>NW_024581064.1:999078-1054234 GCF_017639235.1 Corvus kubaryi | reverse complement strand
AGGAGAAGGAGAAGGAGAAGGAGAAGGAGAAGGAGAAGGAGAAGGAGGAGAAAGGGCCCAAAGTAACTGCACAGCGAATTTCCTTACCATAAGCCAGGCTCATTCCCTGAGCTGACCGATATCTCTGAGCTCCCCTTCATGGCACAGCCCTGCCAGTAAAGAACAGAAGTTCCTGCCGCTCCCACTGGAATTCTGTAGCATGCCTGGCATTCCATACGTTCTGCTGCCTGAGAATTCCTGCAGCCGTCCTTGGGAAGAGCAGTTCACTGCCACAGGAGGAACAAGAGGAAAGCAGTTGCCACTCTCGGGTTCTGTGCTCTGTAAAAAGTAAAACCAGATCAAGATCAAAGCTCCATAAAGCTGGAACCATCTCCAACCTCGGGACAGCCCTTCTGTGGGAAAAGTGTGGATGGGCAATTAGGAAGGAGATCATCATGCAAATGGGCAAGGGGGGGAATTAAATTCTGCTGCTTTCTGATTGAGGCCTGCTTCAATTTGCAGCCTTTATAGTATCAGTTTAATGGGACTTTTTGTGCTTTAAAGAGGTTTTTATTAGCTGGGGGTTGTCCCTGCCTGGACTGAGGCACAGCACAATGAGTCTCCTGCCTCCTGAAGCCGTGTCGTTATCCCAGCATCTGAAATTAAAAACCAGCACTCTGGGAAACCTCTCTACTCTGAGGAGAAGTGTGAGGAGTGTTTGGGTCTGTGGAGAGCCTGGAACAGCTCTGAGAGACACCAAACATCCTGTGGATCCCAATGAACAGCAAAACATTCCAGCAGCTCCTTCCAACACCGCCCTTGTCGGGAACTCTGTCACCCCAGTGGGTATTTGTGGGAGTAAGGAAGAAATCCCACTGATGACCTCAGTGTGATCACCTCTGGTTCGTCTGGGGATAAGTCTCCTTTATCCTTCTGGGAGAATAAAGGAATCCAATGCTGCCTTAATCCCCTGCTCCTCGGAGTCTGGATTTCCAGAATCCATCTCCTGGCCCAGCATGGGAAGGGTTGTCCAGCGCTGGAACAGCTGCCCAGGGCAGTGGTGGAGTCACCAACCCTGGAAGTGCTCATAAAATACATGGATATGGCACTTGAGTGTTCATAAAATACATGGGGAAATACATGCAGAAATATAGGGATAAATACATGGGTAAATACGTGGATAAATATATGGATAAATATAGGGATAAATACGTATGGATAAATATGTATGGATAAATACATGGCACTTGAGGTCATGGGTTGATGTGACCATGGTGGTGGTTGATGTTTGGACTTGATGATGCTAAAGGCCTTTGCCAGCCTCAACAACCCCAGGATTCCATGATTTTCTGCCTTTTTCTCCTGCTCTGGGGCTGAGAAACTCCTTGAGCGGAGCAGCAGTGGGAGCAGGGAGCCACAGGCTGCACATCACAGCTCTGCAGGCACTTTTAATCCACCTCTCTGCATGTTCATGGAAGATGGCACAGGAAATCTCTCAGCCCCAAAGCATCTCCCCAGCTCTGCACACCCAGGACAAAGCCGAGGTGAATGATCCCCTCTAAGCTCCTTCCAGAGCCATTCCAGCAGCAATCAGAGGCAGCAGTTCCTAGAGAAACGGCTCCTATCCAATTTAGGAGCCTTCCCTTGGGGAGGAGACATCCATTTCCCCTTCTACCTGTCATTCTTCTTCATTCATGGACTCAATAAGGCAGGAAATCTGGCAGGCTTGAAGTAAAAAACGAGCTGTTCACAGGAAAGAAAGCCTCAGTGGGTAAAAAAAAACAAACCCCAAACTGTTGGAATCAAGATGCAGTTAATAGGAGCAAAAATAAATAGAAACAGACTCTAAATGTAAATGAACATTACATCACCACTGGCATTTCAGCTCCTTTTCAAATACAGAAATAGCAGCAGATTTAACTTGCAGAAAGTTGCTGTGTTCACACAGCCAGAGCTGCTTCGGGGGCACAGCCCTGAACCTCCTGCTCCCCAAAACAACTCAAGACTCGAGAAAGGAGAAACAGGGATCAGGCAGTGGGGGGAAATCCCAACTTCCCGGTCAAAAGAGGTTAAGAGAAATACAATTCCATCCCTTAACCCTGCGGAGATGGGATCTGTTGGCGTTTGCCAGCCGAGCCAGCGACTGCACCGCGCCGCGTGCCCCAGCACGGCTCCGGACAGACCCTTCCACCCGCTCCCGAACGGCACTGCCGCCTGCACGGCTCCATCCGTAGGCAACCCCCGCTACTCGGTGCTTCTGCCGCGGACCCCGCCAGCCCGGCCGCCCCCTACAGGCACCGTCGACCCCCTCGGCGCTTTCCCTGGACGCGCCACCTCGCCAGCGTTCCCCGCTCACCTTTAGCTAGCGGTACCAGCGTGAGGCAGCGCACAGCCACAGAAAGCGCCACGGCGGGTTTCTTACCTGGAGTTCCGAATTGTAGTCAGCAGCTGGCACCAGCGACGTCTCAAACCCAAGTCATCCCGTATGCGCTACGTTCTTAGCGGCAGGACCCCGCTACCCGTAACAGCCCCAAGCTGCGTGCCCATCCCCCGGCCCCGCACGCGCAAGTGCAGTTTTTGAGCGTCACCGATCCCGCAGTGCTTTCTTGGACGCAAATACCGAATGTTCACCGTACGCGAGCACCTGTCTCTGCTATCAAAGCTGGTTGAACTGATCGCTTCCATGCAGCAGTATAATCGATACGCAAATTTTCAAGGCATCCTAAATTTCTCAGTGATCTTCACAAACAATTTGTAGTTCTGGAGAGAGAGGATAACGGTATGGATTGCGCTGCAGGAGCAGGTGTGCACTTATTCTGTGTCACAGTATTGGAACACAATAGGGACAGCATCAAAACATTATTTCCAAAGTGATTCCACCGAAAGTTTCTTCATATTCTTCGGATTTTGCACTCCAAGCAAACATCACATTCAAGTACCCGATTGTATATGTTGCCACTCCAAGGAAACCACTACGAAATCTATCAATAAATGAAGTTCCCGTTTAAGCCTTTTACAACACAGCTGCTGCAGCTGCCCCACCTTTTGGAAAACTTTTATGTTAAAACTGTAAACATCAAAAGAAGTCTGAAAAAAAAATACACAACTGCAGAACAACTTTAAAGAAAAAGAAGAAAGTCAAGTGAAGGAATTTAGTATCTACTTTGTTCCATATATACAAATAAAGAATTATGATTCTTAAATAATTAAAGCATGAAAAAAAGAAGTGAACTGTTATCAATAAACAAAGACATATTTGAAAATCCATCTTTTAATAGAAAGTGCTTAAATTATATTCATAAAACAAAGCTGTGAGCAGCACATTTACAGGCTGACAAGTATCTTGCTGTCTTTTCTTTTTATCTAAAAAACTCAGGAAAAAAACCTTCCTACATTAACAGAAAAAGAGTAGATGAAAAGATAGTTGAAGTCATCAGCCAAGGATTTTCCATCTACTGTATGCTGCACAGTAGAGAAATTTTCAAACATCTACCCTGTCCCACCTCCCCAGATCTCTCAAAAATGTCTCAGTGCTTTGGATTAAACGATGACCAACTGAATTGATTTTGTCGTCTTGGCAACACCAAATCCAATGTCAGATCTCTTTGTTCTTTTTCTGAATCCACCAGCTGATAACCAAGAATGTTTATAGCACCTTTGCAAACTTCCTGTATTTTCTTAACTTTCTGAAAGGAAAGAACATTTCTCCAGGCCTGTGAAACACTAACTGCATCTCGAGATGTTATTTTGAAGGCTTCTTTTTTTTTTCCTGGTCCCTGTCCATGTGTGATATTATAGATCCAGCTTTTGAGCCGGGGAGTCAAACTAAGATCTGCGAACTTATACATTTCTGAGATTTCTGATAATGGATCTCTTACCAGGTCTTCAAAACGGACCATTAAATAGCGATCTTTCAGAAAATTAGGTGGTTTAAGAGTAGCCGTTTCATAAATCTGAACGTGACTTCTACAAACCTCTTGCATTACTTTGTATTTGCTGTCTTCCACTTTAGTGCCATTGGTACTCAAGACGATTCCATTGTCACGGGCTAATGCTTTGACTGATTGTTCCCGTGACTTAACGACTGCCCTGGGGTCACGGACCAGGTGAATAATTTTGAGATTCAGGGATGGATCAGTGAGAAGGGGGTATAAGACCTTCAAGTCAAAGAATCGAACTTCCTTGATGACAACGTGGCTGTAAGTTTTACAGGCTTCCTCCACCTTGCTGAATGGATACCGTCCACAAAGAGTCTTGCATGCCATTTCACTCATTATGTCAGTACGTTGAAAAGAGTCACAAGCAGGAGCTGAACACAGAGCCCGACTCGCTGCCCACTGGAAAAGATCAGATAGGTTTCTTTTCCAAGGCATGTAAGCATCAAACACAGACATGTCACACAGAAAGACCGACCTGACTAAGTCCCGCACTGCCATGTGTAAGACTTTGGCGCTGTTCTGGTACATTGTAACCCACACGTGCCATGCAGGTTCCATCAGGTAGAAGACGCTGGGATGCTGGCTGAAAAGTTGACCGACAAAAGAAGATCCTGACCGCCAAGAGGAGAGAATAAGTATGTGGACTTGTGATGGTTTTTCCTCAGACTGAGGCATGAAGCTACTATACCGGGCATACATGAAGAGTAAGAATCCAGTCTGAACTGTAACAAAAATTATAACAATTGTGCTAGGAATCCGAATCCTTGCCATTCTCACCGAGGAAGGGCAACGAGAAAAGCTGAAAAAGAGAAGGGAAATGCCAGTGAACCATTGCTCCTGGGCACAATAACGATAAAACTCACACAATACAAACTCTTGCATTAGTAAAACGTTTCTTCAAACGCGCATGTATGTATGTGGCACTAACTGCTTCTTTAATCAGTTGCACTGGGGGGTGATCACTGCAAGTGACAGCTCTTGGAAACTGAAAGGAACTAATGTGTAACAGTAAGATTACTGCAGAAATAAGCAAATAAGTAAATGTTCAATGTTGAAGAAAACCTTGGGTTGGATTAAAACAAACAAACAAACAAACTACAAAGTACACAAGGCCCTCAACTTGAATACTGGTAAATATTGCCCCAAAAAAAGAAAAAAAATCTGTCTGAATCGCTCAACTGTATTTCAGTTTCAATTCAACATTATAAGGATTTCTATCCCCTAAAAAGAGTGGATGCGAACATCAATAACCATGGGTGCTGAAATAAAAATAATCTTATCTAATGTGAGCGCTGTACCCTACAGCAGCAGTAGGGTGCTATACCAATTGGTGCTTGTCCACAACCTTCTGTTTTCCAAACTACAGAAGGCAGAAGATGGATGATAGCTCACAACCTGAAGCCACACCTGGCCACAGATGATAAAATGAAAAAGCAGCTGACACATGTATTTGGTCTGGAGTGCGTACATCCTAAGACTGAATACCCTGAGTTCGCATTTAAGGAATTACCAGTTTGGGAGTTAGATTTGTCTGCATATAACTCCTAGAAAATCTTAGGCATGTCAAACCCCAGTGGATTTCTATTTTACTTTGCAGTCAAAGTTCAAGACGCATGCATTCCTCATGGCTTTTTACTAGAGATTTTTGGCACCTACCCTTCTGTGGTCTCACTTGTCCAGATTCCACTCGTAAGCAGTCAGTATATGTTAGCAGGCAAGGTTTTAGCAAAGTAAGACTCCTCCCATACGCAGATAATCTCAAAAGTTCTATGTACACGTATTTGCTATCTAGCTGATTTACAATTCGAAATTACAATTTTTTCATGTTACGGTGAAAGATACATTTTTCAACACACTCTGAACTCTTGAAAGAAAACCAAGCAGACTAGGGAACATAGATACACACTCATTTGACATCATAAATTGAATTAAATGATCACTCATTACAAAACCTTTATGTACACTGCATATTAAAATGTGAAACTCTGCTTCAAAATTCTGTGGCAGCAAAAGTATACAAGAGTTCAACAAATAATTACATTGATTTAAAGTAAGTAATGGAAGAAAAGCCTTCCAAGGACTATTAAAGGCAAAAATGAGGCTACAGCCCACAGCTGTGGATCGCCTTTGGTATATGCCTGTATTGCGGTGTCACACTAGGAGAAATAAGGCTCACTGTGTTACTTAACTTTTTTCCTAGCAGTCCACTACTTGCTACCGTCAGGCACGAGAACAGATAGATAAATCCTTAGTTTAATTCAGCTTGGCCGTTCTTCATAGATAAAATCTGCCTTGTTCAAATAGTGATTTTTTGCATATTTCATCTCCAGAAGCATCTATAAGTTTCTCTATGCTGTGAGGATCGCCAGCAATCCAGAAGCCTGCATTGACACTTCGCCAAACAGAGGGGATGAAAGAATCTAAGATGAAGTCAAAGTACAGTTGCATTTGCTAATTGAAAGATTTTTCCTGAAACAGACTATATTCCTGAAAGTCAGCTAGACATAACTATCTCAGATCTTTTGCTTGAGTGCAAGTTGCAAGTAATTATCTACACTAAGACTGTATACTGCAGCTCCTCACAGTCTCACCCATTATGTAGCTTTTAGAGACTCAATTATGCTTTCTAAAGAATGAATGTGTTTCTACTCAACTGTTGCTCCACTCTAATCCTGCTGCAGAACTGCAACACTAACTGCTCTTTAGATGTTATTAGCAGGCTGGGGGGGACTGAGGAATAAAAACCAAAAGCTGTTTTTTTAAATTCACTTCTGCCTTGACTGTCTCTCGGACCTCTCCTCACTCCAGTTCCCACCCAAATACTGTCGCAGATGATGCTGTGCCAATGAAAAAACAGATAACGTGAGTATTAGTCCACAATACACGTCCGAATGAATCAGACTCAAGCACTACAAATAACATCAAATGACTGTAGCCGAAGTATTTCCCTACACTTCAATATGATAAAAACTGCAAGAAAAAGTGTGATATCAGAGTAAAACACTAAGTAGATACCCGTTTTCTATATTTAAGATTAATTTTCTACCCTTTTGGAAAAGTTGAAGTGTTTCTAAGGAAAAAATATACACATGTAGATACCACCAAAGAAAAAGTATAATTACGCAACAAAATATAGCATCTGTAAAAGTATTCTCTAGTATGCATAAGGCCAAATACACCACTTTCTCTGTAAACAGTGCCTTTTATTTATGCACTTCTCATGTTGGGCATGTATAATTCTATTTTCATGTAAACAACCCTTTACCATTTGCAATTGCATTCTGCAGTTAAGGTGATTTCAGCCCAGGTTAAACTTGCATTCCCTTAAAGTACAATTTTTTTCAGCCGAACAAGCTCTTTCATGATTTTTGACAAACTTTAGCTGAGACAGAAAGCAGCTGTTGAATAGCCTGTAGAATAATCTTCTCATGGAGTTGCTGAAGATCTATATATGTATACACATATACACATATTTATAAATCTGCTGAATAGATTACATTATATCATTGCCTTAGCTGTGGACTTGGCATTGTTGGATTAACAGTTGGACTTCATGACCTTAAAGGTCTTTTCCAACCTAAATGATTCTACAATTCCAAATGTGAGGGACAGGATCTTGCGAGACAGCCTACCTCTGATCCTCTATTTATTCCATTGCAGGACTCACCAGATGGTGCTGTTAGGCAAGCTCGCTCTTTCAGCACAGAAAGGCAGTATGCCAAAACTGCACACTGAAACTGCACACTGAAACACTAGTCTGTGACTTGCTTTGCATTGCCTCGCCTCTTTCTGCTAGTGCCCACCTCCTCCACCAACAGCTCAGGGGCACCAACTACCCACCCCAAGATCCCCTCAGGAGAGCAAAATTGGGGTTTGTTACACCTCCTTTTTTCCTGCTTTGCTCCCCAGAACTGCTTCCTCGTAGCTGCACCTACCTGACTATAGCAGGCCTGCTAACCACAAACATGGGGGGAAAGGGAGAAGCAGCAGAGGGGCCAGATGTTCTAGTGTTACTGCCACTTCAGCTGTCATCTCAGTGACAAAACTCTTGAAAGCACCTCCTCGTTGACTCATGCAATAGGACTGACCCCAAGTGGCAAGGGAGCGACAACAAGCAGAAAATCAGGCTGTAACAGGCATCCAGTTGCAGCAGCCAGCACTCTAACACCTCTCACATCTCTCAGCTGAAACTCATGTCGTATGGCAACACTCGGTGGCATCACAATACCTGCTTTTGTAAATAATGAATACTCCTCAGCATAAATTATTTTACTAACAGTTACACTGTTACTCCTTTTCTGTGACAGTAGTATTACTTCTTTTGCGATACCATTTCTTCAAGGAGAGCTCTGGTAAACAGAATAATCAGAAGTCTCTCAAATTCTTCAGGCACAATCATCTCTTCACAGGGCAATGCAAATGTTCAAAATGTGATCTGAAAAGCATCTGCATACGTGGTTTAGTTGACAGTCCTGAATCAAGCTCTGTAACTGGGCTCCCCATGCTAACAGCTAATAATGGAAACAACATCCTAGACTAGATGAACCCTGGGACAGTTCCAGAATAACTATTCTCACATATCATCCAAAGGAAATTAATTATACAAACTGGTCAACAGAGCAACCATTTTCTTCACAACTTAAAACTGTCTCTGATAGACTGGTGAGCTGCAGGGCCACTAGTATCTGCCATTGCTTGCCAAGAAACTAGATATGTAACGGAAAGCTATCCAGTTTTACCAAGCAGGGTAAAAATACAGTCGATGGTAGTATTGGTCCCAAAAAAATCTCTTTTCTAAGGAGAGCACTTTTCAGACCCAGAAAGGGTCTGAAAAAGAAAGAAAGAAATTGTCCAATGGATGATCATTTAGCTCTCGCTTCCAGGGACTTTTATTCATTTGTTACATATGACATTGGAATCGGGTAATCAGATCTTTTCAGGTCAGCTCTGAAAGAAGTACAGTTTCTTAGTAGCTTCCTTTGAGCACAGAATTCAGCCCGAAGAGACTTAATAAAGTAGTAAAAACTAACTTTATAGCTAAAAAAAAGCCTTCTATTAAACTGCTCATTTTTTTCTGGGATACTAAAAAGACTGTAGAAGGACAGAAAGAGTGCCTCATAATTAGAGCCATCAAGAAACGCACTCTCTCTTTGAGCTTTTGACAAAAGGCTGGGATGAAAGACTCCCTTAGAACAAACAAGTCTGGGTCTGTTGTGGGAAGACTGAAAAACCAGGCTGGATTAGAGCAAAAACATTTGAGTGAAGTATTACAAATACCTGCTTCCCTATCATGACTTCTGAGCAACCGAATCTTAGCTGTCTCTGTCAAAGTCTTCCCTGGCCATGTTTTGTCCGGCAAAATTTCCAGCACACTTTCATTTCCAACAGTCTATGAAGCATTTTTAAAGTCAAAGAACTTACAGATTACACAGAAATTACTTCAACTTCAAATAACATACTCAATTGTGGGTCCCTTCCAACTCAGCATATTCTGTGATTCTGTTGATTTCCCAGACTGATCTCTTCCACTGAAAAATTAATACCTAATGGCGCATTATGTGCTTAACCTTTTGTTACCCAAAAATGATTGTCCTGTATGCTGACCTTTCAGAGCAATCATACGAGATGAATATAAGTACCACTTATGTACTTAAAATTCACCAAATGCAGCAGTACTGACTGTAAAAAGAGTGATAATGGTAAATATCATCATGCATTTTAAAGAATTAATAGGGAAATGTTTGTTCATGGCATGATAAATAGAGCAAAGACCACGTGAAGGTCTACTTTTCCTTGTGGCGTTTACTCACTGCATACTTCACCTATAAGACATTGCACCGGTGCAATCACCACCAAAACGGCTTCTATGAGCTAACATTAGAAACATAGTTTGCTACTCAAAAAAGTGAAATGTTGGAACATGACAAAGCTGGTCAAAGAATAACACACAATAATATTACTAGTAATTCTTGCAGTAAATCACCCCGCCGACAAAACATCACTTTCCAGTATTCTTCTGCAGCTAGAATCACACACCTTCATAAAGCAAAAGCTTACTATATCAACGACAATATGCAGATTGGTATTCGAATGGGAAAAGAAAAAGTTTGTTTGGAGGGTGCCTTCTATAATCTGGTAGTTTCTAAAAGAAAGTCTTTCCAATACTAAATAGTTGCAACTGATAAGCCTGCCTAATTACTTTTTAATAGAATAGTGAAACTGCAACTAAAATAATAAAATACAGTAAATGTAATGTAGTAATTCTGAATTATAACATTATATTAGCATTTCAGGTGATACTGGTAATTTAGCTTTTGGAAATACACTTCTTTTTACAATCTAGTGGAAAATGAAATTTGAAGAGTTGTTTCCAGGAAATCATCAGACTTCAAGACTTTATAATACAATGAAACATACCATAAATTTAATTACATGTTCACCGAAGTTCTTTTTCTAAAAGATACTGTTTCCTTTAGGAGATTTTTAATTTTTTTTTTTTTTGAGTTAGATACAGTTGTCCAGCCTAAGCACATGGCAGTGTCAAAGCATAGCCCTCCAACACCTATTTATCCATGCACTGCAGCTGAAGATCACGGAGTGTTTTCAGCTACTAGAATGACCGGTGTTCAAGAAATGAGGTCTGCTTCGTTGCAATTTTTGTTACGAATTTTTACTATGGCAAAACTGGGGTGACAAAGAGATATCCGCAGTGACTGAACGCTATTCACTCACAGGACACTCTGTCTGCACCGGTACAATAGCGTCCTCAAATTCAAACAGTCCGAGGACGACCGGGTTGAGGTGTGTGTGCCCTATGCGCCTCACCGAAGCAACTGCTGCAACTAAGAAATAATGACAAATGCTTCAGACCAGCATGTCACCTTCAGCTAGAAAGAGAGGCAGGACACAAAAGAAAAATGGAAAGGGATTTCCTGAAATGATAGGAAGGTTTCTCCAAAGCACCTTATTTCACTATCTAACTCCAGCAAAAGAAACCACCTCAACCTGAATCAGCCATGTTCTCTAGGGAAAAGGAAGGAAAAACAAAAAGAGAGAGGGGGGGAAAAGAAAAAAAAAAAAAAAAAAAAGGGGGGGGGTGGGGGAGGGAGAAGAAGAAGAAAAAAAAAGAGGCTGATTTTCGACAGCTTTGCCTCTGTCGGTGCGACAGCGGCTCCGCCGCAACTGGTATTACCGCTACTCCGCCGCCACAAGCAGGGGCGTGCGTGACCGGCTCAAAAACATCCCCTTTAAAGCACCGTTGTTTGAGACCGGAAAAAAAAGGTCTGACCGGAAAAAAAAAGTCTGACCGGGACTTCCAGTCCTGTAGAATAACGGCACCCCCACCCGGACCAGCCTGCCCGTACCTTCTCGCCGCCCCCTGCCACCGCCGCGGCTTCGAGCTGCCGACAGAGACAATGAGCCGCTTTCAGACGTGGCCGGGGCAGCGGGAGGAGCCCAGGAAGAAGCCGATCCGCCCCCCTCCCCGAGCATCCCCGGGCAAAGGCGCAGCCTGGCAGAGGCGGTCCGCTCGCCTGCCCCGCCCACCACCGGCCACCTAGCGCCCGACCGTTCGAGTGGGACCGGCCCGGCGCGGCGGTGACCCCGCCCCGCAGCCAGCCAGGAGCATCCTGCAAGCGCCCGGCCCGTACGGTTCCAGCTGGCTCGCCGAAGCCGGCTCGTGGCAGCACCGCCTGGCCGCCGCAGCAGCTAGCGGTCCCGCGGCCTCTCCTCCGCGGGGTCACGCGTGCCTCGGGCCTTCCTGTGGCAGCAGCCCCCTCCTCCCGGCCTCCTCCTCCTCCCTCCACCTCGGCCCAGCACCCCCACGCGCACAGAGCTCGGCGCGGCCGCGTCCCGCTCGCCTCCTGCGAGTACAACCGGAGGATAATGCCCCCTGCAAACTGGCTGCTTGGTGAGTTAACAAGCAACGAGGTGGTCTCTTTTATCCTAGTTCCACCTCTTAAAAGACTCCTGAAGCACGGCTCTTACACGGCCATTCCCGCATCAATTTATGCACAGGACTTTTAACTTAAAGCTGCTTTCTTTTTCCTTCTTACAGAACTTTGACTAATCCTAGCGAGCAGCCATGTCCTTCCTCAGTGAAGAGCATTTAGATTGCTCTGTCATATGTATACAGAGAAGATCTGTGTAGTAGCACTGTGGTGCATGGTAGTGGTTTTGGCTTTTTGTGTTGCTTAGCAAGCTAAAGGAAGAGTCCTTACAGATCGCTTTCTGAGAAAGGCTCTTCCTTACTAAACCTCTTTTAATGCTAGTTGCAGTGGATCCTCAGGTATATATTTTTCCCGTGTAGTTCAGTTTGTTTCTTAAGCTACAAAATCTTGCCTTTTTTCTGTTGCTTGGTTACTTACGGAAGTAGAATGTCTCTTCAAGCTTGAGAAAGGAGTCAGAACTATGAACCAAGAACCATGGTCAGTATAAAAAGTGATCCAGGAAGTGGCCACAGCAGAGGTATCACAGGGTTTTTTTCCCTGCTGTGATAACATCTGCCTTTACGGCTCCCTTTACCCTGCATTCAGTTATTAGTGCCAGTCATGAAACACCTCTTTCAAAAGAAATAGAGGGATGGCTTCAGCTCGTACTAAACAATTACATGCCACCTGCAAGCAAATAACTCTTTTGATTGCCTCCTTTTAATGTATATAGTTCTTTGCTTGCATTACTGTAGAGGATTTTTCCAGCTTTCTTTATCTAAAGGAAAAGAGAATGTTAAGGATATTTTTCTCTGTCTTTCCTGAACTAGACCTAATCTCCAGTTCTTATTTCACGTGCATTCACTGAATTGTTGCTCTGAGCAGCATCACTTGCCTTAACTTAATGTGAAAGGCTACAACAGGAGAGAAAAGTGGGAGGGGGATTAATGGAGTCTCCCAGTACTGTGGCTTTCAAGCATTAGTCTCTTCCATGTTCCCATTGCTACCTTAAACTAAGGCTCCTGTTCAGCTTGGAGGAAGGCTCTTAGGCATTCCATTTTTGTGGGAGTAGAACATTCAAACCCTTAAACTGCGGTCCTCTGGTCTCTCCAGAGATTTCATGTCCACCTTAATGCTTGTGCAGACACATACCAAGTTCAGTCAGGGAACTGACTTGTCTGAAAATTTGATTACATATTTGGTAAAGATCATCTTCACCATAATGAACTCGCTGAATTAACTCATGCAGCCACACGAGCACCATTGCTGCAAGGGAGAGTGTACCAAATGTACATCAGCTTGAGATACTGGAGAAACAAGCTCACGGGCCCCTTCGTTCATGCTGTGTAGCGGCTCGACACACTCAAAAGCAGTAGACAGTTGCTTTGACTCTGAAGATGCAGATACGAAGGCAGTTACCAGCAGCCCTACACTGCCACATAGAGACTTCAAAGATCCAAGAGCAAACTGGAGACTTCTGGAAAAGGTAGCTCCCAACTGCCAGGATGCTGAATTCTAGAGGACGATGGCCAAAAGGTGGCATACTGCTAAGCTGCTCTTTCATATTTCATAGCTGCACCGTGTCTTAAGAGTTCAAGAGAACCAATGACAGAGTTTTTTGCAGAATTCTAGCATCTAGAATTGTGTGAAATTCTGTCCTGCTGTAACACTGCTTTGCTAAAATTAATTCTTTAGTCTAAAACTGAAAACATAATGAAAATTTTGTTGTTTTCTCTTGTAAGCTTGTCTGGCATAAAAAGTAAGCCCAGAAAGAGAAAATAAAATAATCTTCCCTACTACTGCCACCATCAAGAATGAGGGACGCAGTCTTTCAGTGCATACCAGGTGATTATAATTTTTATCTGTTCTAAGCTATTCAAGTTCTGAAAGTAATTATTTGCTTGCTTCGAAACTCTGAGGCTTCTCTGGTAGAATTTTTTGCTAGTTTTCTTTCTTTCAATAAATACAAGGATTCTCTGTTTTACTATTCACAATTCACAATTAATGGCCTGGTGCTACAGTAATAATGCCAATAGTAAATGGTTGTGCAGACTTGGCACACACTATCACCGTGGTTTCTCACATCAACCTTGAATTTATTCATCCTCCAACTTAATAATTAAATTGCCGAGTATGTATAGCCACAGTTACAGAAGTGCATCTCTGACCTTAACTCGTCCATGCATTTTTTCAGATTTCTTTTTTTTCATTTCATAGTGCACATAAATGCATGTACAAATAATTCTTGACAGAACTCTAAGACTGCAGTGAATTGATTTACAAGAAGTGAAAACAGTTCATGTTGTTACTTTTAGCATATTATTTTCAGTTTTCAAGGTGGTTTTCGAGGCACGTTCCAGTTGCAAAAAAATAACTAGGCTCTTCTTTAACTGTCAAAAATATAAAATTTTTCGGTTCCAAAGCACATTTGTTCCTAAAGAAATTAGATGAATGAACATGTATTTTAAAAAGGAAGAACAGAGCATACTTGGAACATACTTAAAAAATTCTGATCTTCCGAAGTAAGAAGTGTATAGAGAATAAAATCAGGTAACTAGTTTTGAATTGCATTTCTATAAAGTCTTCTCAGGCATCTCTTCAGGACTGGTGCTGTTTGTAGGACACTACTGGAGATACAGGCAGAACTGGTGATACTGGAATTGTTGTCAACACCTGATTCTGGAACAAAAACATCTTAATCCTACCGAACACCCAAAGAAAGATAAGGAGGATGCTGACATACTGGATCCAGGCAAATTTAATAATTTCCCAAAATCCTGGCTGATATTTAAAGAAAGTCAAGGAGTGTTAATGAAGAAGCTTCTGGTGCTACCACTGCAAAAACTAAACTCTGAGCCACAAAAACACCTAAAAGCCTTCACCATGGTAGGTAACAAAAGCTGGAGGGAACATCTGTCCTAGAAGACATTTAGCCCAATTCTGGGTAAAGCACCTACTTTGTGCCTGAGTCATCAGGAAGTAGTTATTGTTAATATTCAGGCAGGTAAACAAATCTTGTAAGAAGTGTGATCCATACAGATTCTTCTAAATGCAGGCTCATTCTTGTCTAAGAAAAAGAGCAAAGAACTTAATGAATGAAGAATTATTTTGTTAGAAAAAAGAAAAAAAATTCCAGTCTGTCTGCACATGAACAGATATAACCACCGCCCACTGCAGGAGTTATTATTTGGTGAGATGATCTTGCATATGGATTTCTAATGATGTGCTTTAGGTCACAGACTACAGTATCATGCTTTGCTAGTGGCATCTGTGACGGATCGGGACAGCAGGTACTGCAGAACCAAAGCAAGATGTACTACGATTATTCCCTGAGAATAGCTAAGGAACTGCCTTAAAGGCCTTTTTAGCAAAGCTGAAAAGCAACAGAGGTTCCCAGTAAAGAAAGACAAAAAGTGGTTATGCAAGCAGAACCATCTGAAGGAATGAACAAATAGGTATTTCATTAACTCCAGAACCGTAGCATTTGCTTAGCTAACAAAAAAAAAGTTTAGCAACACATCTAAGAGAAAACAGTTTGCATTTGGCCTCTATGTGGCGGAGGCTCAAATAATAGAACCCTGTCATGTCACAGTTTATGCAGTTTTCAAAGGATATAAGATAACTTCCACTGGGTAATGAACGGTGGCATTAATGATAAACGGTGTATCTGTTGCTCTTCCAGTCATCCAAACAGGGTTGGGATCTGAAAAGACTGTTGTCACTAAAGTGGAGAAAGAAAACATCCAGATTAAGGGGGGGCTTATAGGTGTTAATACAGAAGTCATGTATCTCACGAAACAGCTGCCAGTATGCTAACTACTACTGTCCTGTAGCTACACATTCAGACTTACCATTTCTATCCCAATATGCCGCAATGATGTTTACTAGATCATAGTCACTTGCAAAAGGACTTGTGCCATTGACCACAGACACCTGTTACAACAAGGAGACACTTTAATTATTTCTCCAGTCTTCAAGACAGTAATTCTACTGAGTTTCTTACACAAAGTAACCATGCCCTTCAAGGAACGAACATAAACATCACACTGAACATCTTGGCACAATAACCTCTTCCCTCTTGTAGTCTAACAAGGAAACACCAGTTCCAAAGTTTTACAGTTCACTCTGTGCAGCAGTACAAATAATTAGGGTGTCACCTGCGATACTAGGCCGATTAAGAGGGTGGAGTGGGGGGGAATTGATGGGGAAGGGAAAAATGTTTCCTCACATTGTATCTGGTATCCAGTCCACAATGGTTAAGTAATTGCCTCTGGTTCAGTTTCAGGTCTCCATTCACATAGAGCTGAGACCCTGGCACAGGAGAAAAAAACTGAAGAAAAGCCATGCTCTGCATCACAAATGTTGACATTCTCTGAAATAGTGAAGACAAAAAAGGAGAATTTAGAGGGAGGAGGGGGGACACAACATACTTTTCTACTCTGTATCTACAAAGTTTTCTATGTGGATTTGATTTTTCTACGATTCCCAAATTTCAGATCATCACATTAGTTTAAACAAGCGAACACCAAATAAAAAATACAATTTTTTAAAAAAGTGAACTACCTTAGTTACTAGGTAACTAACTTTATTAACTCAACAAAGTTCCACAGGAAATGCAGTCACGTGCAGCAGTCTGTGGCTAATGACAGAACGATCTGACTAGCCATAACATGTATAAAGCAGCAAGGTGACTAAACACATTCACTGGAGACACACTTTAAAAAACTCAGCAATCAAAATCAAGGACCAAATAAAGAAGGTATTACCGTTCTTATCGACCACTCAATCTGAAGGAAAATGTCCACAATTACAGTGGAAATAAAATAAATAAATAAATAAATAAATAAATAAAATAAAAAGTGTTGTGAATATCAGAACTCCCTGTGATACTAATACCTGACCAAATACCTCAGCCCAAATTTAGGACTGTTGGGCCTTTATTCTGGGCCTCAGGCCCAGAATGTTTCCTACACCACACAGCTATGCTTGCTAAGCTTGTCCATCTGCAATCAGCAAGACTCTCTAGGAGAAACAGCCTAATCTCCCTAGGAAAACAAATTCTTGTCTGTGTGGCTGCACCCAACGCAGCTCTGTATTATTGCTCCTTTCAGATGTATCCCTGGGTTCCCTGTGCGCTGGTGTTTTTGCTTTAGGTATTGACTGCACTGCCGCAGCAGAACTGTGTTGTCTTATCTTCCTGTAACACTTTCTTCCTCGTCCCAGTTACAGGACACGGAAGATCCTGGCAGATGATTACCGATGCTTCAAGAGCTGTTAAGCAAATCGAAGGAGTTTCAGGCTGCTGCAACAGCCTGGCTCTCCACCTCAGAAAACGAACTGGTTATGTCAAGACACAGCAGGAGGTAGGAATGCACATCCTTCTGCCTATCGCAGGACTCACAGTTATTTCCAGGTGCCACCCGCACTGATACTCACTGTTGTGCATTTCTGTCCTGTATGCTGCACTACAGCCCAAGAGAATACAGAGCTTAAAATTTTTAAAAAAAAGAATTTCTAGCAAAGCGTATGAAAATACTCAAGAGAGCTAGACTAGGAATGACACAGCAGAGGAGAAGAAAATTAAGTATTTGATAGTAAAATAAATATTTTAGATAGGAATTTCAAATGTGGAAAGTTTCTTTTCATCTTTTGTATAACCACTACTGGAATATTACAATGGGTCTGTACATCACAACAAGCAAAACTAAAAATGCTCACATAAAGCTGGTACGAAAAGAGTAGAATCAGCTGAACGCCAACTACGTGCTCCGTTGGTTGCAGTGGAAGTTCCAATTTAAAATGCAACTGATCCATTTTGCCATCTTGATTTTTGTCTTCTTCTCTAGTCTAAACAAATTTTTTTTAAAGACAGGAATTTCTGTTTAGAAACAGAAAAAAAACAGAAGTAAAACCCTGGGGGACCTCCACAACTGCAGCACGCACATACCAAGGAAGCAAATAAACTGCATAGTTAGGAATGCAATAAAAAGCTGCTTGACTATTTATAGACAGAAGACTAGAGACAAACGAGAAGCCTACACTGTCATCTGTTGTACAATGTCTCATATCCCCCTCCCGGGAGGGATAGTTTACTTCAAGGTCTTTTCTGCCCTACAGCATGCCAACCGTCTCCCCTGCATGCTACAAAGCATGCCTTAGGATCTTCTGTAAGACACAGTGCAAATATATGACTGATGGTCATATAGATTGCTCTGTCAATCTATATGTCAGTCCCACAGCCACTGCAGCATGCCTCTTAATGGCCTCTGTATGCTCATTCGTGGCTGTGAGCCAAGGCTTGCTATGCTTGTGTGCCAGTGTCCAGTACTTCAGCTACTTGCAAATCTACCAGGGCTCATAACCGAGGCAAACAGAAAAATAACTGCCACTGTGGAATCCCACAAATAAAAATGACTGCAAGGCAGAGGTTATGTGCTTCTGAAGGCACATACCTGCTTCCAAATCTAGGGGCTACCTAGCAACCCCCGCAAACTTCACGGGATAAGCCATGCGGCCAGTGGAGAAGGGCACAACTAATTTGATGAAAGTAAACTGACGTGTTCACGCAAACCACCAGCGGTGCTTGTGGACATGGTTTAGTGGCAAAATCGGTAAGGTTTGGCTAATGACTGGACTTGATCTTAAGGGCCTTTCCCAATCTAAGTAATGCTACGATTCAGTAACACTGAGCGGGAGTGCAACGGGACTCGTTAAAAATCCAGCAAATCCCGATGTGAGGCACAAGGTTATACATAAAGCCGCTGCTACCTGAAGGCAGCAGTGCCTGACGGGCCACCCGCTCAAAAGCGCCATCAGCACTCGTGCCCTGAGCCGGCTACCGGTCCGCTGGCCCTACTCTGCAGCCTCGCTTCTCGCCACTGTTGCCGGGCCGCCCGGGCAAGCCTACCGACAGGAGCGGGACTCGGAGCCGGTCCTCCTGGAGCCTGTTGAACGCTGGGAACGTGCTCCACGCCAAGAAGCTGCCCGGGCCGGACCCGATGGTGGCGACGAAGAGAACCTCGTACCGGAAACGGACGGTGGGTTGCTCCAGGTACGCGCTCTGCTTCAGCCAGAAACCTGAGGGCAGAAACAGCACGAGGTTTCAGGACTGCGCCGGGCCCGGCCAAGCCCCGTGAGGTCGAGTGGCGCTCACCGTGGCTCCGGTAGGCCACCAGCAGCGGTGGCACATAGGTGAGCGCCGTGATGAGCAACAGCGCCAGTGCCGCGGCGGAGCAGAACCCAGCCCGGTAGCGCGTGTACAGCGCGGGATGCGAGAACAGATCCACGCCAGCCATGGCGAGCGGCCCTCAGCGCGGGACAGCACCGCCCCGCCCCGCACTCTCACCGGTCGCCCTCACCCGCGCCTTCAGCGCCGCACTGGCGGAGCGTCGGACTGACGAGACGCCGCGCCAATCAACGCCGAGGGGACGGGCGCATCAGCCAATGAACGCGCACCGCCGCCTCCCGGCGCCGCCGGCGAGATAGCGCCTGGCAGCGGGATGGGGACAGATGGATGGGGACGCCTGCCGGGGCGGCGAAGTCTATGGCGCGGCTTCGAGTGCCCCGGGAGGGCTGCGGGCGGCCTCGCACCCGGCAGGTGACTCCGTGCCCGGATGGCACAGTTCCGCCCCGCGATCCGCGGCCGGAAGCGCGGCCGCTCAAGCGGTTGCCGGGGAACAGGCGAGCCGGAAGTCCCGCCTGCCGTGCCGCTGCTGTTGTTGTGACAGGGACCGTGACAGCGACAGGCCCGGCACGAGCCCCCGCCCCCCGCACACGGGCCTCGCCGCCTCTGGCTCCGCTCCCCGCCCGCCCGCATCATGAAGTGGATGTTCAAGGAGGACCACGCGCTGGGTAAGGGTGGGTCCGGGCCAGGCGCTGCCTGGCAGCGGCCCCGGTGCCCTCGGTCTCCCGTGTCGCCATCTGTCCCCGTCGGCTTCCCCAGGCGGTCGTCTTGTCTGTGGGCGGACAGCCGCTGGCGGCCCTCGCCGAAGGGTGGTGCGATGCCCGGGGACGGTCTTCCCGAAAAGCTAGAGACCGCTCGGAGGCGGGGATATGGTCGCGATCCCCGCAGGCTCACGGCCCTGCCGGCGCTGCCCTCTCGGCCTAGAACACCGGCAATGTTATTACTATGCAATGACTAATTATGAGTTTTGTTCACAGAGCACAGATGTGTCGAGTCGGCAAAAATCCGAGCCAAATACCCCGACCGTGTCCCGGTGAGTAACCAAGCCAGCTTCAACAGAATACTTAGAGGCAAAGGTGGATAAACTGTTTCCATCCTGTCCACTCTGATGAGTTCCTACTAAGTAAATTCATGTTCCTTTTTGTGTCCTTAGATGCTTTAAAGAAGCCCCAAACACATCTAACTACTGCAACATTTTCTCCTCTGCCCCAGCGCTTAGCGACAAATAAGCTTTCTAAACACTTTCCAGGGATTTTTATGATATATCACAGTCCTGCTTTCTTCTAAAGGCAGTTATATCCCAGCAACCACCTTCATTGTCTTGGCGATTGTGCCTGATCCTTAGAAAGATTATGAAGATTCTTGAAACCTTGACCATCTTCCATCCTGGCTAAATGAGTTAGATGATATCCCTCATGTATTCCACACCTATAACCAGTCATCGTGGTGAATCTCCCCATGCAAACCCTGTTGAAGAGCCAATGCAAGTGGTGACCTCTCCTTTCTGCATTAATACCTACCAGTCTGCTAAATAGTGAATGACCTCTCTTCTTCTCTCCACAATCCCTTTTAACATGTTTGTCTGTGAAAAGACCACACTTCACATCTTTATGTAACAGCTAGCAACATGCCCACATTCTCAACTTGCTTGAGTGTAAAATTTCCCACATCCCATCTGACCACGTGCCACTTAGTGCCACTCCTGCATCTCACCTTTTGGTAAGTAACTTCTCCATTAGCACAGCCCAGAGAAGGAATCTTTATTCCCATTGACTTTTTCTGCTGCTCAGTTGCACCTAGTCACGAGATTTTCTCCAGCTGCAGTCTGGCAAGCTGATATGATCCTTGCTGTTCTCTCTTGACTATCCCCTCATACGTAGACTGTGGTGTCCTTAATGACCATACATCTCCACAGTATCCATTTATTTCAAAAATATCCTTGATAACCTTAGGGGAAAAAGAAACGTAGAAACTCATAGCATGAGTCAGAATGACATGCTGCCGTATCAGGAATGGACAGCAAGGTGTAGATAGATACAGGAATTAAATCTCAAATTGCAGCAATCCTTTGTCTGGAGCGGTATGTATTTTCTGCTTGATGATTCCAATTGAGCTGTTGAAACGAAATAGTTGGTATCAATTTAATACTCAAAAGTGTTTTTCAAGCTTAATGTTGTAAGTGGAATGCAGAGCAAAGGAATGGAGACCCTGGAACCTCTTGTAAACTGTATTTCCCAACCTGCTGTATTTTTCCTTCCAGAACCAGCCTCTGTAGCACAAAAAGCATCAGGTCTTTTTCACAAGGAATACTTAATTCTCCTTCCCCTGTACCTGTTGCTTTTTGTTTCGTTTGTTTATTTTTGTCTGGTTTTGTTTGTGGCCATCTTGCTGTCTTTCCTTCCTGTAGTCAATTTCCGATTTCCGAAGCAATGATGAAAGATACTCTAAATGTCAGTTCAGCAGAATACAAAGTTAGCCTCACCAGTACCAGTACAGGGGAAGGATCACCTCACAGTTCGTTGCCTAGTACAGTCCAGGACACCATTAGCCTTACTTGTGGCCAGGGCACGCTGCTGGTTCATTTTCAACTTTGGGTCCACATTGTAATAATTTCGTATCATCGGTGTAAAAAAAGTTAAATGACGTGCGTACTTTCCTGTCACAGGTTTCTTTAAGGCATAATGCACCTTTTTATCCCATGACTGCCAAAAACCCAGGCGCAGGACGTTTTGAACCATTGTGTATATGAATGTAGGTCTCAATGCAGCTGTAAAATCAGGTTTCAGAGTGCTGAGCCAGTTCTACCTCTGATTTGGTTGTGGTCAGGAAGCCTCTTTGTTCATCCCCTCTGCTCACTGTTGTAAGCCTGTACAAGCAAGCGATCTACCAAAGCTGTCTGTTCACACCAATCCTTAACAGCTTGACCTTCACACCTGCACTTTACAGGTCATAGTGGAGAAGGTCTCAGGATCTCAGATTGTTGATATTGACAAGAGGAAGTACTTAGTTCCGTCTGACATCACCGTGGCCCAGTTCATGTGGATCATCAGGAAGAGGATTCAACTGCCATCTGAGAAGGCAATATTCCTCTTTGTAGACAAGACTGTCCCACAGTCCAGGTGAGAGGCTATTCACTCGGTATTCAGAATCCTTTCAGCAAGCCTGTGCATATTAGAGGGTGAGTAATGCCACTCTTCGAGGCTCATCTGGCAATTTTAGGAGGTGTTTGTCACATCCTAATCTCACTAAAAGTTGGTTTTCCTCATGAGTTTGATAAATGCCGTATTTCTTGAGCTAGGCTGAAAGGAAAGGTGACTGAAAAATATACTATGATTTACTTCCATGGGAAAAGGGTGAGGTTTGCAGTTATGTGCAAGAACATGTACATCATCAATGTCAAAAAAAATGATGATTCTCAGTGTAACAAAAAAGTTGTGCATTAAATACTCAATAGCAAATGCCATAAATTATTCTGAAAAAAGCCAACAACCTGTCAGTTTACAAAATAACATTACAGACTAGTTACTGGCTCTTTTTTAAAAATTATTTTCTTCTATTAAAAAAAAGTAATTGCTATAGAAATGTTTTTCACATTGGTTTTATACAGGAATAAGTTTCATTGCTTTCTGCTTACATACAGAATATAGCAGAAGCAGCTAGTACAACTTTCTGCACAAGATACTTTAATAAAATTTAAGGAAATAGTATGTCATTGTATGCCTGAGATGTGGTATTTTTCTTAATACTTAGTTGTAACAGAAACAGTCCCTCCAGGTAACCTGATACGCAGTAGGGATCCACGAGAATCATCCTTTTCTGCTTGTTTTCTTCTAAGAGTACTGAAAATGCCTATATGTCATCTTCATAACGGTACTATAGAACTGCTAGGAGCAGGAAAGAGAGATCCGTTGTCTCTTCTCACATGTTCATAATGAGACATCTCAGCTGGAAAAATAGGGCTTTGATAATTCAATATTAATGTAAAAACGGCTACTTCTTAACAGATAAAAACACAATCCGCTCATGGTTCTGCTCATTTCATAGGCTGAGTTTATGTAATAAACTTCTGTATGAGGAGAGAAGGATGTCAAGGGTTGGTGATTTATCTGCTACTCACCAGTTATCTTCCATTTCAAGCACTGCTCACACATCTTCCCAGCTCCTCTCTTGGGCAGAATGACATCGTTGTTTTCCCTGTCATCACATCCAGTCTCCATCTTTCAGTTCATTAGCCTTTTCTCAGTTTTGGGAAGTCAGAGAAAGGTGATTTGAGGAGGCATCATTTGTGCACCTCACTGATGTCAACTGCTCCAACCATCTGTAGATAGATGGTTGGAGCAGTTGACCAGCCAAGTAATAGCTAGCATTTCTTTTTTGTTTTCAAAATAGAGACCAATTTCCAACAAAACAGGGAAGCATTCTGACAAAGGCATTTGTGAAGAAATTAAAAAAATTTACTCTGCAAAGAGTCCAGGATCATTTTTCTAACTCACAACTCAACTGCTTTTCATTTATTCTCCTCAATCATATTTTAACCTATACACAGACTTACAAGTTTTAGCTTTTATTAATCCTTGCTTATATGAGGTTCTAACTGTTAACACTGGCAAGTTGCATGAGCCAAACAAATCATTCCTCTTTTTTCCCCCTTCAAGCTTAACTATGGGACAACTTTATGAGAAGGAAAAGGATGAGGATGGATTCTTGTATGTTGCCTACAGTGGAGAGAACACATTTGGTTTCTGAATGGTGGGTCTTGGCTACTGTACCATCCTGCTGTGTATCTTGTAAATAGCTGATCATTTTCTGTTCTGACATCCACAGAAGTTCCTTCTATATACATGCATTTGTAACTGGATTTATTTCTTAATATATTGATAGGTCTTGTTTTATTAGACTGTTAAATTATAAAAAAAAAGTTTTGTTGGTTTTGTGAATTTTTTTTTCTCTCATGGCTATGAATTCCCAAAGCCTCAGTTCTTTGGGGGGATACATTTGATGACATTGGTTAAATAAGAAAGCAAAGTAGTTGAGCTACTAAAACCTGAAGAGAAGAACATACGTTTATTCTGTTTTGAGATGTCAGTTTAAGAAAAATAAAACCAATAAATTAGTATTGGGAACACTGGATTTGCTAGCTTATCCAAAACCAGGAGCAAGATGCTGATCATGTTGAATTGAGCTAGTATGTTCCTCTTTCTCAATTAACAAACAAGTACAATAAAAATTCCTGTCACAAACAGGCAGTGCTGTCATTTCTTTACCTTCATTTTGGCCAGAAAGTTACTCGTCACATTTACTAGATGCTACACAGCTGTTTGTATTACTTACTAGACATTGTACACCTTTTCAAACTTTAGTGTGTGGCTGATGATACCAGGAAGAAGCAAGGAGCTCTTTGTAGGTTTCAAAACCAGTAGCTTCAGAGCTACCGTCTCTCACAGCTACTATATTGCACAGCTACTTCTGTTTGCAGGCAAAGAGGCAGACCTGTGGATTGTGTGGGAGAGGGTGGAAAAACCACCTAATTGACCTAATTGCACAGTGCTGGAGTTCACACTCTGATATTAAAGAATAACACTGGGTTGAAAAAGTAGCATGACTTCGACCTTCCTAAACTAGCAAGGAAATGCTAAATACAGTTTAGATTACTATTAAAAATTTTAATTCATTTTCTCGCTACGTGGTGCCTAAGAATTTAGTTTTTAAAATGTTTCCAGTTACAGTGGAAATTTATCACTTTCCAAACTTAAACTCATACTCACTCAAATTCCCATGAAGATACATAATTGTTTAGTGCCGCAGTCATTCACAAGTATTGGCAGAAGAACTCCAAAATGTGAAGGTAGGAGCCTGTGAAATGTTGACACTACCATTTTATTGAGGCTTGTCACAGGAACTGTGATGCATGTGCTTAGTGCATGTGAAAATGCGCTGTTGATCTCAGTAAGCTGGAAAAGGTTCGGTCTTCTTTATGCTGAAACCTCACAGTTTTTCTACAGCTATCAAGTAATATTTTTTCTTAGCTGTTAACAGAAGAGTAAGGAACGTAACTTAAAAATGCTAGATAAAGTTAATTACATGCTAGCAAACAGATGTATCTAAAAGCAAGGGGAGATGTTATGATTGAGGTAACTTTTGGATTACCCTTCATAAGCCCCTAAAACCCCCACATAACTGCTCTGTTTAACATCTCTGTGTTTATTAGTTTCAATTTAGGAGCACAGACATGCAAGTAATTACAGAGAATGTAAGGATAAATATTCTACAGCAGTAACTTCACTTTTCATCTGCAGGTACACTTAAAATGGCAATAAAACATCAGGAGGTTTCCTTTTGAAATGCATAGGTGAAATGCATCCCTTTAGATAGTACACTCTTGTAAAATTATAAAAAGCATTTGATCCCATATGATCTTCATTTTCTGTTAACCCTTCAATTTATGCACTGAACAAAAAATGAAGAAATACGTCACTATTCCTACAGCAACACCTCTATGTCACTTATCATTAAGCTAAATTGAAATGTCATCTACAATATAACTAAACCAGTACTGGATGAATTTAGTATTCAGTAAGTATTTAGTATTCAGGCCAAATTTAGACCATTAGATAGCCTTCCCTCAAAAATTATCTTGCTTCTACCTGTATTTACTATGTATATATGTTAACTGTATATATTATGTACCTATCGTTGCTGCAGCCCTCTTATGACATTATCAGATACCTACACCTTGTTTTGGGCTCATGGTTTGTTTTTCTACAAATACAGTAATATAAATAGTCTTCAATTTACTCGGAATGTACTGAGATCAGTAAGCCTTCCAGCCTGTGTTAAGGTGAGCAGTGGAAGCACACTGTGAAGATCAAAACCTTGCTTTTCCAAAGGCAGTGGGATGCTAGCATCTTGTCTCAAGGAACTGCAGCTTCAAGGTCAAACAGATTGATTACTCCTACCCTTGGACAAAACCACTTGTTTCTGTGCTCTGGTTTTGACTTCCTTAAAGATAAGCAAGCAGTCTGTTCTGCCTTCTTACTATGATTGAAAATAGAATGACATCTCCAACAGTGATGCTGTTAAAGACATCCCACTCAATGATTACAGTTTCTTTGTCCTGGCAATTAGGAGCCATTGGTCCCCAAACAAGTTTGGGAAAGGCAAGGACCTATCTGGGTAATACAGGTGTGCTCATTTTACACATATGATCGGAATCCTGGTGCCCTCCTATGCTCTGCTGCTCCCACTGCCAATTGTTTGCTTGTCCTTATTAACCATGCACTGTGGGCACATTCCTGCTACCTGCCTCCCTGCTAACTCTGCTCTCCTGTGGCAGTCTCTGCATTCTACTGTCCTGCCCGTGCCTTGCCTATCTTTGTTTTGCGTGGTGTCAGGTATCCCAGCGCAAAGGAGTGATACAGGCTTGGAACATGTCAACTGTTATTTTCCAGGAGCAATTCTTCCAAAGACCTGCTGACAATGATCCAAATTTAGTTTGCTACCTGTTACAAAAGCAGAGAGACTGTTCTTTACTATCTCTGCATTCTTCCCTTCCGATTTTGAGAGCAGTTTCACGGTATTGCCAACAGCATTTCTTGATATTTTGGAATTTAACAGATGCAGCATTTAAATAATGATTTTCCATCACAGAAATGCCATCCAATTGAGGATGAGATCCCGCAGGCTTAGCCCCTCGTCTTTTAAATGCTGTTCTGTTTCAGCTCCTTCCCTTTCTTCGCATATTCATTGACTTGCTCCAGGCTTAAATATGTCCTCAACTCCATCCAAAAAGTGAGGTCAGCATCACTGTTCAGCACCTCAAAAACTACTTTCAAACCTGACAAGTAACAGAAAAGCAGCAGTCTACAGTTCACAAGTATTTTGCAAATGCACAAAAAAATCTTACAAGGAACAATCCTAACAGCCAGGCTCAAATTTTAGAAGTCTTAAAAGAACTTAAACCATGTAACTGTTCATCTGAAAACTCGTCTGATGCCAAAACTACAGAACTAGTCTTACGTAACCCATATTAATATTGCAGCTGGATAGGAAATGGGAACATTCCAGTCTGGTCAGCAAGTTCACTGCAGACATTGTTGATTAACAGTGGGAAACTAGGTACGATAAGTTAATAGTATCTGCAAGATTTCAGCGAAGAACAAAGGTAAATTTCGGGAACCTGGAAATCTACTGATAGTTCTTTAGGTACACTACAGAACTCTGCCCTTGGAATGCTACTTGCTCAACGACAGTAACTGCTACCATTTGTCTTCAGCAGTTCACCCTGTTGCCCATGTGCAATAGCATCTGGCCATTTTTTATCTTCTGATGACTACAAGTCTCTAATCTCCATTATCCCTTGCCCTCTACAAACACATAAGATTACTTCCCCCTCACCAATACAACTGGTCTTTCTGCATGTTAGTGCTGGATTTGAGAGAATGGGCATATAGACACAGAATTCAAGTTGTTACTTCTTCAACAAGAGAACTATTCTTACTTGACAAGTCAATCTAAGTGTGAAGTAAAAAGAATTTGCTGCTATCAATTCTCAGACTGCAATGCAAGGTGTACTGTTTGGTGCCCTATGTAGCTCAGTAGGTTGACAGCAAAGGCTGTTTGGAGAAATGCTGTGCCCATTTTTCAAATCCAAAACTATAGGACATCAAAGAACAAAAAAATTCAAATCACTGAAGAATTTTTAAGTTCTAAATTATCCAGTTCTTTCATCCTGCCATTGCCTTGCCCAAATATTTTATGAATTGTAGTTTACAAATGTGAATGTGCTCAGCAGCAGTTACATGGTCCTGAAATTGCTCACACAAGGCAGTAACTGGACAGAAGGTTTAAGGAGGATTACACACTGCTTCCCCCACAACTGCTCACAATGCTGACTGTCTTGCTATGCAGATATTAGTCGGTAATAAAGCATAATGACAAGAGACTAGAAGAGACATGCCAGAGACTACTTCCAGTACTCCCCAAAGCATCTCTACCTTTGCCAGGTGATTAATGAACACAGTGACATAAATGGCTGAGGCATTTCTGCTTTTAACTGACATTTCCCACAGAGGGGCACGGAGATGGACGGTGCTTGAAACACTGAAAAATAGGTAAATGTTTGTGTGTAATTACACAGGATTGGCCAGTTTGAACCAAGTAATTCAGGAGTTCTCTTTTCTGCCTACAGAAGCAAAGCAGTTGAAAGGTTATCTGGCAAAGTCCTGAAATTGAGATGCACAGGATACCAATAAGTAGTACTATTCGACACAGACTTGTACCCGGTGCTTTTGCTTCTGCTGCGGCAGTGTCTGTGGCTATGTTTAGTAAATAGCAGCATATGTGAAGGATTCCCAGAAGAAAATGACACTTTAACAGAACTAGTATTTCCAATTAGAAGCAATGGGGCTGGGGGGACACAGAAAATTCTTCCAGGCACCAGACAAGAAGAGCCAAGAGCTATAAAAGTCTTACTTACTATACATTAGGGTTGTCCCAGCAACAGAAAAACAACCACAACATTATGAGAGGTGGAAGAAAAAAGCAGCACTAAAATTTTCCACAGGATTGCTTCAATTTCAGTTGACATTACTTTCGCTGCAATGACTATGGCTGGTAGATCATATCCTCAGATACAAGGATAGCACGTCACTGCTTCCTTTCTTTTGGAGGCATATTGTTTCATGCAGCTCAGAATTTTGAGTCAGCAATGATCCTTTTCTATATTTCAATAAAAAGGGGGCTTCAACTCAGCCAAAATAAGGTATTCTCTAAATTGCTTTCCTTTTCACTCCCATCTCTTTACAGCACATAAACCAGAGGGCGTCTTTTTCTGGCTCTTGAACTGCAGAGGTGTCTGCTGTGGACCAGAGCTTATTCCTGGATTCACATAGTCACATGGATTCTCATGTGAAGTGCAGGTATTCCTTGGCATTCTTGACCCAACCCAGCAGAGCTTGGCTACGCAGCACTCTCCAGGCTTCTTGATAATTTAGTGCAGCTTCCTTGTAGTCCCAGTAGGTTTTCAGAGTCTTCATCCTGACAGAAAATGCACAAAAACGAAAACAATTCTATGATCCTATTGAATATGAGGTCACAAAATGAAAAAAGAAATCAAACACCTAAGAACCTGATGATCTCCTATGAACCCTTTCATGCTACTTAGTGAAATTCTCTTCTAGGGAGACTTGGAGACGCCCAGACTCTAAAGCTAGACATCGTCATCAATCATACAAAAGGAAGCAAAACAACTCTTCTAGCATTAGAAATGTCTGTGTTTGACTGCATGACCACAGGTTACGGAAAACCTCCATGATAGCAAAAACTGCTGAAGCAAAGCCGAGAAGGTTGCTATGGGTGCTTTGAATTGGGTGGAAGTAGCCTTAGCGTGCTAGAAAACTGGCTGGAAGGGAAAAGGACAAAATTAACTGGACAGTTTTTCTTTTCCAAGACAAAACTAATGGGGAAGAATGAGACAAAGGAGAAAATAATCTCTTTTCTTTCCCTAAAGCAAAAGAGACTCAACAGTTTTGGTGTTATTCCCCTTCCTCAAGTAGCAACTACTCCCCACAATCTCAGCAGAACAATTGGTCACTCTATGAGCACATTATACCAATGATTTTCAAAATAGGGAAGTTCAAGTCTAGAGTATCTGAACACAAGTGCCTCTAAGACAATTTCATCAAGATTTTTTTCCTTTCCTTGCATTCCGTTTCCAACCTCTCTCATTTCCCTTTGCCAAAACATGTCAGCCACATGTGGTATGCAGTGTTTATACATTAAACCCAATATGAGGGGAAGATCATAGGCAACATGACCTTCACCAAGAAAGAGGAAGAGCCAAACTACTACAGGAACCCTAATCTGAGAGGTCTGAGAACCACTGCACTAACTTCTAAAACACACTTTCATGCTCAAAGGCAATTATGATCACCCATCACCCCCAAAAAACCCCCACAGCTCCACCGTAACAGCAGACCATCAGAAGCTGTGTTGGAGGCACTCAGCATTCTGCTATAAATTTGTTTCTAAAACACTGTGACATGCAAAGCAAGCTGTATTTTCTATCCTTCAAACCCTGTGTTCAGGAATGTGCAAGAGTGAAGAACCTGTCTATGCCATTGCTGAATATGGAGATATATACTCTCTTAAAAAACCTGCCCTGCACTCTTGTCACAGCCAATCCATTTTGCTTTCTCCACCTCTTTCACATTAATCATACTCTCTGAAACTAACCTCTGAGCTGCTCTCAAAAGTCCCATGTAAGAGCCCTTCTAGAACTCTCCCCCACCTGGCCAGTGGAATGGTCATGGAACCCCATTATCAGTAGTGGATCATAGTTTAGGAGCATCACTCAACAGGCAAAAGACCAGCAACTATCTGCCCAAGCCACATTTGGGAAACAACCAGGTCCAAGAAGGGTCCAAGCCAACCCACCACAACCGGTCCCAAAACCTTACCATAGGCAAGCACTTCCTGTCCCAGGTACTCATGTATCTCAAATACAGTACAAACTACTGGTGTAGCTTTTGCACGGTGTGGTTTTTGGTAGTGGGGGAACCACAGAGGTGGCTTCTGTGAGAAGCTGCTGGAAGCTTCTGCCATGTCTGGCAAAGCCAATCCCTGATGGCTCTGAAGATGGACATGCCGCTGGCCAAGGCTGGGCCAATTAAAGAGGATGGTAATGCCTCTGTGAGAACATATTTAAGAAGAAAATCAAAACACAGTGGGGCACAGGTTCTTTTTTTCTAGCCAGAGAAGAGGAGGAGGTGAGAACATGCGAGGGAAACAACATGGCGAGACCAAGGTCAGTGAAGAAGGAGGAGGAGGAGGTGCTCCAGGCCCAGAGCCAAGATGCCTCTGCAGGCCGTGGTGAAGACCACGGTGAAGCAGCTGTGCCCCTGCAGCCCATGGGGATCCACGGGGGATGCAGAGATCCACCCGCAGCCCCTGGGGATCCATGGGGGATGCAGAGATCCACCCGCAGCCCATGAGGATCCCCGGGGGATGCAGAGATCCACCTGCAGCCCCTGGGGATCCAGAGATCCACCCGCAGCCTGTGGGGGAGGTGCCCACACCAGAGCAGGTGGATGCCTGGAGGAGGCTGTGATCCAGTGGGAGACCCAGTGGAGAGAGGGGGCCCTGCTCCCAGGCTGCAGCAGCCTGTCCTTGGAGGATTGAACCCCGTGGAAGAGTGACCCATGCTGCAGCAGTTTTGGGAGGACTGTGTGCCCATGGGACGGACTCACGTTGCAGCAGTTTTGGGAGGACTGCTGCTCGTGAGATTGGAACCATGCTGGAGGAGTTCACGGCGAACCGTCCCCCGTGGGAGGGACCCCATGGTCTCACAGAGGAACGACTCCTCTCCCTGAGCAGTGGAAGAAATCTTGGGTGACAAACTGACCAAAACCCCCATGCCCTGTCTCCCTGAACTGTTGGTGGGAAGGAGGGAGGGGTTGGGGGAAGAAAAGGTGTTTTTAAGGGCTTATTTTACTCCTCATTATCCTCCTCTGACTTCGTTAGTAATAAATTCACTTTGTACCCCTAAGTTGAGCCTGTTTTGCCCTTGGAGTGATTTTTCCCAGTCCTTATCTCAACTCATGAAGCCTTCATGAAATTTTTCTCTCCTCTGCCCAGCTGTAGCAGGGGAGGGCGAGTGAGCAACTTTCATGGGTGCCTGGCATTTGGCCAGTGTTAAACCATGACACCTTCACCTCCCCCCCACCTGATTGTCTTTTCTTCCTTGCTAAATGTTGCTCTTTTTCCTGAATCTGCTGTCATATCAACGGCTCTTCAACTCATATCCATCAGTCTGATTCGATTTAAGTAAAACACATAAGGGGTTTTTCTACCCTTCATTATTCCAATCGACCTTTGTTTGGAAACTCTTACAGTAGACAGTAAGAAAAATATAGCTAGGAAAAAGGCAGGATAGACGGGAGCAGCTCAGGATGTTCACCACACTATAGCAGCTCCACAAGCAGGTGACCGCAGCCTCTTGGCATTTCATTCTTCAAGCAGACAATGTCAGTACAGTGATTTAACAGTGCATGCAACACAAAGCAGTATTTTAAACAGCTTCCTCAAGAAGCTGACAAAATCAAACAGATTTATGTAATTCATGCTCAATTTCTGCATTAAGCTTCTGAGGAATTTTCAACATATATATGGGAAAAATGCTTTCAAATTCCAATAACACTGTGTCTGCATAAAAACCTCATGTGGTTTGACTGTATCTCAGATTTAGTTGGGCCATTAGGCTCTCAGCATTAGTAATGAAGAACCTGTGACTTTTTTTGGCAGAAGCAAACACTAGTTTGCTGCCCCAGGCAAAGTTCAATACAGTCATAGGATCTCCAGTCCATCCAGGTCTTCCTGACCACATTTCTTCTATATTTCCCTTTACTATTTCAATCTTGCCCCTACACTACTGTGCAAGAGAGAGACAATGATTCTGACAGCTGTGTGCCAGAGACATGAAACTCCATTCGGAAAGGCATTACACTCCTGGAAAATGCCTCACACAAATCACCATTATGCTTGAAAACATTCGTGCTCAACCATATGCAAGGCTGAGCAGGAATGGGCTCACAAGCAAGGCAGCCTGCAAAGAAAAGCAGTGCATTGCAACAGTACTTCCTTCTCACTAACAAACCCTGCTTTTAACTCTATATTCAGTTTCAAACATCTACATTCAACCCATAATGTACTTTTGAGATTTCAGGCACATTATTGACATAAGCATAAGGAATCAACCAAAACATTACTCGTACAAAAACTGATGAATCACATCTAAGAGAGCAAAAGATCACAGATCTTCACTATATAAAAATCTGTTGTGAACCCATAATATAATAAGGGGACCAAGGAAACCAGACATGGGCTGATTATATTCTTCCGATTACGTATCTTCAACGCTGCAGATAAAATGCAGTTATTGCAGGCAAATAACTGACACCAACCTGAAGAAGATAAAGAACAAGTGACAGAGTGAGCTAACTCAAAGAGTGAGCTCCACACAAATACAGCAAGTTTTTTTACAGTAATTCGAGGTTCTGCAGTATTTGGAAGATTGTTACTGCATTGCTGCATTCTAGCTTAGGAGACCAGATTTTCAAAACATTACTGAAAAATTGGAAAATGAGCTTTGCGGCTTTTGCCAATGTCATCTAAGATGTGGAAAAACTGAATCACACAGAGGAAAAGATGCTGAAGCTCAAAAGAGTAACTAAAAAAAATTAAGTCTTGAGATAACTATGATGACAAAATATTTTCATGCACAGAAAATGCTATTTTATAAAAGGCTCTTCATTCTGGCAAAGACCTAACAAACATCTGTGATGTGCAATACATAAAAGATTTTCAGTGTCCCACAGACCTCTATGCAGCAGTAGGATCATCACAGGAATTGTTTAATGTACAAACTTTAAACAGAAAACTGAAAAGGGACTAGAAAATTGCTACAAAATTCTTGCCAAATGTGTTTGTATTGTGTTGTGGTTGTTTTTAATTGGAAAACAGCAGTGAAACTGCACCACCACTGCTCCCAATGACAGTTACTTTCATTAGACCAACAATTCCTCAGTCACACCAGCAGGAAATATTTAGCAGTCACCTTTTGTTTCTCATGGGCAAACAGTCTTAAGTGTGAAGCACAAGTGAAGGTTCTATACTTTAGCCTACATAAACTCTTGGAGCCATCTGAAAGCCCTTGCCCTCCTCTGTATAGCAGCCCACCCCATCTTCAATTAGGTGTCACTGGAACTGGAATCCTCCATACTGCAAACTGAGAAGGAAGGAAGACTAATAGTACAATCTTAATTGTGATGGCTCCTGACTACAATTTAAGAGAAAAGAGGATTAGTCATTCATTTAATAAGCCCAGTGAGAAAGGGCAGGTTTATTTTTACGAAGTCTCCCTTAGATTCAAAGGGCCATACAGCCAGCCACATCTTGTACAAACAGCAATGCCTGGAGACTGTCTAGGGTGGATGCCACCGTATGACAAAAGAAGCTTTTCACTTCCCCACGTGATGATTAAGGCATGGCTTTTCTCCTAACAGCAGGGAAAAAAACCCGATTAATGCAAAAAACCTCCTCTGCCACATTACCATCAAGTGATCTGCAACCAATACTGCAGGGGATTTTGCATAACAATTCAGATTAGCAATAGCACAATGCTGTCCAATGGTGTGTCACCATTCCCTTGGCAGAGAGCATGGAAAACATGAAAAGAAAAAAAAGAGATGGATTTATGCACCAGTAATGTCAAAACGATAATATGTGAGAGGGAATCAACAGAAGAAAATTAGGTATGAGAGGTGGCAGTAAGAGGTAATAAATAAACAACATTTGAGTTAGTCTACCTGGAGAGATGAGTGAGAATTTACGTAAGGCACGGAAGACAGATCATAAAAATTATTGCAAAGGAAGAAAGAAGGTGGGACAGCATAATACAGTACTATCTGGTCCTTGGTGAAATAGCTCATGGCAGCCAAACAGCACCTCCTTCTCAGTCTCATGTGAAAGCAAATAAACTGAATCCTGAAAAAAACCCAAATCGATGAATGTCATGTTTAACATCTTAGATAAGCTATACTACTATAAATACCTAAACTTGCCTTTTAGAAGAGCCAGCAAAGTTCTGGCCCCAGCAGGCTGTCTACCTGTTCAAATTTAACAGCACCCACACTGATCCTCTGGAGAGAAATGAAGAATGAATAAGAAAGTCACAAAAAGCAGGAGAAGCAGCTTTAGATATACACACAAATAAAAAAGAAAACAAAAGAACATCAGAATCAGTTCCATGCAAAGTTTTAAATTCCCCAGTTCCTAGCCTGACAGTAGACAACAGTAGATGAAGGCAGGGTTACGTGAAGAGTAACCCTTGTCCTAATGTACCCTATAACTACAAAACAAGCTGTTCAGCAAATTTGAAAGTACTACAAGAATGAGTTTTCCTTGATGGGAGCAGAAAAGATGGGAGGCAAGAGACACAGAAGTGGACTAGAAGAGTCAGGGTCTCTTAGGGTCAAAGTGGAAAAAGGAAACTGGGTGACAGCACAGCTTTAGAGCCAACCATTTGTGGTAAGAGATAACAAGATACATTTGAATGTGAAGAAAATACAAAACCAGGTAATAGTTAAATACACAGAAGTTTAGAGGAAACAATTTGAGAGTGTAGGATTTCTTATCTGAAGTTCACTCAAACTCAGACTCCAAGGGAGAAAGAAAAATGAAAATATCAGAATACTGTGTAGAAAGGAAAAGGGAAGATGAAGGAAACAGCAACACAAAGACACTTCTTAATTTTGCTTTTTAAGTGGAGAAAAAACAAAGACTTCAAAGGCAATCAGCTGCACAAGCTGACTAGTGAACTAGCACCTCTACTGTATAGATAGAGTTTGTGCAGCATAAAAACAATGCCACATCTGTGAATCAGCTGGACTTTGTCAGGAGAAGCCCAGACAGAAAAACAGTAGAGGACAAAAAAGTCAAAGGAAATGACAAAGCCAATGGTCTAGAAAAGCCCTGAGGTGAAGTGACTTTATGTAAGCAGCACATGATCAGCATAATGAGTCACCTACCCAAAAATGCACAAGTTCACAATCTGTTTTGAGGAAATTATGATGGCTAAACAACTGAGGACAAACTCCCACCCAAAACAGGCTTTTTTACATGTAAAACTGATTTAAGGACAAAGTGTATCTACTTATAGAATCAGTTGAAAGCATCTCAGCAATAGCATGGTTCATGTTGACATCAAAACTTTGAACCAGTTAGGAGACACTTCTACAGACACAGAAGGTAACGGCAATCTTTAATTCAACAAAACTCAAAAGCAAGCAAGATCTGTTAAAGATCCAGGTCTACTGTCTTGGTACCATGAAAGGCTGAAATGGCCTACCTCCAATGCTTCCAGTCACATATGCCTCCTACTTCCTTTGCATGGGTTTCATCTGTTTTAGATTTCCATGAGCCAATTAAATTCATTAGTCCGAGAGAAAACACAGAATACAAGGAAATTGTTTTCAGCCACATTACCTAGCTGAACCGGCTCATCATGAGATTGGAGAAGTGCTACTGATACAAGGGAGAAAAGAGTCATCTACAGCCAGTAGCAGCAGAGAACTGCTGTGGGACCATCCCCATCAGCAGCTACAAGCAGTTAAACTGGCTCAAGAGTTGGGATAACTGCATCCTAAAGCTGGTGAAATTGTATCTGGAAGTAAGCCTAAAATACAACAAACCTTCTGTGGCAATGGATTTGGAACCTTCTACATCTCCCAGAATCTAAGCCAAAGAGAACTACATTTCTGTACATGTGAAACTATGCTTTACTTTATGGTATACCAGCAAATACATAATGCACCTAATGCTATGCCAGACTGGATGATTACTGCAAGTAATTAACTCAAGTCTGATAAACCAAACTTGGTTTTAGTAACGTAAAGGAAAATTCCAACTATGGCTTCCTCAGTCAAAAGCTGCTTTCTTTCCAGAAAGTCTCTGCTTATGCAAGAAACGCATTGCAGAAAGAGCCCTATGAACTATCTCACCTTACTAGCTCTTACTCCACCATACACTACGATGAAAACTGATTTTAGCCTAGACTTAAAAAAAAAACAGAAGAAAGGTTTTTTTTACTCTAACTTCTACTTTTACTCTACTTCCTTCTTGTGAATCAAAGAAGTGGCATTTGATAGAATTACTGACCACCAACTAGATATCAGTAACTCCACGACAATTTTGGGATGCCGGGTTTGAATACCACGAAGGGTAGAGAGCTGCAGGCAGCTATCTAATAGCTCATGTTTTCAAAAAAGATACTACTTCCTCATTTTGTGTCTCTTTCCACATTTTTCAAGTATGAAAGTTTAACTATGGACTTATCTAAAATGAGATTCATGAGCAGATACTGTATCATCACAGTATTCTTCCGTTTCATTAAGATAAACTCACTCTTCTAAATGCAATCATAATGTCTTTACCGTAGAGTGTCCGGTAGATCCTCTCGTGAAATACTTGTCACCAGCTTTTGGAATTGATGGAAGAGTTCCACTTTACAGATCTTGGATCTGATATAAAAAAATTTTAAAATTAGAAATTGTCATACATGAAATCCCTATTTGTGCTTGGTCTTTGCATATTAAGTGCTTTAATTAATTTTGAGTTAATTATTTTTAAATTGAATGTTACAATTAACCCATCAGCCCAGGTACAAAAATCCAGTTCCATTATCAGTGTTTTCATTTGTTTAAAGTAGTTTATTAATAGAGTTGCACCCTTCCCAGTTAAAATTTTCCCAGTTAAAAATCACAAACTTGCCCCTTCTCAAACTTCAAACCACCTATACACCATAAGAGTTACCTTTCCTGTGTTTACTGTATACTTTTACAAGTGTTTTGAGGTGTGTTGGATGTATTTTAATACTTTTTGTAGGTGTTTCACTTGCATTCTGATTCCAAGGCCAAAACCCCACCCAGTCTTAATAGCCAGCAGCTATTTTTAGCTACAGAGCCATTACTCTGCAGGCAAGTCCCATGGCAACCTGAATACCTGAATTTTAATGAAAGTATTATATTCCCTTATCTCAAACTGATACCACCCCCCCCCTTGACAACGATGAGCCATTGGTGGACGGAGATGATCCATCAAAGGGAAAGCAGCAATCGCCTTGGACCAAAGGGGTGGGCTGTGGACGGGCTGTGGGCGGAGCAAAAACTATAAAAAGGACGAAGCCGAGAGGCGGGGTCTCTTTTTCTCTTCCCCTCTTCTCTCTTCCCCTCTTGCACTCTCCAGACTAGCTGTGGGAGACATCGGTGCTGGGCATTAAAAGCCTTACCCCTTTTAAGGGGCTTTTAGTAATTTTTTTAAAGTCAGCCCAGCACTGCAAGTTCTTTTTCTCTACCTGAGGTCTAGTGCTGTCTCAGCCAGAAGATCTCGTATCCCTGCGCTCCTGGGCCATACCATCTACTGAGCCATAGGATCCCAAATTTTTATGTTTTTCTGATTTCTGTAATTTTTCAATTTTTCTGTTTTCAATAAATTAATCTTTTTAAGAGTTGTCTCATTTCTCACAGAAATTCTGATGAAAGAAAAAAATCATAAATTCACTCCACCTTACAGCTCACAGCAGTACATCCCAACTAAAGGTTTTTGATAGAAAGCATTACGTTCACTTCTCAAAGAATGTAAAAACTTCCCTATTGTTTAACTTTTCCTATCCCATCCAAGCTGTCCACCTGCCTTTTCCTTTAGTTTTATGTTATATTGACAAAGAGCTGCATTGCCCCCATTCTCCCAGCCAGCACTCACCAGTTTGCAGAAAAAACATTTTAATATCACACTGTTACCTGCATGCAACTGCACTGTCATCAGCTCACAACTGCAGTAACATTTAGCCAAAAGGACTAGTCCCAGAACAGATCAAACAAGCACAGGACTCCAAAGGCTTTTTTGAAGCCTTTGAAACATGACTTTCTGCTTTAAAGTTTGAAAATGTGTTGAAATGCTGGCAGCACACTCCTAACATGAACATGTCACCTTCCCATATAACATGGAAAAAAACCTGTTAAATTCTGTATTATTCAAAACAAATAAAAGAAGCAGCAGAAATATCTGGAACAATGCTGTCCTTTTCACGATGGTGGTGAGGACACATTCAGCAATAGCTGCAGGGCAGTTAAATGCAAAGAGGCTCATCAAAAAATAAAGTGAGTCAAAGTTTGAAAAATCTTTAGAAGATACTACATACATCTCTCAGCTTTGAGCCCTTCTATTTCCCCAAAGAGATGGCAACCAGAATCATTGTTTATAAAGGATAGTTTGGTTTTAAATGGCCCAGCTATTTCCTCTATTTATTTATCTTTGCATACTTAACAAGGACTGATTCAGTTCTCCAACAAGTGCAAGCTGATTCTCCAGAAGCACTGAAAACAACACCGATCAAAAAAAAATCTTGCTATGTTGCTACCATGTATTTTAAGAACATCAAAAATGGCATAGAATTATAGAGTCTCCACAAGGATCATTGAGTCCAACTCCTGGCTCAGGAAAACCCCAATAATCCCAGCATGTGCCTGAGAGCATTGTCCAAATGCTCCTAGAACTTGGACCACTGTGACCACTGCCCTGGGGAGCCTGTTCCAGCACCCAACCATCCTCTGGGTGAAGAACCTTTTCCTAATAGTCAGCCTAAGCCTCCCCTGACACAGCTCCAGCCATTCCCTTGGGTCCTATCACTGGCTGCCAGAGAGCAGAGAACAGTGCCTGCTCCTGCGTGTCACCTCACAAGGGAGTTGTAGCCTGCTGTGTGGTCTCCCCTCAGTCTTCTCTTCTCCAGGCTGAACAAACCAAGTGACCTCAGCTGCTCCCTGCAGGGCTTCCCCTCCAGACCCTTCATCATCCTGATGGCCTCGCCTTTGGACACTTAGAGCTTTATCATCTTCTTATATTCCAGTCCCCAAACCTGTCCCCAGGAGGTGAGGCCATACCAGTGCAGGGCAGAGCGGGACAATCCCCTCCTTCACCTGGCCAGCAATGCTGGGTCTGATGCCCCCAGGATGCGAGTGGCCCTCCTGGTTGCCAGGGCACTGCTGACTCATATCCAACCTGCCATCAACCAGGACCTCTAGATCCCTTTCCATGGCCCTGCTTTACAGCCTCTTGCTCCCCAGTCTGTCCATACATGCAGGGTCACCCCTGTGCCACGTGCAGAAACTGGCATTTGTCTTCGTTAAACTCCGTATGGTTGGTGATTGCCCAACCCTGTAATTTGTCGAGGTCTTTCTGCAGGGCCTGTCTTCTTCCAAGGGAGTCAGCAGCTCCTCCCAATTTAGTGTCACTAGCAAACTTAGTGTACCTTCGAGTCCTGCATCCAAGTCATTTATTAGGATGCTGAAAAGCACTGGCCCTAAAACAGAGCCCTGCTGAGCTCCATTGGTGATGATGGCATGCAAAGACACTCTAAAATTTAATATTCGAGTTAATCTGTCAAAGGTTCGTATTGTAGTTTTTGGCAGTTTGTTGGGGAAGATGAAACAGGAAAACCTTGGAAATATGATTGCCTGACAAAAGATTTTGGGAATATGAAAACTACAGGCAACATCGAAATGAAAGCCACTTTTGAAATACCAGGTCTTAGTTACTGAACAACTAGAAAACAATGGTATGGCCACTGAAGATAATCCCCTCTTGATTGAACAATACCCTCTGCTTGCAGGCAGGTCCAAGGGTCAGAGCAGACCCTACTAGCTCAGCAGAAGGGGTCCAAAGAGTAGTTTTTAGAAGTTAAGATGTAACACTTTATGGTAATATAAGAACTCTTATAGGCTGTATGTAAATGCTATAAGATTTGTATCTTGTATTAGATTGGTTAGTGACAATTAGAATATTCAGTACAGAAGATGATTTATTGTATTGTAACCAGGACTTCAGACATTCTTTCCTTACTCTTACTCCTTTCCTCTCTTCCACTTCCACTCTTGCTCTTACACCCTCTCTCTCTCTCTCACCTGCTTACTCTCTTGGGCCTGCTCAGAGCTGAGTCAAGCAGCTCTGAGCAGTGCCCCAATACCCACGCCCTTTACAATAAACCGACTGTGTCCCAAGACCTGCCTATAGAGATCTCTCCATTCGTCTCCGTCTCCGTCCCGACCGAACTCACCCATAACCTACAGCAGTTTAGTTAATTAAGCATTAACAAAAGCACATACCAGATTATTTACCTACAAATTCCTTTTAGTCAGTCAGTTTTACCTTCCTTGGTATTTAGTGTTATCTAACATATTGAAAGGGGGAAGAAAACCTCAAACAACACTTCCCAGCAATCACCCTGAGACTCTTGGAGAGGAAAAAGAATGTAGAAATACAAGTCTTGTTTATTATTAAGCACCACCACTGTCAATAAGGCTGTAAATTCCTTATTTTCATTATAAAAGTTCCTTTTGTGACTGTTTATCTCGTAAGTGTAAATAGTTTACTTGTTCCTTGACGTTGTTTTTAATCCTGATTTCCTAAGGAAACGAGACATTTGTAATCACATGGTCCTGTAGGCGCTAATAACTTTTTAAAGTTTCAGTGAATTTCAAGCACATGTTGAGAGGAGGATCTTTTAACAATAACTGAGTTCTTACACTTTTGTGCTAGTTGTCAGCTAGCAGATGGCTCTCAAGTTTTAGAGCTGATGCACAAATACTATGTAACTGAGAAAAAGGGGTTAGCGGGTTTGTTTGATCTTTCACATGTCTTCTGGAATACTTACCTACTGCATATTGAGAATAAATATTGTACAGTGCACACAGAGCCTGTCTTAAAAGATGAACTAAGTCACCTAGGTCACCTGTGTTAGCCATACCCCAGACACCAATACCGGTCATAAACCACCAAGTTCCTGGTCCTTTTCTTTCCACTGAAAATTTGGAAATACTAGGATATACCAGAATGAACTTCAGTCAAATCAGGCATAACTTCAAGAAGCTCAGAATGTGCAACTTGCAGGCATATGAATAAATTCTCCACAAGAACTGTCTAAGCTGTACTTATTATGCTATTCACCCCTTGTCAGGATTGTCATCATCCTCCCAAAAAGTCTGGGAAACATGAACAATATGACCATTGACAAATTTGTAGTATAATCAGCTAACAACTAGAACACAAACACCAATCCTCAAGCTGAATTTCCACAGAACAATGATAATTTTGGCCACCTCACCTAAAATGAAGATAACATAGAGATGGAGAAATGGAGAAGTCTGCAGATGCTTATGAGCAATTCCTCTCAACCTCAAGAAAAGTGCGCAACTATTTCTTTAAACTATGATTGTTGATAGAGGATTTCTTTAAGAGCACAGTGCCAAGATGACAGTTGGAAAAGTGACATGTTCATGATAGGAATGTGCTGACAGCATTTCAACACATTTTCAAACTTTATGGCAGAAAGTCATGTTTCAAAACAACACTTCTAATGATCATACATCCACGTCAGCTGGCTCGACTATTAAAGAAAAAGAAATCTCTAGAAAGAGAACTTGCAATGCACACATTTCCCTCACAGTTGTCAACCAAAAAAAATGCAAAGCAAAAATTCTGTTTCCTTCAACAGTAAACATCCTTTTAATAAAAACTGATCACAGTCCCTCACCACCTTTATCTACAATGCTCTCAACAGTGACAAAGAAATAGGATAAACTTGTTAATTCTCATTTAACTTTCATTATTCCAACTGGCCTCTCTGCCTTACATGGCAACTCTTCCTTTTCTCCTGGTCTTTACCTTCCCCCTTCTTCACTACTCACTGTATTTCCTCCCACTCTGACCACATCACACGAGCTGACAAAGGCATGTAAGCTAACGAATAAAACATGTGTCCAGATATTACAACACTCTCACACCTGCTCTGATGGCTTCCAATCCCCTTCTTTGTTGTTCCCTGGCGGAAGCCGTCTGAGGTCACATCCAGCGGTTGCTCAGGGACTGCACTCCAACTGATAGCTGTAGAGATATCGTTACGAACAAGGGAGATGCTCTTATCACAAAAGCAGAACCTAACAGTTCCTTTCATTCTGTATGTTCATGTATTGCTCCCCAAAATAATTCAAACTAGAAAGAGGACCATGGTTTTCTAGGGTCAGAATTCCAGTACCTAAAAGAATGTTTAATTTAAAAAAATGAAAACACACACATGCGCACACACACACAGGGCTTTCATCTTAATTAGATCATTTAACAGTCCATGCCTCTAAACAGCTGGCCTCCAGCTCTGTAATTCTCCATTTCTTAGGGGGATGCTACTTTCTTTTGTGCATCCTGTCCGGACTAAGCATGAAGAAATTTCCAAGTTATATGGCTTATTTTCACATCAGATTGTGAAATACTGCTCTAAACGACTTGTACCAGTCACTCTATGTTTTCCTTCTTAATTTATTGTCTGCTATTATTTTATTGTGTACTCTAAGCAGTTTCATGTTTGATAACTGACATACATCAAATACGTGTAGATTTTACTTGAAAAACATTATTAGCTAGTAGTCAAAACCAATTTGTTGAAAGAGACAGCAAGTGCCAACAGCCTTAAACTCTATCTCAAGTCTGGGAACTTTGAAACCATCTCAGACTGTAAACTTCTTAATGTTGAAACTCTGCATACAACACCTTACAATTTCTAAGTAATGAGCAAAGCATCAGCAGCATGTCAACAGAAACTGACGTGTCCAATCTGTCCCTCCACAGCGTAACAGCAGGTTCTTCAACTTCTACTACAAGACAACTTCTGTTTCCTAAATTCTCCCTCTTCTCTGTCTTCCTAACAGGCAAAACAGTTGCACATGCATTCACTCTAAAGACCATCTTGTTATTCAAGATGCTCAAAGACTGCTTATGTAATTACTCGCCCTTGTATTACAATTCAGCTGTATGCTGCATTTGTTGTACTCTGCTACGTGCCAATTGTACTTACACTGTGATTTAAGTACAATGCTGTATCACTCTACTAAATTACAATCCTGTGTAACATGAAATAACATTAGATCCTTACGACCGGTATTAAACCCTCCATATGTGAAATATCTAAATATCACCTGGTTAGAGGATATCAGATTCTGATAAGCAGATACAACGTTACTTAAAAATTAAAACATTTTCTGTTCTTTCACTTTTTCATAATTATCTCAAACTTCAAAACACTAAACAGAACACATATTTTCTTAAAATAACAGCTGCAATGTTCCTATCAAGCATCTTTCAATACTCTGTGTAACAGCCCTAAATTTACAATTTCCCCTGATTTTCACTCCTTCAAGGAATGAAACCACCTGCCACAAAAAAAGCTTGCTAAGGCATCATTCATCTTTACTTAAAGGAATGACCTGAGAAGTGTACAAAAAGAAAGGCATACACTGAATTTAGTCACAGCTGCTTTCAGGCCTTTTTTGCTAACTTAACTGGCACTATTTTTCAATGATAAAATTTCCTTCCTATCTCACAGAATTTAAGTATTTTCCTTCCCTCCACTTGTAAATAACTCCAGTTTAATGAATGTGAATTCCATTAAGGAACCCTTTGTCTCCATTCTTTCTTACCATTAGCTCTATTGTAATGGAAAAACTTCCAGTTCTGGTTCAGAATGGGAAGTATGCAACAGCAGAAGGCAGGCATGTCCAAGTTTAAAGAAACTGCTTGGCCATACACATAGAGTGGCAGTTCCTTTTTTTTTTCCCCAAATGAGATCACGTTGCTAAATCACATTGGGGTTTAAATATTCATTCATCACCACGACAAAAAATGCCATGCCCGAAATATCTATCAATTCAACTTGTACACTACACTACTCTGTATTCTTTCTTCATTCACAGATTTTTGGAGCAATTACAAACATGACTCAGCATGGCAAGTCTTTTGTTCATTACCAAGGAGAATGCAAAACCAACTGAAATAAAGTCTTTTGTTTTCTTCTTGTACTAAACTTTTGTTTCCCCTGGTTGTTTTCTGTGTTTAGATTATAAATTCTTAATGGCATCAGCCAAGTGCTTATTCAGTCTGAAAACTCCCTACTGGAAACTAGAGGCTGAGACAAATTTTATTAATTATTAACAATTAAGTTATGACCTGATATTAATTTCTTGCTTTTCATACTTTGCCACTAGTATACCGGCAAGGAATGATGTTCCATTCCAAACAACCAAACCCACTTCATTTATATCTGGACTTTTGCACACAGTTACGCAACTAGGCCAAAATAACTCACCTGCGCTACACGGAACAAGTTTTGTTTTGCTGTTAGTTTGAACTTCCTGAATTGCCTGACGGCTATGTTCAAATTGAAGATCTGATTGCAGCAGCTTAACCTCCTGAGTGAGAAAACCACCTGGTAAAGATGAGATGTGCTGACACCTGAAGTAAACATGGAAAAATGCAAGTGATTTTCAGTCTGTTCTTCCCAAACAAGACTATTTTGCACCATTTCCCTTCATTATCTAAAATAAATTTCTTTTACATTAAAACTGAATTGAACATGAGTTATACAGGTGAGACAAGGAGGTTTTAAGGCATTTTTCCCTTCAGAAAAGCATTTGTTAAAAAAAATAAACAAAGCCACATTAGTTTATTAAGACCTTGTCCATCTTAAAAAAACTACAATGAATTGGTTTTTAAAAATATTATTATTATAATCAATGACGTATGCAGGACAAAAACTGCAATATAATTCTGCAGTCACAAAGAAAAATAAAAATCATAAAGTATTTACATAGCCAACTGCATTACATCAGCAATTGTTTTATGAACCTAAAGGTTTACAATCAAAGCCTATAAACACACAAAACATATGTACAGTTCTATGTATAATCTTATCTTTGTTACCTTAAATTACCGTTGCATGCTGAATGACATTAGGACCATACGAGGAAAAAACGGCATGTGTTTAATCACCGTAACATTTACATAGAGCAGGAATTAAGACTGAGATTCATACTGTCAGATGCAATAGTCTGAAAAAGTGCCTGACTGCACTAAGCCTAACAAGGCTAGGCAAATTCTTGCTACGTGTTACAGAATGAGGAAGGGATTATACAGAAAGCTCCACCGCGTATGTAACTAGAGCTTCTCCATTAACAGACTTATTACCTCTTTAATAATCATCCTAGAAGGATGCAGGGGTACAGACAAAAGGAATTACTAAACAAAGTCAAACCTTTCATATGAACTGGTCTAGTAACTGCCACTTAAAAAGAATGGTTGCACTCCCTGTTTTCTTCTTGCTCTCCTTTCCCTTCACTCTGCCCAAATCCACTTACTCTTGTCTACTGCTCTACTCGTCTCTAGTGATTTAGCCTCCCCAGTAAGAAAAATATCCACCTCCTATCCTTGTTGCTGGGATAGTTTTCATCAACTGAAGAATCTGAGGAGAAAGAAGGCCAGTGCACAACAGATGACTTTCCTCATTTTGCAGCAGTGTACTTCATCTCTCACATACATCTCCCTGAGGTGACAGGTTGTGTTACAAGAGCTCTACTACTCACAGCAGGGAGAAAGATCAGATCTTGGATGTAACTGAGGTTAAAGAAGTAGACAAACTTTTACCACCATGAAAATGCATATAAGCTTTGCCTCTCCAGTGCAACACAACTGTCTTCTTCCAGCTGACCAGTACAAGCTGTCACACACCAGGTGTCCTGAATCACTTCAATAAATCAGAAAACAGCTGAGGTGGGAAGGGACCTCTTGGAAGTCATCTGGTCCAACCACCCCTGCTCCAGCTGGGCCACCTACAGCCACCTGCTCAGGACAGTGTCCAGATGGCTTTTGAGTAACTCAAAGATGGGAGACTCCACAACCTCTCTGGGCAACCTCTGCCAGTGAGCTCCATCACCCTCAGAGCAAAAAACCTGTTTCCTGATGTTCCAGGGGAACCTCCTGTGCTTCAGTTGTGCCCATTGCCTCTTGTCCTATCAACAACACCACTGAAAACAACCTGGCTCCATTTTGTCTGCCACCTCCCTTCAGGTATGTATACAAATTGGTAAGATCCCCACAAGCCTTCTCTTCTCCAGCCTTCTTCACAAGCCTTCTCAGCCAGGCTGAGTAATCCCAGCTCTCCGCATATGAGAGGTGCTAAAAATCCATTATGCATCTTCAAGACCCTTTGCTGGACTCTCTCCAGGATGGCCACATCCCTCTTGTACTGAGAAGCCCAGAACTAGACACAGCCCTTCAAATGTGGCCTAACCAGTGTCAATCCAGGGGAAGGATCATCTCCCTGGACCTGCTGCAATAGTTTGCCTGAAGTGGCCCAGGACACCATTAGCCTTCTTTGTTGCTAGAGCACACTGCTGCCTCATTTTCAACTTCAGGTCTAGCAGGAACCCCTAGTCCTTTTCTGTGAAGCTGCTTTCCAACTGGGCAGCCCCCAGCACATATCGGTGCACGAGACTGTTCTTCCTCAGATGCAGGTTTTCACTTCCCCTTGCTGAACTTCATAAAGTTTCTACTTTTCTCCAGCCTGTTGAGGTCTGTCTGGATGGCAGCACAATGCTCTGGCCTATCACCCACTCCTCACTCTTGAGTCTTCAGCAAACTGTCTGGGCATACACACTGCACCATCATCCAGATGACTGATTAATGAAGATATTAAACAAGTTTGACCTAGTATTGATCCCTGGGGTACATGGCTACTTACACCTTTAATTACACTTTGCCCAAAGACCACTACCTTCTGGGCCCAGTCATTCAGGTAGTTTACAATCCACGTGTCTGCTCATCCAGCTCACACTTCAACAGATTCTCTATCGGGATCTTACAAGACATGTCATGGGTTAGCAAAGCATAGTCTCGGAAGTGATGTTCTTGCAAAGGGGTGCTTACAGCTTCCTCTGTGATCTGACAGAACCTATCAGCTGGCCAGTTTGAATATGGACAATTTTTTAAGCCACTTAAAATTGTGACTGCCGCTGTGATCCACACTTAAGAATAGACAAACCCTGGGCAGAGCTCTCTCTCGTTTCCGGCACTGGAACAGGTGGCTGCAAGCCCCGTGCGGGGACCGGCGAGCCCAGCCCAGGCCCTGCTCGGGCCAGGCCGGGCCACGGCCATCCTGGAGCTGATGGGCCCTGTTCCACCCGCGGAACCCCCCCCCCCCCCCCCCAGAGCCCTGCTGTGGGCAGCTGGAGCGGCTCGGCTCCCCTCCCCTCCCTCTCCAGTGCGGCCAAGATTCAGCTGAAGCTGCCCTGCTGTCCGGCAAAAGATCATGTGAGCAACAGCGATAAGCGAAATTCCAGCTGCAAGGCCTGGGTGAGAACAATCCTTTTAGTGCTGTGAAGAGCTGAAAACCTGAGGGAAGAGAAAGAGGAGATGCTTAAAGCTGAAATTCTGTTGTAAAGCTATGATGTATCAGAGCACCCGTTGTAATTTCATGAAGGCATGGGGGTGGAGCATTCAACTTGTACTTGAGAGCAAAAGCACCTGCGCTGACACAGGCAGATGCTGAAGCAGCTGTAATTTAATGAGAAATTTGAACACGGAGAGATGGAAGCGATGAGGACTTTTGCTCCAAATGGAAAAGGAGAAGACCTCAGTTCCTAGAGATGCTCCCAGAGATAGTCCTAGAGATGAAGATGAGGAAGACCCTTTGCTCCCAGGGAAGGAGGAGGGCCTCTGTTCTTAGAGATGAAATGCTCCCAGACATGGGTGAAGAGAACTTCTGTTTTTGAATGGCTCAACCTTAAAATTGTACTCCAGTAATTCAAGAATGGACCCTCAAAAGCAGTTGTGGGAAAAGCTGCAAGTCGTGGGAAGGGACTCACATGCGAGCAGAGAACCAACCCGGGCGGCTGTCTCATTGTGATAAGGTTTTCATAGCATGGGCAAGAGAGACTCCTCTTCCTAAATGGACTGAACAAGGTTATTATGGAAGTGGTAACAGACTGAACATCTCAAGGGTTGTCTTTTTACATTGTCACTGGGAGAAGGGAGAAAGGTGGGGGGGGAGGAGAAGTGTTCTGAAGGTGTGGTATGATTTTTTTCTTCTTTTAGGTCTGTTAATAAACTTCTTTATATTCTTTCAAGTTTAGTGCCTGCTCTGCTTTTCTCCTAATTCTTATCTCACAGAAGGTAAACAGTAATGAGTATTTTGGACCAAACCACTACACTAAATTGGTGTTTCCGCCCGGTTACAAACCAAACCCCCTACAACACATTATCAAAAGCTTATTAAAGTTCTAGTATTTGTATGACACACATTGTCTTCCAAAACTCACTGTCTCCATACGCACCATCTGAGGAGAGCACTTACCTTTCAATAACTGCTCTCCTCATAGCTTCTTGGCTATATGGACACTTCCCCACTATAACTGCTGACAGATACACTGGATACTGCAGAAAATGCATCAGAAGAGCTCCTTGACACCCTAAAACATTCCAGCGAGCCAGTTTATCACTGCAGGACATAGAGCATGTTCTGTCTCCTCGACCTGGCTTCACTCGTAATAATCCCACAGAGTGGTACCCTAACCCAGGTGTTCGGGCATCACCCAGCTCTCCAGGTATACATTTTGCTCCAGTTCTATGAACATCTACTAACTTTGGTCTCACTAAGCCAGTCTCCTTATTAGCTGTTTGCATGTCTGCAGAATGTTCACAGCTCTTTTGACTTGTGTTGCCTTGTCGTTTCACAGATTCATGCTGAACAGCCAGGTCTTCAGTGATTATGGAAAAACAACCACCATCATAAGTTTTCATTCTCTTGAGTATATGATTACTTGCCATTTTCCCTGATTTCCTTTTATCTTCTGGACACAAGTGATTATGGTTACTCCTACATTCTGCTGATTGTCCACCTGCATGACCTCCAGTCACCGGCTTAGAAAGCTGGTTCTCCGGTTCACTGATTGGAAAAATAGAAGCATCTCCACCTAGAATAAAAGAAATAACAAAATTGGCCAAAACCACATCTTGTGACTGGACTACATCGTACCAGTAATATTACAACTACTAGTAGCTTCCACAGATCTTCACTCAGGAAAACTTAACTATGAGAGCACATTTTTGAAACAAAATTGTCCTGTGCAATGCTGAATCAAATCTCACTGAAATTTGAGCCAATATATGCTTCATTTTGCATTCTATGCAAGAAATAATCAAGAAAGAAAATTTACAACCTATAAAAAAAGTAGAAGCTAACAAAGGCATTTGACAGACTACAAGCAGTGCTGAAGACTCACGGGAAAACTAGCCTGATCTAACTAAACAATACAAACCTCAAAAAAATAATGAAAGAATCATCTGTCAAGTAAGGGTGAAAACTTTAATCTGTATCACTGAAACAAGCTCAGAACCAAAATTCTGAACCTCAGTTCAAAGCAAAGCAAGCCTGACAGGCCAGGTGATTTATGTGAGAAATTTCTCACAATGTGAGAAAGTCATGAAATTATTCTCACTAATAAATTTGAAGATGTAATTTCTAATCTCAAATGCACTAATGAAGAAAAATAACATTGCATATTCCAGCAATGCACTCAAACTCATGAAAATGTATGAGCAACTAACTCACTCTATGAAGTACTATTGATGAGGCATATTTTGAGAGTTCTTAAGACTCCTTTGCTCTGGAACAGACTAGCAGTTGAAAAACACACCACTGAGAGGACATGGTAACATCAAGATGCCCAATACATTGGTAGACCAAGAGGCTACATTCATTCATTTTGTCAACAGATTTTCATCTTTGTGGTGCTGGTTTTTTTAAACACACGAAGAATGTTTTCCGTGACAGAAGTTTCATTACATTCCCTAAGAAGTTTTGTGTTGGGGAGCTAGTGATGCTTCATGAATGGGATTTTTTTGTCCTGTTTTTCAGGAGTGTGGTTTTGGTTTGCTGAGGGGTTTTGTGTAAGTCAGTGTTGGCTCTACTCCCCCGTTTTTCTTTTTTGCTTGGTTTTGGCTTTTTTTGTTTGCTTGTTGGTTTGGGGGTTTTTTAGTGCTTGTTTGGGTTTTTTTTCTTTGTTTCACGGGGTTGGGGGTTGCTGTCGGCTGGATGTGGGATATCTTTTCTGTGGTTGTTTTTAGGAACGGAGGTAAATGTCAGAACTTTTCATTAAAATTTTAACCCAAGGAGATAATGTTTAAAGCAAAACAACCAGGCAGTATGACAGGACCTCTGACAAGTATGTTATTCTCTGGAAAAGAAAATAGTAGCCATTATTGTTTAAAGTGAAACATTCCACTACATAATGAGCAGTACATTAGATTTACTGAGTTCTCATGAATCACATCCAGTGAGACAAAATGCCAAATCTATCTGTGGAGGACCAGTCAAGTACATCTTTGGGCACGTATTGGTAACATGAATTACTGCCTCATTCTCAGTGCAGACCAAAGAGAGACTAAAGAAAGACAAGAGGCAGAAAAGATTCTACAAGTGAGAGCAATGTAATTGGTTCACTCCAGCATACTCACACGGGGTATGACTGGAGAAGAAAATAAATACGACATTTGGTTTGAGTTTCCATTTCCCAGTTTCAGTTCCTGGACTAAAGATACACTGCTGATGGGAAGCTGCAAGCCACAACTGATGGAGAAGATACCTGTTAGGTAGAAAGTTTTCATGAAACATTTACTTCATTTTTGATGCATGAGAACACAACAAAACTTAGATTCCCTCTAGTGCCTGTTCTTTCTTGATGGGAGTCTATCAGGAGCCAGTTATGCTTTTACAGAGAGATGGCATCCAACATAACAAATGTAAACATATCATTGCAACTTTAATAATAGACATCACAGGGTTGGATTCATGGAGTTAACTGTCTCAGACTGTATAGATAAGGTACTCTCCCCCCACTGTCTGTGTTTTTACCAACTCTGCAACCCATCTGATCCTGCAAGATTCAGTTTAGTGTATCAAATTGCAAGAAATGTACTAATTTCTGCAGAATTACCATTCTCCTGGCTCAGTTCCCTGAACCAGTTTATCCCATGTAAACAAGAGGACTGGTATGTGAGAAAGAGCAAAAATTCTATCCCTGACTAGTAGTCATCAGATCTACATTGATGCCACATGAAATCAGATCCTAATTCTTCATACAGAGGCTCTACCAGAACAAGGAAGAGGCAAGCTTTTGTGAAAGGGCCTTAACACTACCTAGAAGTATAAAAATTAGGCTAAAATCCTGCTGACAACAGGAAAAGAAGTGTTGCCTACGCAGAAGTAATGCAGTCTTTCACTACATTCTCATATCTGAAGCTGCAAAATTTGGTTATTTCAGCAATAGGTCAAAACGATTTGCATCACAAAAACCTCAGGTAGCATTGAGTAACAGCACTGTTACAGCATTGAGTAAACTTCATTCACGCCTCACCTCTGGAAGCTCCTCTTGGCCACAATTTCAGCATGGCTGTCATTCAGAATGTCTCCTATAGCAAAACCCAAATGTGAATACTAAATCATTACTAAAAAGAAGACAAAGAAAATAGAATTTGACACAGGCCAGTTCTCCACAGTTGTTAGTATCTGAAGGTTCACCATTGGTTTTAGAGTATTGCAAGGTAGTTAAACTTCCAATCACCACAAAAGGAGGTCAACAGCCTACACCAATGAAGGATAAAAGTACTCAGTCTACAGCAAGTCAGAGACTTGTTTGAATACCAAATTTTAACTCTTCCCATATTGGAAACCCTTTGAGTTGAGAAAAACACTACCGTCCTTCAAAATCTTCCTGACTTTTGTTTTCAAGGGTAAATCTTGATATTCTCAAAAAAAGTTCTGCCAGAAAATTTCAAGTGTTTCTTAAGCTTTTGGCTGCAGTTTCTTTTTGAACTATGTCCTACAATTTAAACCATTTTTCCTGCAAACAAAAATCCATTCTGATATTACTAAGTTTACATATTTCATCTGCAGCTTTCCTACAGTATCTGCCTATTGTGGTATGTAAAGGAACAGGAGCTGTAGATCATCTTTTATTTCAGGGGTAAAAGGCCAGGTGATAGAAATCATCTTTACCAGTTTTAAAAGTTTAGAAGTGATCTAACAGATAACCATTAACATGGCCTACCACCAAGTTAATTTAAAAATAAATGTTATCATGAGAGGAGAATATTTTCTAAATTTGACATCACTGAAGACAAACAATGGCAAAACAAACTAGCATTACTTTTTCCTAGTCACTTTTCTACTTTGACCCTTAATATCGAGATTGTAAACAGCACAACAGTTTAATCATTGTTTTCCTAAATCAGTCAGAAAAATGTCTGTACTAAAACTCTTTGGAGATGGCGAAATCACAAGAAACATTCAAAAAAATCTAAGATACAGAATCCAGTTTCTTCTCTTCTGCTCCACTAATTTATTTCAAAATGAAGGACATTATAGAGAACATGAAGTAGTCTAAACCAGACACAGGCAAAACCCTTTCTCATATCTCAGTCTAGTCCTCCTCTGAAGTCTAAAGAGGGTAGAAAGCCCTGTACCTACATATGCATGAACACTTTTCCCCCTTAGCCACTTTTCCACATTCATCATTACTATGGCTTCTTCCCTGTCCTAGCCGAGGAGACAGACACATCATGAATTTAAAAATGGACACACAGAGCAAGGAAAGTCTCCTACAATACACAGTAAGAAATGGCAGTTGTGAGAAGTCACATATCTATCCCATACATTTATTGGACAAACACTTAAAACAATCTAGTTGCAAAACATGCAGTAAGGAAGAAAAGCCCAATTAGTACCTTCCTGTTGGTTAGTACCAGCAGTGGTACCTCTTGCATCAGACCTCAACAAAACCAGACTCCAACAGGTAACCAAAGCACAGTTACTTTGCTTATGTTTTGTTTGCTTTTAGTTATGAAGTCTTTGAGCATGCAGACGCAGGGCCTAAACTACACAATACCACACATAAAAAGTTCGTTCACCTTCAAGGCAGCAAGTGCAGCAAACCTTCAGGGCAGCCACTGTGGCTGCCTGAGCTCCTGTCTCCCTGATGAAGGAAGGTCTGCCTTACACTTCTGGCTTCAATCCAGAACACATCTGATCAGAATGCCTTGGACATCTTAATTGATTCTATGACACCAGCAAGAAAGAAGGTAGCATAGGTAGCCTTGGGTTCTTGAATTTTACACCATACTTACCAGTTTTTCGCATTTTGTTTTGGCCAATACATTTTGTTCCAGTTCCCATAGCAACAACTTCCTTAGTTACTGAAAAAGAAACAATGATAACTGAAAAAACTATCACCTCTAACTATTGCCAGAAGCACTGCTCTCATACGGTCATTCTGGTATGACAACACACAGAATATTGAGTAGAAGGGAAGGCGGACCATACAGCATTACAGAAAGGAAACAGTATCAGGTCAAGAACTGAATACAGTAGGCAGAAGCACCAGTGTTAGGAAAAGTCTATGACTGCACAGAAGGAATGCTAACACAGGCTTGATATGCCAGACAGCATACAGCAGACACTGCCATAGTATTCCTCAGGCACACAAGAGATAATGTATATGGGATACAATCTGCCTGACAACACTGAAGTGCCACTAAGGGAAAAGAAGATGATGACAAACTAACACAAATGCAAAATGCAGTAACACAACCTGTTAAAGGAGAGCAAACCTTTCTAGGATTCTATCAAATTAAGCATGCTTTTTCAAGAGTTTATATTAGGAATTCAGGTCTTGCCTAGACTTTCACCACATATTGAACAGCCAAATGCAGGCTTTCATTGTCTTATTTACAGTCTGGGAAGAACAGCATTTCACTAAAACCACCTCTTTCCAGAGAGAAGTTGTGAAAGCTTTTACAATCACAAAGAGTAATGAATTTGGGTGGAGACTGAAATGGAATAGGAAGGGGTGTCTGTTTTTTTTAAAGGCATCTTTAAAAAAAGGAAATAAAAGGAAAGCATCAAGAACCTCCTCTCCCCCTCCCTTCCCTCCCACCCCTATTCCCACAACTCATGCTTACCCTGCAAGTTTCCTGGACTAACAAGACCCTCTATTTGGGCTGCAGATTCCACTTTGACAACAGCTGCCAGGGAAGTCCATTCTCTGTTTGGATCTGGTTTCCCCTGCTTAGGAAGTCTGGTCCTATAATGCAGGTAACATAGCCCAGCGATTTCATCAGCTGACCACATGGCTCTTGATGCAAGTGCAGGCTCTACATAGAATTGGATTCCATCACAACAATTGAATAAAAACCCCCATCTCTTCAAACCCTACCGTCTTGTTCTGCATGACACTTTCCTGCACCAGACTCCAATAACCAAGACCTAAACTGCATCACCCCTTTCAAGACTACTTATAGAAAATAACTTTTTCCGAATCGCAAGAAATAAAGAAGCAACGCTAAAACCCTTAAGGGCAGCAGCAGGTGGGGCTGCTAGGTTCCCAAGGCTCCCACTATGTAGCAATCAAACGCATGCATCACGCCGCCGTGCCGGTGCGGTCTCTGCAGCACACCTGAGGCAACTGGCACCACCCCCCTCCTTTCGAGGCCTCCACCTTGCCGAGAGACCCGAAGCAGCCCGCGCTCGGGCGCACTTGCCGCCACCCCGGCAGCAGTCCCTGCAGGCCCCTCCCCGCCCGCCGGGCCAACGGCGCCGCTGCTCCTCGCCAGGAGGGGCGGCGACAACCAAAGCCCCGCGGTGC
>NW_024581064.1:995754-999068 GCF_017639235.1 Corvus kubaryi | reverse complement strand
GCGGCTGCTCCTCACCAGGAGGGGCGGCGACAACCAAAGCCCCGCGGCCGCACCGCCCGCAGAGCGCCCCAGTGCCCGCGCACGCGCAGCTGCTTCTCGCGCGCGGGACCCGCCGGGAGCGGCACCTCTTGCGCAAACGCACAAAGACTCAGAGACGGGTGCAGAGAAAGCGGACTTTATTGAAGATATGTGCCGCCCCGAAGCGGAAACGGAGGTGCCCTTGCCGCGCTCAGGCTTTACGCGGAGGTGCCCGCGGCGGTCTGGAGCCTCACACAGAGGTGCCCTCGGCGGGCTGCCCCTCCTTCTTGTTGTCCTCCGGTTTCATGGCGGGGAAGAGCAGCACCTCCTGCAAACGGAGACAGCGTCAGCGGCCGCGCCGACCAGCAACGCCACATCCCGTGCGGAGATCTCGCGAGAGCTGCCCCAGCCCCGGCTCCGCTGGTCAGCTGCGCCTCAGAGATCTGAGCAAGTGCGCAAAGGAGCTTTTCCTAGCTTTTCCCAGGCGGGATTCTGCGTCTTAAAGAATCGCACGCAGCTGCATTGTCTGGCACTGGTTTCGTCGAAGAGACGGCCTGCTTTGCCGAATCCCATTCCCTGCTACCTGACAAAACCAGCAGTAGGAAAGCACTGCCACTGCCAATGCTTACCTTGATGTTATTGGAATCTGTAAGGAACATGGTCAAGCGATCAATTCCCATGCCCCAGCCAGCTGTAGGAGGAAGACCATACTCCAGTGCAGTGCAGAAGTTTTCATCAATAAACATGGCTTCATCATCACCTGCAGCTTTTGCCTAAATGAGATTAATAGTAAAACGTGGATTGTACAGAGCTAGACAGTATCACTCCTGCTAACCCCTACCAAAAAGGGAGGAATACTGCGATTTGTAGAAGCCATGAAACTGATTGGTGCCTGATAGAGCTGTGCAAATGAGTAACAGATGAAGGAACCTCAGCACACAGAGAACGCTTGAGATCCTTCATAGAGGTGCTCCTAAAATAGCTCTAGACTCAATTCCTTTCTGACTTACAAGTTTCCTATGTCCGCAAAGGTCCAGGCTCTTCACTTCAGTAAAAGCCATCTTTCAGAGCCATATGGCAGCAGATGACAGTAGAATGAATTGCTTTCAAAGGCTTATAAGGTTGTATTGGTAGCAACCCCCCTTTCAATGTTTGCAGAAGCAACAAAGAAGCATAATTACTTGAATGATCAGTAGCTGCTCCACAAACTAAGATTAGGGGCTGTTTTTTTCCCTTTCAAATAGAAAGGCTAAAAAACCCTATACTGAGATGGTAACTAATGCACCCAACCCTGACAGTCTCCAAGTGACAAAAGTCATAATAATTAAAACACAGATTAGCCAACCGTCTCAAATTTAGAAAATGCCAAAAATAAGTGTCAAAGCAACAGCAAACACTTTTGCTCACAGGTTCAAGAAGACTTTGCTAAGACTGTTATGGCAAATTTTTCTCCCTGAAATCCTGAAATGCAAACTGTCATCCTTCATCTCAGTCTCCACCTTAACATTAAATGTTGAGGCTAATTTTCATTCAATACGTATAATCATATGTCTGCAAAGTCTGGCTATAATCATGAGAGAACTGCAGCAAGCATATGTACAACAGACCGAAAATTAAAGACGTCTGTAATATTATTCATTCTGACTGAACATTTTGAAATTTACCATCAAGCTAGTTAACATAAATCTATTTTTCTGGCTTTGACAATTGTTTAAACCTCTCAGGCACTTTGAAGCCATTAGAAAGAATATGAAGATCAGGAACTGTTTCTGCAGACCATATCATTTGACCTCGGTCATGTGTGGATACAATATTGCTGCTAGCAAGAATTTTCTTGCTTCTTTCTAAGCCCGTGGGATACTTTTCTCTCTCACGAAGAGATTAGCAGAAGTTCTATAAACTATGAACACCAGCGACCTTGTAGACCTACGTTTATGGTACAGTAGGAAAATATTTTGACAATGGATGTTTAGGATTTCTAGCCAATCAACCCAGGGGGTGGCTAATCCTTTGTCCAATTAGACTATGAAGAAAAAAGTCTAGAAAAGAGTTCGTAAAATAATTTAATAAATCAATCTTGCTGCACAATTCCTACCTGTTGGATCTTCTCTCCTCTCCTATGGCTGCGGGATACAGTAATAGTCATGTGTGGCCAAGCATGCACTCATGGATGTGTACACCAAATTAATAACGAGTTTCAGTCACTCCCTTTGGAGGCTCACATAGAGAAATCTAGTATTATAAATTTGCAAGCCTAATAGTTTCCAATCTGGACCTGTATCCTGTGAGTCACCTTAAAATATTAGTGACTCTGTTCAGGAAATTAAGCTACTTCTTACACAGCATTCAAACTCTTGCTGGACATGAAAATTAGTTTAAGAACCTAGAAGTATAATGTTGTATGACTATATAAATACTTAACTGGGAAAAAAAAACCTTTCAACCCGGGCAAGACACAGAAAACATTTTGCACATTTGGGTTTTTCCAGATTAGTACTTTGGGTGGAATAAAAGGGAAGATATTCCAAAACAAAGTTGCACTAAAAAACCTCATCAACAGCAGTGTTTGACCTCATTTACCTTAAAGAGCAAGGTTCCTATAAAAGGAATTGAATTTTAATGACAGGCTTTCATTTCAGTGACAAATACTCGCTCAAAGTAGTAGCAACTCTTTTCAGCAGTAGGTACTAATGACAGATTTGGAACAGACATAGGAAATACTCTTTGCTTACATGCCTGTATTATATTCACTATCAGCAAGACACCATACCTTGGCCTGATCCTCAAAAAGCTGACGCTGCCGGAAAGGATCATTAAGTTCCGTGTACGCATTGCACACTTCCTTCTTCATTACAAAGAGTTCAAAGCGTTCTGTTAGTCCCGGAAGAGAGCGATGCCTGTGTGAAGAAGACAAAACAGACATACCTTAAAATAAACATAGAAGCAAAAAGCACATATGTGACTTAGGGGCATTGCTCACCCTTAGCACTAACAGCTGTCAGAACTTCTAAGTACTAAGTATTGACACACCTCTTCCCTGGATGATGGGTTTCATGCTCAGGAATCAATGTCTATCTTGGTTTGTGTCAAAATTCACAAACAAGTACACAACATCAAAATCTCTGCTTTCACATATGCAACTTTTTTTTTTAATGAAGTAGAAGATTTGAGTTACACACTGACGGTGTGTCATACTCTTACCATTTGGCAAGCGGACTCATGACCTGCGGGTGATCACAGATGAATGTAGGGTTGATACAAGTGACTTCCAGGAATTCACCAACTAACTGGGAAAA
>NW_024581064.1:918696-995744 GCF_017639235.1 Corvus kubaryi | reverse complement strand
GGGTTGATACAAGTGACTTCCAGGAATTCACCAACTAACTGGGAAAACAAAAGTGAAACAATTATGCAGTGTACAACTATGCACTTTCCTAGCAGTGCCTTCACCAAGCACCCTAATTTCCTCTCTTCACTACTGAAGAAAGTACAAAAAATCTGAAGAGCTTCCGAAGTATTTCTGGTCATGTTAATGTCTTCATCAACAGAGAGTGTTTCCCAGTCAGGTAAGGAAAAACGACACAGCAAAAACTGTGTAATAGGTCAATTTGCACAGCAAGGCCCAATGGGAAAAGCATCAAAAGAACAGCTATCAGACAATATTTGGGTACAAAGGAATACAGCTGATAGAACTATATGGTATTTCCACCCTTTTGGTCAGCTACATACAGATGGACACATCTCACAAACAAAACTGACCTAAGAAAAAGCAAATCTGTTTTAACCACAAGAGACCAGTTATCCAACTAAAATCCCCTACTGCTCAAGTTAAGCAGACATAAGTAAACTACATTTTGGTGTAGACGACACAAAAGAAGATTTTGACACAGCAAGTTTTCTCATGGTAATACAGCAATAGCTGAAGTGCATTGCAGCATGTTTTTCCAGGTGCAGCTAAACTTTTTCTTCAAAGAGACTTCTGTTGATACAGAGAGATCCTCAAAAGACATTGGGATTATAAAAATAGCACCTTTACTTACTTTGTCAAGAAGTCTGGCTGTTGTCCTGGGAGGCGGACATTCAACATTTCTCTCCATACAAAGGTTATCAAAGAACCTGCGAGTTTCTGAAATTGCAGACAAAAATTAGAACAGGAACCCCAGCAACCATTTTTTGTTCTTCAACATTTCTTAAGAGTGACTTACAAGATCTCAATGGTAGACACCATGAAAAATATGAGTTTAAACGTCAATCTACAAAAACAGTGTTTGGTTTTAACTGTTTACAGTAAAAGAGTAGTTATTTTATACTTCAGAAATTTGACAACAGTTAAGCACAACACCACGTAACTGCTGGATGTAATTAATTGGGGGGGGGGCCCCCCCCCCAGACCCCGCAACTGGGCGCAAAAACAATCACTACAAAGTATATGAACTAGTTTCCTTATGTCTCTTAATACCAGGAATAAAATAGCACATAATTACATTTTTAAGAAAGGCCCTAATAATCATACACCCAAGCTACAATTACAGGCATGTAAACTCAACCACACAAAAGAGAAGGAATAAGAAGTAAAAAGCTGGATCTCTTCAAGAACTCCCTACATCATGCCTCTTGAGTATATCCTTTCACATATATTCAACAACAGAAGAGGCTAAAGAGTCAGCTCCTGCCAAAGACGGCAAGGAATGAAGGCTTCTCTCTAGACTCAGGTAAACCAACAAAACCAGAGGAAAGTAATCCCATATGTTAGTACTACTTCAGAAAAAGCAGCTGACAGACTGCAGCCTGAGAACTTGTGACCTTTTGCCCACTTTCTGTTACGGAAGAATTACAGGACACTCATACTCAGCATCTAACCTTCAGTTTCAAAACACTCAGTTGATGGAAATTTCACTCCTAGGACCTTTTCCAGATCATACACCATGCTAATGCGCCGGAAGGGAGGAGTAAAATCTATCTCATAGGTCTGTCCATCTTGACCATCTGGGTGGTAAGTGATCTTGTAACTCCCAGTAATGTGTTTCACCATCCCTACAAAAGGAACGTGAGGTTTAGAAAAATAGTATGCTACATAATAACCAATTCTTCCAGAGATTCTTACTCATTTTTTAATAATTTTGCATACTTCACCTGAAAGCAACTTCTCTGTAATTTCCATTAAGTCATGGTAGTCTGCATAAGCCATATAAAATTCACAAGTTGTGAACTCGGGGTTGTGAGTCAAATCAATTCCTTCATTCCGGAACTGACGCCCAATTTCATATACTCTATCCAGACCACCAACCACCAGCATCTAAACAAAATGAAATTCTAGTAAATACAGTTTCTCAAAAGAACCTAAGAGAGCCCAAACACATGCAACTGCAACACAACCTTACAAATCTCATTCATGAGACAAGTCCACCTTTCTTCAAAAATAATCCTCATTTTAGCTACACTTGCTTTTGTTAAAACAGTTTGAAGAATATGGGCTTAGTAAGGCTTGCATTTTACCTTATGGTAAAGTTCTGGAGCAATTCTCATATATAAATTCATATCCAGTTCATTGTGGTATGTGATAAATGGTTTTGCCACAGCTCCGCCTGGAATTACATTCATCATAGGAGTTTCAACCTGTAACAACAAAAACAATTTCCCTGTTTTCATGAAATCTGTTTCCAAACCAGAAATGCACAGATCAAGCAAACAAACAAAACCAGCTAGTTTTGATGAAAAAACTGTATTTCACTTATTGTTCGGCATTCCAGTATATAGAAACAATTCTGAACTAAAATGCACTGAAAAAAACTGCACTTTTTTCATGCAGTCAGTAATAACCAATTACTTAATTCATCTGTTGATATGAAGAGTCATTCATATTTACTACAAATGTGAACCTGCTGGGTTCATGTTATCAAAGCCAGGAACAGCGCTGTGGTATTATCACAAAATCCTCTCTCTACACCGCAGAAAATTAAATTCAACATGGCCAAGTGCAGTTTCCTGCACCTAGGTCAACACAATCCAATTCTGCCTACAGGAAGTAAAATTGGCTTTTCTCTCTACAGGCAAACCAGCATTTTAAAGATGTTGTTTCCACCTTAATTTACTGAAATATGGAAAGGACAGCAGTAGTTTGGAGTATTGCCTTGATAAAGGTTCCCAAGCCATAACCTCACCAACTGATGAATAACCTTAACTTTAGGAAGAGAAGAAAGGAATTGCTCCCATTACATTAAATTGATAAAACACACCATGCTGAGGCAATTATTGTCAGTTCTGTAAGTACTTTGTACATGAGCCTGAATATAAAACATCCTTGAAGCCGAGAAATTGTAAACACATTCAGTATGCAAAGAGAAGTGAACACCAATGCCTTACCTCAAGAAAGCCCAACTCATCTAGAAAGCTACGAAGGTAAGTGATGATCTTTGCACGGGTTATAAATTTCTGCCTCACATAATCATTAAGAATTAAATCCAAGTATCTCTGACGATATCTGGTTTCCTGAAAAGAACACGTATACTTAGAACAAGCTAGATAAAATGTCATGCCAAAGGAAAAAATACCAAAACAAAACTAATATTCCTTTGTTGACTGATAATATCAGCAGGTATCAAAGGTTGTCCATTCAGACCTATCTGTGGCATTCTTGCCCATGGCGGGGGTGTTGGAACTAAATGATCTTTAAGGTCCCTTCCCACCAAAACCATCCTAAGATCTGTCAAACTGCCTCCAAGACTGACAGGCTTGACAAATACCTTATCTTTGAGGCCAAAATGAAGATGAGGCAACATGTGCAGGCATGGAGACAACAGAGTGATTTCATAAGGAATAATACTCAGTTCCCCTTTCCTTGTTTTCCCAGGATTCCCCTCTACACCAATAATGTCCCCACGACGCAGCTTGCTGTTAACACGGAAATACTCTTGCTCTGATTTGTAAAGGCTGTAATTACAAAACAAATATAAAATATAAGCACGTTTGCTTAAAGTTCAACATTCCAAGACAAAATGCATTTAAAAACCTATTTTTAAAAATTTTTTTTAAAAAATTGTGTATATATATATATATATATATATAAAAGTTATTTTAACAGGAAATCGACCACAACATCTGAAACAAAACATTACTTGGCTGCCTAAGCCAAACCACAGATGAAATAGAATACTCAAATACAGGTATCTAGACCCCAGAATGCAGTGCAGTTTAGAATGCTACTGGGGATACCTCTGCTTACCTGGAATTTGCCATGACCTGCAACTTGACTCCTTCACCACGAAGATCATAGAAAATCAGTTTCCCTCCAGCAGCACGCTTTGCATGGATTCGACCTAAATATCAAAGTATGCTAAACATCAGGAAAAGAGTCCCTAGCAGAAAGGATACAGGGGCAAAAGCCACAGTACTATCACTTAGAATCATCAGCTCTGAACTATTCACTAACTACAAAAGAGAAGCAGTTAAGTCGCAAAATGAAAACTAGAAAGACCATAAAAATTTTGGGTCCCAGAGCCTATGTTACAGTCTGATCTTATAGTTGCAAGGGAAGTTGCACAGGTCCACTCAGTCTGAAGGGTACGTCCTGAATAGTTTAACACTGCTACAGACTTCATGACTAAGTAAGAGATCAGCAAAACTCAAAAAAGACCAACCCATCAATAAAAGCAGCTAAGATTTTACATTTTCCTGTATCCCAGATAAACTTTTACCTGCCACTCTCACTGTAACGTTTGTCAGGTGATCTCCTGGCTGCAGGTGACTGTACTTGTCTATAAAATCTGAGAGAGATAAGTCAACATGGAACTTGTGGGGATAGGGATCTTCATTGGAGCCCTTAAGCTGTTGGACTGCATGGCTACGAATCTTGTAGTATTGCTGTCACAAGAAACAAACAAAATCAAATTATTTTATTAGACTCTGAAAATATGCTACAGGCTGTGAACTAAAATGCAGCTGCCCTGATGCAGGAATATACATCTCTCCCCTTTTAGCCATTTAACTACCCATGAATAAAAAAAAATCAAATGCAAGTCAGTAAGATTTATTCAGAGAACATCTAATAAGCATGGGACCATATGCTCACATTTGGATCCAAGCTCTCCTCATCAGCACCAACGTTATCGTCAGAAGTCAAGGAAGGCTTATTTGAATGCTTTTCACTTTGCTCTTTCTGCTTTGCTTCTTTTTCAGCTGTTTTTCTCTCAGCCTTTAAACGTCTCTTCAGCTCACTGCAAAAGAGAAGGAAACTGGATGCAGCAAGTACTCCGATACTTCTACAGGAAAATGGTTGGCAGGATTCTGCCAAAATCTAACTGGACAAATAACCCTGTCACTTCTCTTACTTTTCCCAATAGTCAGAACAATTCTTAAACACGTTTAAACATTTTCTACTTTGAACTCCTTCAGTTCATCCCCTACGATACAAATACTCAGAGAAAGTGAAAGCGAAATTATACAAAGTTTAGACAGACCACGAGAACGCGTGCCTACGTGTCCAAGGGTTTGCCCCACTCTGTTGTATCCTAAGAACTTAGCAGCCCCACACAGCGTGTAAGTGAAACAAGGCGAACTCCCCCCGAAATAACGTAGGGTTCCCGAAGTCACCTTCGCTGTTCAGCCTATTCCCCCACGGCCCTCGGGCTCCTGCCGCGCTCCTGACCCCGCCTTGCAGGACTCCATAAGGAAAGAAGCGGCTCAAGCCAGACGCAAAGCACCGACCTGCTTTGGTCATGAAGCGCCTGCTGACATCGGAGCGCGGGCGCGGCCCTCCAGACCCAGCTGCGGAGCCGCGCAGCGCCGGAGCTCAGCATGGCGCTCCGACGGGTGCCTTGGCGGAGACACGCACCAGGTCAGCTGGACACACTTCACCTCCCCGGCCCGGCCCCACCTGACCACCCGCGCACCCTCACTTTTTGCTGAGGTGCGACTCAGTCTCCGCCGCTTCGCACTCGCGCGCCGCCGCCGCCATCTCCATCTCCCCACTGTTGCCGCCGCCCTTCCGCCTTTGCGCGCCTGCGCACGCGGCGATGGTGGCGGGCGGAGCTGGGGCGGCGATGGCGGGCGGCCAGGCCGGGGCGGCGCGGTCCCGATCGCTTTTCCTGTGGGATGACGGCCGTCCTATGCGGTTCTACCTGCGGCCCGGCCTAGCCAAGCTGCGCGTGGCGCCACTAGTGCTGGCGGGCGGCGGGCGGCTGTGCCGGGTGCAGGAGCCGGGGGCCGTGCTCCTGGCGCAGCCCGGCGAGGCGGCTCCCGACGGGGCCGTCTCAACCGAGTACGTGACAGAGTGCGTGGAGCGCAACCAGCGACTGCCGCTGGAGCCCTTCCTGTTGGCCGCCCGCGGCCGCCTGGCCTTCACGGAGGCAGAGGATGCGGCGCTGCTCCGGGCGGTGCGCGGCCAGGGCACGGTGCGGGAGAGCGGGCGTGCGCTGTGGATAGAGCTGGAGCGGAGCGGCCTGACGCGGCACAGCTGGCAGGCCATGCGTGACCGCTACCTGCGGCACCTGCGGCCGCGGCTCTGCGGTGAGCGGGGGCCACAGCGGCAGGGGAGGGCTGCGAGGGGTTGTGGTGGCGGGAACGAGCGTAGGTCCGGGCCCCGCTGAGGCCCTGCAGACGATGCCCCCGTATTTCCGCAGAGCCCCCGCAGACGGAGGATCCCACGCAGATCAAGGGTCTGTTCGCGGCAGCTAATCGGGAGTTTGAAAGCACGGAGGTGAGCGACCGGGGCAGCCGGGGGAGCAGCAGTGCTGCTGCAGCCGCTACTGCTCGCGAGCGGAACGGGGCAGGACTTCCCCGGTGTCACAGACGGTGCGGTAGAAACTCACGATTTACACATGAAATGAGTTTGCGCCGCGATATCCCTTCTGTGGCTAAACAAGAACTTCGTTTTGAGCTGTCACCTATGTGGTTTGCGATAAATGGTGCCTCGCTGGTGCATTTTGTCTTGATTCCCTGCCCGAGTTAACATGAGAGGGTTTATGTGATGGGGGTTATCTCGTTAAAACCTGTGTTGGCAAATGGAAATCATCCTTTCAGCTCAGGCAAAAAACGTTCCTGCAGTTGCATCAACACTTACTTTTGCCTTTTCTGCTTAGTTTGTTCAAATTCTTCCTTATAGTTCCTTATGCTTTGCTGTGATCAGTACAGTCTTATTAACAGATAGGGCTTCACTTCAGTCACTAACTTTTACTATGCCTAGTAATTTCTGGGGTTTTAATATACTGTAGAGTCAGAATGAAAGGTGGTTGGTTGCAGTGGTAAAAGACTTGCCAGAAAATACCATGTCTAATTGGTGATTCCACTTCTCTTACTGTTAGTCAGAAAGTGACTCTTCAGACGTTGCAGAACTTTCTACACAAGATGGAGTGGGAAGGTCCCCTGGAGAAACAGCATCTGATCTGAAAACTGGGCCAGAAGACCCTGCTTTCCCTGGCATTAAATTACAAAGTCAAGAAAGACCAAAAAGGACTTGTTCTTCTTCCAGTGTGGTAGGACAAGTAGTAAAAACTATGGAGCACTTCATGGAGAAGTTTGCTGTGGACCTGTTCACTGTTACACAGGCCTTTCTGAAAAACAGCGGTGACGTGGAGGCTACTTCATACTTTCTGCAGACAGGGCAGCGCTTGGATGGGTACCCTGTATGGAGCAGAGAGGATGATTTAGAATTGCAAAAGGATGATGAACATGTCAGAAATAAATTGATAGCAAAATTTGGAGCTGAAAATGTAGCAAAGCGGATAGTATTTAGGGAGAGTTAGCAAGAGGACATGACTGATCTAGTAGGTTGCATGAAGTTAACAGTAGTTTCAGAAATGCAGTGGAAAATTTGATCAAAGTTCTGAAGTTTCAGAAATGCTTTAAAGTAATTTTTTTTTAATTAAAAGGCCTATTTTGCATCTCTACAGGTCTAAGAGGTGCAGCTGCTTTCATCCAAGCAAAGTAACACTTGTACCAGGCCGTATATTCTAGCTGGGAAAAGTACACCAGCTTTCAGGGCTGTGAGTAATAGCTGAAGTAGGAAATAAAAATTAAGAAAGAATAATCAGAAGCTATGTATCTATCACCTAAGTTGTGTTTGAGAGAGAACACCATTGCTAGGATACAGTCACAATCTGAAAAACTTGGTACTTCTAGCCTGAAACTGTGCACTGGTCACTTATTTTAATATTATTTGAAGTAAATCCTAAAAATCTGGAATTCATTCTTTTGATGAAATAAAATGGGCTGGTAAAGGCAAAGATTTTTTTTTTTTCTCTAAGGAGTTAACATTTTGGGTTTTTAGTTTATGGCCCTGTGGCACTCAGAAAATTAAGGTGAATTGGGAAATGGTTGATTTTAAGCCAAATTAAAATTACACTGAAAATAAATAAGGAGATAATGAGACTGCTGTTTCAGGAAGCCACTGCAACACCTACTCATTATTCAAGGAGCTAAGCAATGTAACCACATAAATGCTAAACCAGCACTATCCTGTGTTTCACTGGACTGAAAAAGTGAGAATTAGTTGGCACAGTCATGCTATTCAGAGTAGACTTTGAACAGTTATTCAAGATTCGTGTGGAAGCCAGACAAGCACTCAATGAGAGAATGCAAGACAACACAGTAAATAAAGTAGTAAGATTTTTTTTTAAATTAGAAATGTTACCAGCTCAATTTGAAATCCAAGTATTGCTGATAACCAGGTTCATGAACAGGTGACCTGTCACCTCTTGCAGCCGAAAACTCCCATTCTAGCTTGGGCAGTGTACACATCTCAGCAGTACCATAGTGTTGCAATGGTCTTGTTCAACAAAACTGCTCTAGAATTCAAAGTGAGGGGTGGAACATATTAAGTAGCTGCAATATAACATGGTCAAATTTACTATATCCTTTTATAATTCTAAGTGACGCTTATTTTAAGAGTGGGTTTGTCTTACTGGGGCAGTTAGTCTAACGTGCAGTGCAGACTTCTGAGTCCACATACAGTGGTTTTTTACCTTTGCAGAGCTGTATGGACACACTGTCTGACGCTGAGAATCTTTCCATACGCACTTGGTGCGCTCAGTAGGTATAGGAACTAAGACACAAAGACCATAGTTTACTCAAAGTTGCCCTCTTTCATCTCTCATGAACTCCTGAAAGGTACTGCTTATCCATAGATTCACTTGCCTTGTGCAGGCACATGGGTCTAGGTCTCTTTCACCAGGTTAAAACCTGGAGGACCCAGAGACGACACCATATCATATGGTTCTACTTCTGGTTCTGCCTTTCCCCATGAAAAAAATCCTTGTCTTGTGTGCTTTGTCTTACCTACAACACAGTTATGCTCCTTTCAACATGCTGGAGACAGTTTGGTTTTCGATGTTCATATGAGGTCCCTGTGCTATCACAAAAGGTCAGGAAGGTTCTTTTTGTAGCTCAAAGAAATTTCTTATTGCCTGGAGCAGCAATATTTGTATACCTGGAAAAGTAAGCAAAGTGGCAATGCACATACAAGGACTTTGAGTTAATTCCACAGCCAGAAATTCTGGGTCTGCAAACTATTACCTGGAATTTGGGTATTTCCTATTTGCTTCCTTTCAGAAGCAAATTAGCAAATTTAGCCAGCATTCATCAAAATCAATTAATTTCTGCCCTTTCGTAGCTAGAGTTACCAGTGAAAAACTGATTGTATGCACCAGTTGGAAGAGCAACAGACAGGAATACCACAGAGTCAGCTCTTAAATGTCCTTTTGGCTGGAGACTTCTCCATCTTACATTTCATTGGTACAAAACCAGAGTTTACTCTTCTAAACTTGTACAATGTAAACTTAATGTTTGTTTCTAAACAGACTTCTGTTATCTTTATTGCGTATGCCAAAGGATGTAGTCACAGTTTTACACGTTGTCAGCAGCATCTTGAGATTTTCGGGGATTTTGTTGGGTTTTCCTTTTCCTCCTCCGAAAAGTATTTTAAGTCATCTTTGCTCGCATTAAGACAACTTGAAATTTTCATGTTACCAGACTGGTAGCAGACTTCACTGTTCCCAGAAAAAAAAAATCTTACAAATTGTTGCATTGAGGAAACATACCTAAAGCCCTGTAATAAAGATATACTGAAATCAGTCCTGCATTTTCTCTGATTAAGCTTAGGAAGCAGAAGCGAAAGTAATTTTCAAAACAGTGCATTAAGGAAATGCATCATACGTTACTTTCACGTCATTTTTTTACTGACTAGAAACACTATGAAGTGTTCACTATTGTGAACACTATTGTGTTCAGGTAAACGTGATACACAGAATTGATTGAGTCCACTGAAAACAAGTATTCATAATAAAACTTAAGCCACTCAAGCTGACATTGGTTATTGTAGAGATAATTAGCAATGCAGTGAAAAGAATCTATTTTTGCTCAGAATCAAGCTTCTTGGCACTTAAAGTAGGAAGCTCTTTAACTTTAGTAAGGCTTTTAGCTGCTTTTAACTGAGTATGCTAAGGTCTGTTTTAAAGGGACTATAAAGAAAAACAGTGGCTCTGTGCTTCTCTTGCACGGTACAACTCCCACTTCTGTATGTCAGCTTGCCTGCCTTAAGTTTGCATAAACACGTAGAAAGAAAGATACCTTGCTTTCAGTGAACTTACTGCCATGATGGCAGTGCTGCATACTCAGCATGGATTTTGTCATTCAACAACAAGATCCCTAGTAATAAGACTATTATTTCCATAATACAACAGCCCGCCCTTTTCAGGGATTAGGGGTTTAACTCTAGGAATGCAGATATCCATATTGCTAAGGTAGCGAGTGTTCTGTAGATGTGTGTTAAAGGGACTGCAGTTTACACATGAAAGAGGATATTCAGAAAGAGGTATATGTAGGCATTCCATTCCTCCCCAAATCTGGTAGAAAGTTTTTCTCCTTGTCTTCTGGAACACTGTCAAAAACAGGTGAAAACAAGTCTGTTGTTCAGCTTTGAACTATATATTCTCATTGGAGATGGGATGGTATCTCCAATGGAGACAGTGGAGAATGGCACAGTCCATTAAACATATTTTTTGGTGCTCTAAGACAAGAAATACTCTCACCAAATATTTCAATAGGATATCTTCCTGATCTTCTCTTGGCTTCTTCAATCCACTCCATAAACCTATCTTCCCAGTTTCGGTATTTATGCCAATGGAATCTGTGTCCTTACCTTGTCTTTAAGATCTTAATCTTAGCATGAATTCTTCTGTCACGCCTGTGGACTTTGGGAATTCCAAAGGAAACAGCTGTTCTTGGGTTTGAAAGCTAGAAGACAGAATTATTTCAGCTAAACAATAAATGGATTCACATAATCCCAGAAATGGTTTCCCACATGAAAACCCAGGAGTTTTTCTTTTCAACAATAGCGGGTTTATTCCATTTTCCCATTATACAATAAGTGAACACAAACATTTCCCTAGCTTTGCCACCAAGGCTGTATACTGAGGCACATGAATGGTGCAAAAGGAAAACTGGACTTGAGAACTCAACCATTCAAAAAAAACCCCAAAAAACCCCAAACCCAACATCTTTCCAGAAACCAAAAGTCTGGTCATCCTCGCGTCTTTTCTGACACTACGTATCCTTCATGGCAGCATGACAAATAGTGTTCTATTTATTCAGCTTCTTTTTATGTTTCCTCTTCCTTTGCAGTGCAACTGCTCCATGTGGTTTTCCTAGTCTTCAACTGTGGTCTGTGAGGGGTTTGAGCTTCTGCTGTCTGGTCCTACTCCTTTGGCATTCTGTATGCTCCAACCTAAACATAATTAATTTGGAAAACAAACTTGCATTACTTTAGCCTCCATTGTGGCTGAATCTCCAGGGGTCTTGGAGAGTGACCCTGTGCTGCTGAGAGCTCTCCTGAATGTCGTCAGGGTTCTTGTACTACTTGTCCTTGCATCCATGCACATCAATGCACACACTCTTACACTTCTATGCCTGCACCTCTGTCCTCTTCTGCTCTAGTGAACAGTTCTGCACTCTGCAGCCTTCAGAGGGTAGGTGTAGAGACCAGCTTTTCTGCCTTCAAAATTTGATACTCAGAGGAGTTCTGGGCAAACAAAAGATCCAAAGACATATTTTTCTGTTCTTCTTCAGACTGAACAAGCCGGTAGCCCAGCAAATCCATTGCATCTTTGCACACATTTTGCACTTTTTCTATTTTCTGGAAGGGAAGTGTCTTTCTCCAGGCCTGGGATACTCTCAGCGCATCTCTTGACCCAATATCAAAGGCCTGTGCTCCATGACCCTTCCCATGGGTGATGTTGTGGACCCACTTCCGAAGCTCTGGTGTGAAATGGAGTTCTGCAAACCTGTACATCTGGGCAGCCCTTGCTAGTGGGTCTCTGACAATGTCTTCATAGCGAACCAGCAGATACCGGTCTTTCAGGAAGGTGGGAACGGCCTGACTTCCTGCCTTGTATATCTCAACATGGCTTTTGCAGATTACTTGCATTGTGTTGTAGGGCCCCATTTCTCCCTTTGTCTTCTGAGACCCCACAACAATGTTACTGTCACGTTTCAGGTCTGCCATTGTATTCTCTCGGGACCTGAACACAGCCCGAGGATCACGTACCAAGTGAATGATTTTGAGGTTCAGGGATGGATCAGTGAGAAGGGGATAGAGAACTTTCAGGTCAAAGAACCGAACTTCCTTGATGGCAACATGGCTGTAGGTTTTACAAGCTTCCTCCACCTTGCTGAATGGGTACTTGCCACAGATTGTTTTGCAATTGCCTGCTGTGATAATGTCACTGCGACTGAATGAGTCACAGGCAGGGGGGGAGCACAAGGCTCGGCTTGTCTCCCACTGAAATAAATCAGACTTTTTCTTCTGGCTAGACATGTAAGCATCAAACACAGACATGTCACACAGAAAGACCGACCTGACTAAGTCCCGCACTGCCATGTGTAAAACTTTGGCATTGTTCTGGTACATCTTAACCCAAACGTGCCATGCAGGTTCCATCAGGTAGAAGACACTGGGGTGCTGGCTGAAGATTTGTCCAGTGAAGGAAGATCCTGACCGCCAGGAGGAGAGAATGAGGATGTGGACAGGAGAAGGTCTTTCTTTCATGTGGGCATTGTTGCTGCAGGGTATGAAGTGGATCAAAAGGAAGGACAGAACTACCAGAATCAGGAGCACCTGCACTCTTCTAGACTTCACCATGATTGCAAGGGACCTGCAGAGACAGAGAAGTTCAGCATCACAAGATGATGAAAAAGGCAGGGTGTGGTGCATCAGGCTCCTGTGCATCTTTTTGCAGGCACGGGGTTTTGGAAAGCTGCCACACTACTAGTGACACTGTGACAACCACAGCACAAGGAGTCTTTGCAAAGGATGTAAGTACTGGAGGACTGAAGGTTTTCTGCAACAAAACCACTGTTTGTCAGTAAGGTGTTCTAATGTAGTCTTAGAAGATACTGAAAAGCTTGTCTGCACTTTCATCAAAGTTTAAGAGCTAGTTGAGTGCACTGAAGTAAGTGTGTACACACAAACGTGTGCTTCATGTACATAATCCCTGCAAATGATCCTGGCAATTTTTATGAAGGAAAGATGTAAAACCTCGCTTTTTGTGGAGAATTCAACAGTTCCACATTGTTACTTTTAAACACCTACTCTGTCTGACCAATATTTACAATTATTTTTATGCCAAAATGCTGTAAACATACAATGTAGGTTTCCATTTGTTTTGATTATACTCCTTTTGAAATTTCAGGAAACATTTATTGTCACCACTGGAAAAACTTCACATACCAAAGGAAGAAGCTTGGCACTGTAATAAATCCAAGCACAGTATCTCCTCCATAGACAAAGCTTTGTAGGCAATTTTGCTAGAAAGACCTACAAGGGTTTATCTTTTCCATCTTCGTGTAGGCAGGCTTAACTGCTTACCTGCCCTACTAATCCCCTTCTTAGCCTAATTCCTTTTTAAAGACCATCACCTGCTATCCCTCCCTCCAACCCCACTTATCCTATAGGTCTTTTATGAGAAGAGGTACAATAGAATGTGCTAGTTGAACTCAAAGGTCTGCTCAAAGCTGGCTCCTTATTTCATACACTAAACCTCTCTTCTGCCTGTGCAGGATGACTGAATTATTGGAAAATGTCTAATAATTTTCGTGCCATTGGGGACACGGCATGAAAATGCCACAGGGACAATTTGTAGCCTGAATACCAGCTGGCACAGGAATCTGCAGGAAGTACACCATTGAAGATGGGATCTGAGGCAGAAAGAATTAATTAATTTCTTTTAAAGTACATAAAAGCACACTTTGCCAATTACTCCTGTCTTGTGCGCACTCCTTCTGTCCCCCAGCGGTGCCTGACTGTGCCTCAAATACAGGTTGGGTGTCCACAGCATGGGCCACCCCTGGGGACAGGCTCCTTGGGCAGCACTGAAGCCCAGGCAGCACGGAGTGCTCCCCATCACCATCTGCCGAGTTGGCAGTTTAGCTGTGCCACAGTGGAGACAGACCTCTCTTGCCAGTGCAGATGCTTTGTATTTTCCAAGGTGAACTAAAATTGAAAAACTTTTCTGGTTCCTAGTCATGGTCAGTCCCAGGGAAATCCACAGCAAGACAGGACAGAGAGAGCAGGGCCTTTAGGGCAAGATGTTAATCCTGGACAGAGCAGCATCTGAGCCCAGGCCCTTACAGCTGTGTACACTGCTTTTGTGCAGTCCACAATTGCACGAGACTCAGGCAGCCATGCCCATGCAGAGCAGCAGCCCCCCTGCTCAAGCAGCAGAGGTATAAAGGGACTCAACTGGCTGCAATGCAGACACTGCTTCCCTGCTACATGCTTGCTATGTCATCTGGGTCCACAGTAATTATGAATGTTCCCAAAGTTTCCCTAACCTCCTCCTTATGCCCCGCCTAAGTTTTCCTCTGCAGCAAAGCTTTCAGACTAATTTGCATGGGGGTGCCTCCTCCCATGATTTCAGTTCCTCTAGTACTGATGTTTTAGATTTTCAGGTACAGTCACTGCTGCAAACCAACTAGGAACAGTACTAATCTGTGCCTCCAACATATATGCATAAATTGGCTTGTTTATCTGAGCTACCTGCTGTGCATTTGTGTTGAGCTTAGGGTTTATAAGGCAGCAACTATAATTTCCCTGAGTGAGGCCAATACCCAGCCCAGTGGGTAAGCCTGGTTGTTGCCAATAGGTGCTACCACAATATGAATTTTACTTTAGTAATGTCTTGTAAGGATAGGGCTGTGCATTTAGTGAGGGACCACATCATTCTGATCTCCTGGATAAGAAGCTCTCTGAGTTTTTTGGTTGGACAAATGGCCTGTAGTGTTTAGGTCCGACAAAGAGCTGAATGAGGCTGCTGTTTGGACCAACCCTAGGAAGAGCTGCAAACAAAGACTGTTGTAAAAGTAAGTGATATATCAGCTTCCTCCTTGCAAATGAATACAAGCAGTGTTTACCAAAAGTCCTGGCTTCCAAATGAACTTTGATGATATCACTTCTATCTGGCACCATTAATATTGTTATTCTAGCTCCTGACAGAGTTCCTGGAATATAGCCAGAAGCTATAAATTGAGAAAAAAACTCTTGTTGAACAGACATGAACAATGGCATGAAGACAGATACCCAGGCAGATTTAAAACCACTGAAATAGTTGTTTCTTTGGAAACCTACATGTAAGTTGCCTGAGTAGGACAATGGAATCAGGTATTTTTCAGGAAACAAAAGTAAATTTTTATCTTGAATCAAATCAGGGTAGGATAGCTGGATGTTTTAGACATTTCACAGAGTGACCTGCTTTTGATAGAAATGACCTCATGTGAGACCAAAGTTTCAACAGCTTCTTCACTCTTATATAAGAAACAGTGATAATTGTTGCCCTCACAAGTCTGTTCCACAGAGAGTAGAAGGACTGAAATGAGCTGTGTGCCTGATGAAGTGGAATAAAAGAGCAGCATCATACTATACTATCTATCATACATTCCCTAATATGAGAGAAATACTAATTATATAACCTTATTTTTCACCACCGTATTTCCCAATCATGGGAGCTGGGATGTTTCTAAACTAAGGTCTCAAGTTTAACCACATTTGCTCTACAGCAAACATCCAGAGTCACTAGTGACTGAGTTAATTTCATATAGCAAAAGTGAAAATACGAAGCCCTCACAGAGCTGCCGAGTAAAGGTCAGCCCAGAATGATTGAGACAATCTCAGCTGCAGAACAAGAAAAGTACACTGTTACTGTGTGCTAACAGAGATGAACCAAGATTTGGCTGAGAGCAGAAAGAACTGGAAGAATCTCAGGGCACAAAGGATGCAATATAGAAACTACTGAAAGATACAACAATCCAGTGTCACCATGTTAGAGTCTCCCACAGCAAATACTGCCCAATCAGCAGCTAGTCCCAAAAAAAACCCCCAAAAAACCCTCCCCAAAAAACCAACCAGAGACTTACACTTTTCCAGAAACACACAGGGACTTTGGAAAAGCATTACAGAAAGCAGCAGGAAGCCCAAGGGAAATGTACCCATGAAACACACTCAGCATTGGGCACCATATCACCAGAGTACAGGTTTACTGAACTTCTGCACGTCTCTGGCAGGTGTGAGACAGTTACAGCCCAGAAACACCTTGTGCTGTGCAAACTAATGTTGAGTGCTCTGCTAGTCTGAGGGAGTTCTCCAGACCTGTACAGGTTCCCCATTGCTGTAATGGCAGCAGTATAGCAAAGAGGATCTGGCACCAGAGAAGCCCCAGTCACTGCTCTTTGATGGCACTGATGGTTGCTCATAGTTTTTTCAAATGCTGCTTCAATTTGGCCGGGTCAGTTTCTGCAGAATTAGGAGTCATCTGCCCATTCAGAGGTGAGCAGCTGGCATGACTGTCACTAGTGGGAAAAGCTGAGCAGGGGCACTGACAAGACAGTCTGGAGAAGCAGGAACTACCCTCTAGCCAGACCCTCAGCTTCTGTCTGAAGAAAATTGTCACAATTTGCTGGCATCAAGAGCATCCACACTAGATACCAAGAAATGGTTGAAAATCTCACCTTAACAAGTCCTCTTGAAGCACCACCAGACCTGATTGTTGCCCTCACACACATTCACTGCTGTGGTACACACACCTCCATGCAGTCACACGAACAACTGTGCATTCACAAACTGGTGCTCTGCCTTCATGCTGGGGTCTCATATACACAAGTACTTAGGTCCTACCTACACCTGTGCCTGCCCCTTCCTGTCCTCTTCGTGTACATCCCAGCTCTAGGACTGACTGCTCTACACTGCCCGCCTACTTTGACCAGCCTAAAACTAGAAAACTCCACCCTGCACTAAGCAAAAAGCATGGGAATGGCAGTTTCTTGCAGGGGTGCAAATGACCAGGTGCTGCTAGTAAAGGAGCAAGGCCAGAAAGTTCATGAAGGAACCTGAGAAATACTTTTAACTCCTGTTGCAAGACCCAAAAGAGACTGCTGCCTGTAAAAGCAGGAACAGGGATGTCTGTAGAGTGTCAGAGCAAAGGACAAACAAGTTGCAAGGAGGACCAGCTTGCCCACCATGAGTGCAGAGATAGAGCATATTTTCCTACTATTTTTCTGGCTGCTTGTCGTGTTGTCAGCAGATGCAGATTCCCATGAAATCTTTTTGACTCTTCTTTGTCTGTACCTTGTTTGAATTAAACATCTAGGGGGCTGGGAAAGAAAACGGTGTGAAAGGACAAGCTGTGAAAGGAGCAGTTGAACTTGGCCTGTTAATGATTCACAAGGGTGCTGGAGCTGCAATGGGACTGTGCCAAGTAAGGTAGTGAAACAGGGCAGCACTGGGCTCAAGAGAAGTACTTCCACACAGAGACAGTTGCTTTGGGTCATTCCTATTCCAGATCTTAGAGAGTCTGTCACACAGTCTGGAGAGATAGAGACCTCTTAATGGTGCCCTCTGTTCCCGAGGAACTCACTGCTGCTCTCAGGGCAAGTGGAGTATAGGAGATAGCTAAAGAAAAAATCTGGGCGAGGCTGGTCCTTCCAGCAGGAGGGACAATCTGAATGGGGGAGGTCATGTTCCCTTTCACTTGCTGCATTGCAGACACAGATGGTCAAGCCCTGGTAACCCTGGGCTGGGAAACAAGGTGAGAAGTTGGCAGTGATCCAGGTAGGGCCCTGTAGAGAACTGTGCAATGTTCAGTGCAACCTGGACTTCTGGTATATGTTGCCATGCCCTGCACTGACACACAGGATTTACCTGTATGTCATTAGGTGTTAGAAAACCTTTGTAAAGGCCACACCACTTGAGTGGCTCTTTCTGAAGGATTATTCCTCCCTGGCCAACAGTTGCATGAACAGAGATGCATCAAAACTTATGTTACAGCTGTATGTAGTTTGCCCAAGATATGCCAATCCTTTGGCATCAATATGTAGGCTTTATGAAAGCACTGAATACTACTGTGCAGTCATCTTTTCAAAGGCTTGAGCAGATTAAAAAAAAAAAAGCATTTATTCAACTTTTGAATTAATTTCCCTGGTCAGCTTCTGCCTTATTTACGTACATAGGCAGTCTAAAACCTGAAACCAGCACAGGAACTGAAGCTTGGAGCAGAACAGCTAGTTTAGAGCTGAGAGAAACAATAGCAACAAGCAGACCTGAAGCATGCATAGCCCATGCAATGCACTGGCGTGCAGAAGACCCTGTGCTAGCACCAACTACTTCTGTTCAGGCATCCAGGAAGTAAGTAATTCGGACTTACTGACAACACCTCTTTGCTTTGGCAAAGCTTCAGGGAACACTGACCCGAGACAAATAAGGAAACTAAAGACAATACATAACAAAGCAAAGGGCTGGTATAGATCTGGGCTCCCAGCACTGTAAGCGCCCATGCCAGACAGCCAAACCATGAGGAAGATCCCAGTGCTTCTGCCCCTCGGGAGGCTCTCCCAGTGCTGGGGACAGAGGCTGAAGGCTAGCGTAGAGCCTACAACCTCAACCTTGTTCTGACCAGTTGTTAAGCTTAGCTAGCTTGGTAGGTGCCTTCTAGCTACTGGAACCCTGCTGAGGATGTGTCTTGTGTGGCTGTCCCGTCAATAGCATGACTTCAACCATGCTAAGCCTTCCTTCTCCTGCAGAGCTCCTCTACACTCTCACACTCTGGTTTACAAAATCCCTCACAGTCACCTCAAGTAAGTACTGTCTCCCAGCCCATTGCTGCCACCTCCTCTTACATTCACGGTCTCTCCCTGGCCATTTCTCATGCTTGTGGAAACCTCTATGTGCCTCTGGTGGGTAATGCCATCAGAGGAGGTCAGCTCCTTTGGCTGCTGACAGAGCAGCACATCCTGGGAGAACAAGGTTATGTTCTAGGCCTCACATACAAAGTCTTTCACAGACACCTTCCCTTGGGGTTCCAGTGGCATGCAATGCTCAAGTCTTACCTGAGCTCCCGGAGAGGCTGGGCTCTGGTTTACCAGGGCCTCCACCATCATCCCCCAGACTGCTTCCTTGAAACCATCCTGGGTCCAGATCAGTGAAAACCACATCTTCCCACTGCAGGTGTACAGCATGGCTACATGCTGTACCTGACAGTAGAGAGCAAGCCAGTGTAGACAGGCTCTTGCAACCAAAGGCCATGGCCCCAAGGCAGGAAAACTGCCAGGGACCCCTCTGGTAGACAGACCTACTGAAGGCAGGCAGGGCTACTGGAAGAGGGAGTGGGTGAGGCCAAAGCCAGGAACTGGGCTGCATCCAGGTTCCTAAAGCACCTGGGGGAGCTGATGGTCTCACTGCTGGCAGGTGCAATTTAGCCCAGCTTGCCTGCAGTGCTGGTTTCCCTGTCAGGGTTGAACCTACTGCCAGCTCCTTTGGAAGCTGAGGACTAGTACACTTCACCTGCATTGCCCATAAGGTGAGAAGTTCCTTCCTTTCCCAAAAAGAGCACTAGGCATGAGGTTGCCTCCTTGCCTAGGTCCCCATATCTGAGGTAGATCACCCTAATCCTAAATATGGCCAGTCCAGACATCACAGAAAAGAGCAGAAGCACACTGCAAGCCTGTGCCAGAGTATACCACTGTTGCTCCCCAGCTAAGACAGGGAGGATGGCTGTGGATCCGTGTGTGAGCTGGCATAGGCAGGATGCAGGAACAACCGCAAAACCACAGATGAAATGCAGAGCAGAGTAAATTTATTTCCATTACTTCACCAACCAGGGGATCCTCAAAGCAGGACCCAGGCAGAGGCACACAAACATGGATGTGCCAGCGCTGTGGAGCCTGGTCCATGCTCAAGGATCACCAAACCTGATGTTTTCACATGTATATCAGGGATTAGTACAGGCATAGTTTACCCCTGAGATTTGATCTTTACCGCAGCAGAGCAGAATATCAAGCATTTTCAATGGGGTTGTCCTAAGTCTAGCACAGGTCTGTGTTATCTAAACACAGATGTACCACTTATCAAACATACAAGACTAAACAACAATTAGTATAATATATGTGTTTTTCTACACTTCACCTGCAAGGCACTTGAGCGTGTTTACAATCCTCCTTGCCAATCTTCCCTTATTTTCCCCACAATCAGTTATAAGGGCGCTGGGGCAGTCCTGCTACAGCTCTGCAGAACTTGTCTGAGCATCCCTGAAGAGCAGCTTCAGACCCGTGTCTTGACTTTTTCCTTGGTCTCAGTGCTGAAGGGGTTTTCTTTGGCACAAAGTACCTCCAAAGTCCAGCTTAGGCTAGTTTGTATGGCTGGCAGAGTGCTCTAGCCTACACCCACACTATGACGCAAAGCATCTGTGAGTATAATACCTGAAAAATGTAACCAGCATATTTGTGGTTTAATGCTAGTTTGCTATTGCATCAAGGAAAACCTAGGTGTGGTCAAAAGGCAGTGTTATGTTTACCAAAGGTGAAAATGGAGGATATGGTTTTGAGAAATCTAAATATCCTGAGATTTATGAAGTATCTATATGCCTCTGTCTCTGGTCTCTCAGCCTTCCCAGTCAAATGCTGCTGGGTTAAAAAGAAACAGGATTGTGTTAACTATTGCAGAATATTTGCATGTTAACAGACATCTCTGAGGGGACTCGGAAAGGGGTTCCTGAAGGAAGAGCGATCTCAAAGGAGCAGCTTTCTCTAAAACCGGGATCTGTTTATTAGTAATGGGGATTAAAGCCACAGAACCTAAGGTACATGGAGGAGAGTTGAAGGAAGCAGATGGAACTTGAAAGCTGATGTAGGTTCAAGATGGCATAACAATGCAGCAACATCATGTTGTAAAGGTCTCCTGGCCCAACTGACCCTTCATGCACCACCCAGCTTGTTACTTATCAATGTTTTGTCTTAAGCAGCTCAGGTTATTCAGCCCTGTTTGAAGGTCTAATGGCATGAAATCTCTGAAGCTGTGTACCATTCACCCATAGCCCCAGCTTCCTCTCTTTTTGTTCTGGGATTGCTTTCTTTGAAAGGAAAAGACACAGCATGGACACACAGCTGACATATCAAAAACCTTTTCATACACTGCTATCTTTCCCATTTAGACATCTCCCCTCTAATGGAGTACTGGTACCCAGATTTTGTATTGGGCAAGGTAAGGGGAGACAATGAGACAGCTACAGAACCTGGCAGGACTGGCAGTGTGTAATCTAGAGCTAGCTCACTTTTCCTGCCATTGGGGAGGCAGGATTGACCTGTGAATCCCAATTCTGTGGGAGGACAGGTGAACAGAGCTGAAGGTGGCAAAATGAGGCACTCCACAAATTGCCCCTCTGTCAGTTCCAGCAATGGCTCCCGAGCAGCTCACCAGAACACGTGTTGCAATGGGCATTATCATCTAGTCGTTACATCCTCCCATTTCCACTGAATGAATAGACAACAGGCCACTAATTCCTTATTACTTTATGGAGCTGATGTATTCAGTAATCAGTAACCCTGGTACTGCCGGCATGTCACAAACACCACATATAGTATGAGCCATGGGGTGCCACCCCATGATTCACCACTACAGCAGGAAATGTGTGGCTGCCCCAGCCTTGAGTACTTAGGCATGGCTGGCTCCAGTCCTGGGGACAGTTACCTCCCTGCAGCAGCAAGCAGAGCACACACTGCTCTGTTGGGGTCCACAGTGCAGGAGGCTGTGAGGGCCAAGGAGAAGGTGCAGACAGGACTGTTCTGTGGGGAGTGGACAGGCTGCCACAGCAAGCTGCCAGCATCATCAGGGCAGCAGGGGCAGGCTCCAGTCTGTGCCAAGCTTGCAGGGCCCATCCTGCTCTCAGGGTTGGTGGGTTCCTTTGGGGGTCTGAATCACTCTCACCATATCCCTGCTGGCACACAGGATGGCCCTCGGCAGGTGGGGACATGCCTGGGGCACTGCAACACCATGGGGTGAGCAAAGGTGACCCACACAGTGACCAAGCCCAACCTAGCACAACAGTAGGACAGTGCAGGACTGCCATGTCGGAATCTTTATTAATAAAAAAAGTTACAATAACTTACTCCCTTTATCACACAAAGGGCTCCGTATAAAGAGCTCTGGCCTCCTAAGGTAACACAGGGAAGTGAGAGGTGGGTGCTTTTCTCTTTTCCTCCAAGACAGCAGCCTTCTCCTGACCCCAAGGGGAAGTGTGGCCAGCACAGGAGCCACAGGCCAACAGAGCCTTTGCCACAGGGTCTGGCCCAGGGACAGCCTTCTGTCCCTGCCTGCAGCTGGTTCACAGGCAGCACAGACCAAGACAGGGCACAGATGCTGAGTCTACGGAGACATGGGAGACTGGAAGCAAGAGGATGTGGAAGCTGTAGTGGAGGAGAGAGAAGTGGCTTCTTCTTCCCATAATGCTAAGGAGTCTGTGGAGCACAAAAAGTGGAGCAGCAGGACAGTGGCTGCTTACAGGCAGGGAGAGGTGGGGCTGGCTGGAAGCAGCCTTGCCTGCCTGGCTGCTGCCTCATACGAGGTCTAGCCTGACAGAGGCAGGGGGCCAGCTGTAGCTACTTGTCACACTCCAGATCCTGGGCCCCCTCAGCACCCTGGTAGTGCATCTCACAGAACTCCTGAATGCGACTGCAGGCCTCCAAGATCATCTCCTCAGGCATGGTGATCACTACGCGGAAGAAGTTTGGGTACTCAAAGCACTGAAACGAGAAAAGATGAAGCTGGCAGATTACCTGGGATAGTGCCAGTTTTAGAGCCCTGCATTGGCACCATGAGCTGCATCAGCACATGAATATGGTCAGTGTAGAATAGGAGGGCTTGGTTCTCGCTCCCTTAGACTGTTTTTCCTGTTCCAAGCAAATCTCCCATCTCCATCTGTGTAGACATGATGCTGTGAGGGTGACAGGCCAGAGGACTTTTGTGCAAACTGTGCAGACCAGACTGTGCAGGGAATGGGCTGAAAGGAGTTAGAGAAGGAGAGGGCTGGAAAATATTTAAGGCCCTGTCCATATCCAATGTTGGAAGTGAATGCAAGGCACAGATGTTCTCAGCTTTCCCTATGTCTGCAGGGGTGGGGGGCTGGAAAGAGACTGAGGAAAGGAACATAGGTGGGAGCAGTCCTCTGAGGGAGCACCTTCAGCAAGGAGGTGTGGGGGTATATGGAGTTCAGGGATACAGCTCTGCCAGCTTGAGAAATACTGGGCAAGCCTGGAGCTGGGAAGATCCTGGCAGCCTGACTGAGGGCTGTTAGTGAGCCAGAAACTGCCACACACAGCACTTGGAGCTGACAGCCAGCTCCTACACACTGTTACAGACCAAGGACACTTGCATACACAACTCCCAGCCTGTCCTCAGAGCTCAGGGATGCAAACCCCCACAGCTTCTCCCACCATGCTTTGGACTTGCAGCTCCTTGGGGCTCTCAGTGTTAGGCTCACCGTGGCTGGCAAGCAGAACACAGACTGCTCCGAGATGAGTCGCTCAGTGAACTCCACATCATTTTCAAACTCTGGGAAATGCTCCATCTCAATCTCAACCTGCAGGAGAGGGATGTAACATGGCAATTAAGGGCACCAAAGCTATCTACAGTGTCCTGGTTTACATACATGGCCCAACAACTTCCCAGTCAAGTGCAGCTGTCTGCCCTCAATTTTTGCTCATGACTCGGGCTACCTGGGACGCAAGACAGAAACATATAAATGAGAACTGGGCTTCTCAAAAAGCCTTCATTAACTACCTAAAGCTGGAATTTCAGATAAATGCAGCTTCAGTAAAAAATCACCTGATAGCAAAGACACAGTAACCAATCAGAAGTGAAAAGAAATAAATAAGACATTGAGACAGAGCTTGGTAGAGAACTCAATATGCATTAATAATTCTGTCATGCAAGAAAAGAACTAATGTTTTGGATTAAAATAAAAAGAAATATAGCAAGGTCTAGAATATAATGAACAAAATAAATCCTTGTAGGATGATATAATTGGTAAAATGACATGAAAATGCTAAAATCTTCAATAAGTATTTCTTTTCCATATTTGGAAAGAAGGCGGCTGTCCATCTCTCGAATACAGGGCTATTCTGGCCATTTGTTTATAGAATCCTAGAATGGTTTTGGATTGGAAGGGACCTTAAAGCTCATTTAGTTCCAATGCCTACACTATGGGCAGGGCTGCAACCCACTAGATCAGCTTGTTCAGGGCCCCATCCAGACTGACTTTTATAACCAAAGATGATTTCAAACATCTCATGAAAATATTCTTAAACAGATAATTTGAGAGATAATTTGCATACAGAAGTTCTGAAGAGCTAGTAGAAAACAAAAATAACCACATGATTTAATTTGAAATAGATGGTCAGCTACTGCAGAAATACAGTAAGTGTGAAAGAATCTTAGAGCTGTGCCTCTACATAAAAAGCATAAGCAAAATGACCTGTATAGCTCTGGGTAAAACTGGAAACAGGGTCAAACGATAAGGATTTATCTATAGAAATGAGTGAGACAGATACTGCAGTATTCTCCAGTTCTGGAGTCCACATTTTAAGAGTGAATGAAAAACTGGAGACATTAGGGTCAATAAAACAATAAAACAGAACAATAAAAAAGGAAAACCAGAAAAATTTAAAATGTGTTAAAGTGTCATAAATGTCTCAATTGAGCTTGATGAGATGAAAAAGGAAATTTCAGCACATTATAAACTTTAAAGCAAACAGGCACGGGAAAAGGCAGAAGAAGAGGCGACACCACAGGCAGAAGATAGGCATGCTGGTATGAAGAAGGCTGCATCTTCTACGGGAGGTATGATAATCTGCCTCGTTGTATAGGGGCTTCCTGTTGCCAGCTGGCTTCATATCCGGGTAAAACAGCCTTGTCTTGCAAAGTACATGGAGTTCTGTGCAGGAGCAAGTGGGTGAAGTGTACCAGCCTCTGGTCTGTGAGCAGTGAACATGTCCTGGCCTTCTAAAGTGACCAAGGGATGCATTTACCACACAGGACAATATGAAAATGCACAGTAACAGAGACCTGGTGACAAGTACCAATCTGAAACACCGACCAGCTCTGGCAACCAGACCTAGTGTGAGTGTTGGTGATCCTCACTTACCATGAGGTACATGGCTCCGGCAGGCCTGACAGGCTGAAGGCCAGGGATAGCTGATAACGCAGCGTAACAAAGGTCAGCATTGGACTGAAAAGCAACAAGGAGAAATTTCAAAACAAGAGAAATTCCAGGAAGCAGCTCAACAAATGGAAGCCAAACTCTGGACTGGGACTATGAACAGGTTTGCCTACTGCAAATAAAGGGACAACAAATGCAAACAGCATGGGAGATCATGGCCTTGCGTACAGCAGGTGTTACTGAGCTGAACTCAGCAAGTCAATGCCAAACTCCATCCCCTGGGTCAGCAGCTCCAGCTGCAAAGCTAGGCTGCCTGAAACTTATCACAGCCAGTATTTCTGCCCGTTACAATGTCTCCTGCTGGAATTTGATTTGTTGGGCCATCCTAATCACAGCCAAAACTGCACCTCCAAGTGGGGGGGAGGAGGGGAATGATGACGAACTAGAGAGAAAGGACTCCCTCCAACAGACCTTCTTGGTCTGTTACAGCCTGTTTACCTTGAGGATGCTTAGGGTGTTGTGGTAGAACTCAGGTGGTGTTCGGTGCAAGATACGCTCCAGTGCTCCTTGGACAATTGTACACGGTCCTAGGATCCTTTGACTCAGTCTTAAAAGGCCATCCCTGATCTGAGAAAACATCATATTTGCAGCTTAGATAGTGTTTCCCTAAAGGAAAGGAACAGCTCCAAGGCCCACTTCCTGTATTTCTACAGCTGTTCACACCCCTCTCTTCAGTGAGCATACAGAGGACTAAAGAACATTTGTTTGACTATGTGCCAGGCTTAGAAGACCATTTACAGTGTCGTTCTCTGTTCCTCTGTTGCAGATTGAAATGCCAACAGAGACAACTTTGGAGCTTCCCAATCTGACTCAAACCAGGGTGGAATATAGATAACACAAATAAAGCCAGAGCTGTTCCAAATACAACTTTGCATTTCCCTTAGGTTTGTGCCCACAATCCACACTTTCAAAGCCAGGTAAGGACAATCAACATTAGCTTTTCTGCTCACTCATTTGGTCCTCTCTTCTCCCTCCTCCTCTGCAGAGAGCCTTCTAGGTGGAAAGGTCACTGCAGTAGATGGTTGTCCTTGTAACACAGCTGAAAAATAGCCAGATAAAGTACTGGCAGCACTGCAAGGTGCTTTGTTCTACTTTTAAGAGAAACCATGTAAGAGCACATAGACACCACACATGGACTCCACATGCTGGATAAGCCATGCTATACTTTCAGTGCACACTGGAGCTATTTGAGAAGTTAGAAGCGCAGAAAAAAGGACGAGGCATATATTAATGAGCAGCAGAGACACGGAGTTACAGTGTAGATGTGGGTAGAAGGCCATGTCTGGGAGCAGATGGAGTAAGGAAGGGACATGAAGAGCCTAGAGGCGCAGAAAAGCACGTAAGCACAATTGGGTGACACCCACATGAGAACAAAAGAGCAGTATCTGCCTGTATCAGTTAAAGACCTGGTGATCCACATACTGAAGACTTTTCGTGTTTGTTGCCATGACAGCAACACTCAGCGGTTCTCACCTCATTACCAAAGATGTCTCTCCTGTCATGAATTAGGATCCAGCCCATCCGCCAGCCAGGGACTAGCCATCGCTTTGCCAAGCCACCACAGGACAAGATTGGCACATTTGTGCTGAGAGTTGCAATGGGTTCATACTTGCAGTCAGCAAACACCTATGACAGGAGACTGTGTTAGGGCTGTCTCTGCCTCTTACTGTGAGAACTGTGGGCATGTGCATGAGGCTTAAAAAGAAGGGATGCAGGGAAGTGATGGGAAATCAATGGTGAAAACTCACATCTTCAAAGTATGAACATGGTAAGTGCACTCACATAAAAGCAAGCCGTTTGGGAAGAGGAAGGGAGCTGGACAAGACAGGTTCCCCTAGAACTGGGCACCAAAGGAGTAGGAGCTCCAGGCATGGACCCAGGCACAGGGGAGTGGAGCTGTCCCTCAGCTCTAGAGACCTGGCTGCCATGGCCAAGGATTACATGCATCAAAAAGGACAGGTAGCATTGGGAGTGCAAAGGACTGCAACTGACACTCACCATGTCTCCGTAGATCTCATCAGCCAGGATGGGCACACACTGTCTTGATGCCACTGTGGGAGAGAGGGCATTCAGCCTGGCCACCCTCCATCCTCCATGGGAACAGATTTGCCCTTTGCTGCAGGGCCTGGCAGGGCTCTGAAGGACTCTCTGTCTCAGGGCACAGGGTCCCTATCTTCCTACCTACAGACTGTTCATTTGGAGAGCCTGACCACTGGGGATCTCTGCCCTGACTCAGCCTAGTTCTGCTCCAACTGGTGGGAACTGGCAGCACAACCCTCCCTGTCAGGACAGGGCTCAGGAAGCACAGGGCTCCTGTGAACACTCCCCCTGCAGAGCCAGAGGGGACAAATGAGCAGTCTAAGTCACACGGAGCTTTTGAGGAAGACACATGCTCCGCATGTTCTTGCCCAGATAAGGCAACACCTTCACACTGAGCAAGCCCTCATTCCTGAGGTGGAGTCAGTCAGAAGCAAAGCCCTGGGCCATGGTGCTGCAGTGATTGAAACATGAGCAATGGGGACAGACACTAGACTGCAACCATGCCCCAGGCCCCAGAAACACACAGGCAGGCTCACCTGCCAGGATCTCCTGGAGGTGGCTCTTGCTGAACACAGAGCCACAGGGGTTCGATGGATTGTTCACAATGAGGCAAGCTGTCTTCTCATCCACCAAAGACTCCAAGTGTTCCAAATCAATTTCCCAGGCCTTCTCTGGCTAGTGAAGTGAAGAGAAGGGGAAGTAAGAGCTGAGGAACTGGACTTGCCACACAAGGTCAGGTGTGCCAGGGCACCCAGCATTACTCATGTCCCCTTCACCCACTTCCCAGGCAGGGCCAGCATAATTCTGAGAGGAGAAATGTCCGGGCTGCCCCTTCCAGGCCTGCCACCACTTACCAAGAGGTTATAGAGTTTGACCTCTATCCCCATAGACAATGCCAGAGTCTTGTAGAGGGAGAAGCCAGGCCGTGGCACCAGGATGTTCTGGCCTGGGTTGGCCAGCACTGCCAAGGCAAGCTCTATGGCCTGGCTGCAGCCACTTGTTAAGATGACATCCTGCAAAGAGCACAGACAGGTCAGTGGGAAGCACAGCCACTCTGAAGTACTCTAGACACACAGCAGTGACATAACATCCAGGCTCAGCTCTGCCAGGTAGAGCTTCTCAGCCAAAAAGACAGTGCCTGAGCCTGGCTGAAAGCAGAAAGACTTTAGCTGGTGGAAAGCGCAACCTCCTCCTGGGGAGGGTGGAGGTGAAGGGCTCAGGGAAGGGATGAGAGCAGTAGGAGGCCACCTTGGGACAAGGTGATTTGGATAGCCTTTAGTTCTGTAACTGGGCAGGGAGGGAGAGCTGGGGTAGGGCCCCCATGCCCCATGGTCTGCAGGCAGCAGCACCCTGTCTGCACTGCAGTGGGAGCACCTTGGCTGTGCACCAGTACCTGGGCCTTCAGTGGTGCCTCTGGGCAGTTGTAGTATGCAGCCACAGCTTCCCGGCAGGATTGGTAGCCTGAGGAAAGAGGAATCAAACATGGAAGGGAGGTTTTTACAGATTCTTTCCTTCTTCTTAACAGTACTGTTTCTTTCTTCTTACCAGTACAAGGCTCACAGCTGCTGCCCAGCCAGGGAAAGCCCATTTGGTGGTGTCCCAGGGTGGCAGAGACTTTCCTGCCTCAGGCCAAGCACCATGCAGCCCCAAGGTTGGGCCAGGATAGCCAAGAGCAGGGACAAACTTTGGGCAGGGAGGCAAGCTCTGGCCCCAGCATGTCCTAGGGACAGAACTGACAGGAGCAGAATGGAAGGTAGCCCGGGAGTTTTCTGAGCCAGAAGGAAGCCAAGTGTGATGACATGGCTTTCACTGTTTAGTGATGGCACTGGGGCAGCCCTCCCTGTCACCACATGGAGGGTCCCATGATGCAGGTGTGATCTATGCTCTGTGCACGCTTTTGGCACTAACTGCAAACAAGGCTCATGGTGTCAGTGAAGTCAGGGAGTCCAAGGGGAGTCCTGGCTAAGGCAGATCTGAAAGGAGCTTGGCTATAACCCACAGCAGGGACACACAGTCCCAAGCCCTTCTGGGTTCTTGATACCCTGTCTGCACCAATGGCTGGGGCAGCAAACAGTTTCTGCAGGAGCTCTGGATCTCACACAGCCCATGCAGGAAAGAGCACACAGGTGTATCTGGGGAATACACATACTTGTGTATTCATGTGACTATTGGTGAGGACAGCTGTAGGATACTAATGGAAAGATGTCTGTTGGCTCCGTATACCTGCTGTGGGGTAGGAGCTGGCACATGCCTTCATCCAACTCTCATAGGATGAGCTTTGTCAACTTACCAACAGATGGTGCATAACCATTGTACTGTCCTGAGTCCAAAACCTCCTTCACAGCCCGTGTGACCTCATCATTTGTGGGAAGGTTTCCAAAGGCCGTCGGGTCTCCTTTTCAAAGATTGAAAAAATAGTAAAGTTCTCACTGATCTGTGACAGGCACAGAGCTGTGTGGTTGTCTGACCTACCCCTTGGTGTTCGCACAAACTTTGTGCTTCAGAGCCCTGCAATCTGCCAGCCACACAGTTTGACCCGAATACCTGGTGGCTTCAGCCACAGGACTATGCTCACCTAAGGACAAGGAGATCATGGCTTTCTTTGGGTTGGGTTCCACCTTCATGCTGTCTACGATGGCTCGGATAGGATTGAAAGTCTTCTTTGACATTTCGGAAGCCCTGACAGCCCATCTTGGCTTCCGACCCTTCGCCTTCCCTGGTGATACGGTGTTCCCAGTGCTCTTGAGATGAACATCCAGCATAGGGGCATGATCTCCATGGCCATTCACTTGGATCAGGTACGAGTCCATCCTGAGAGCTGTCAGTGCAAAGTGAATTTCCTGGGCTTAGTTAACACATGTGAAACAAGGAATCTGTCCACTTGGGGATGCAGCCCATAAGTAAAACTTCTGAAAGCTGTAGACCCTACCTACTCCCTATGGACAAAGCAGTAGCAGCAAGTAGGGCTGTATTTGGTGCCAGGATGTAGTGAAACCCCAAGCATAAGTAAGAGAGCAATACAGTGGGAAAGATAAAAGCAATTATCTGTGTTAGCTCCACCATTGCCTAGCATGGACCTGCTGCAGTGAGAAGGCGAAAGCCCCGCTAAAGCCAGCAGCCAAGAATTAGCAGCATGTTGTAGTCACTGCTTGACTGCAGATTCAGTATTCCACTGACAGAAGGACTTTACCCCCACAGCTAACAACTTGCACACCTCAACCTGAAAACACAAGGGCCGGCCCACTATGTGTGTCCATATCTAGAATGTTCCTCTAGTCTACAGACAGAAATGCAGCACTATAAATCAAATACCAGATGCCAAAAAGGTAGCTCTTCTTCAGTGTTATCAGGATGCACTGGGCAGCAGCAGGATAGAGGTTAGACACTTACTTCTGTCGGCAGAGAACAGCCCAGCCCAGAAAGCCTAGAGCAAAAGGCAGTGCTTAGGAAATGGAACAAGGCTGGTACGGCCAAGAGGGAAATCCAAGAGGCAGCACCTGCCCCAAGCAAAGCGCCTGTAGTCCCACCTGAAGCTGAGTAACAAGCAAGGCATAGCAGAGGAACAGCTGCCTTCAAGACCCAAAAATGGACACAAAAGTGACTTACACATCCCAGCATGTTATACCCAGAACATCAGCTAAACCAGGCAGGAAGAGTCTAACTTACAAACTGCTGATGACTCAGGGCTTTCCACCTGCAGGTTAGAGATAGGGCACAGAGCAGGCAGACCTCCTGAGACATAAAGTCCGTTCTTGCTGATACTGGCACGCTACCTTGTAATCCTGCCACAAACTGCTTATGCCTTCTATTCTATCCTATTTCTCTGCTCCACTGAAAAGCAATTCAGTGAACAGTGGCCCTTTCCTGATGGTAGTTACATAGCCCCAGACTCGCAGATACAGCACAGCTTCCCCTTCCTTGCCACACAGACTGAGCCAGAAGGGCTGTAGTGTCGCCTAGTTCAGGCAGGATTTGCTATCTGAACAAATTTCTCACTGTTTCAGTGAAGCATGCACCTAGAGATGCCCCATACTGCTGCAGTTACTCTACCAGCTGTGCCTTATTAGGCCATTTATAGCAACTCAGGCTGATCCAACAGGGTCACAAAGCAAGACTTCAGCTTTTCTGCTGAAGCCTTCTGGGTTTCCTTTCTACCAGAAGAAAGTCAGTTGAAGAAATATACAGCAGGGTTGCACAAAAAACTGAGCCTAGAAATGAGCCATGTATCTCAATTCAACAGCCAGGCTGTGTCCCAAATACACAGTCTATTCTAGCAGAGCCCTTACACCACCCTGCAACATGGTTCTCCTGAAACCTGGAGCTGCAGACACAGGCACAATACATACCTTCAATGCAGGCAGCCAGGGAAGAACTCCCTACTACCCCCCTGAAAGAAGCAAGGCACCAGAGCACAGCACTTTACCTTCTACAGCACAGACAGGGAGACACAAACAAGCCTGGGGGTCCAGTCCCTAGTTTTCATTCGGGACAAATCCCCTTGAGAGGAAAGTCCTGTGAATTCTTGCCCATGAAATAATCCCCAAAACTGGGCGTTGAGACTGAATCATTTAGCCATTGGCTCGTAGAGAGGGTTGCTCTCCCCACCCAAAAATGACCTCTCCTCCCCTTTGCAACTGTAGTCACTTCAAACACTTGGAACATGGCTGTGCATTAACTCTTTCTGGGAGCAGCCTAAGGACACAGCTTGGCTTCCTGGAGTGCCTTGGGCTGCCATTCTTTGCCACCACTTTCCTCAGTCTGCAAACACTGCTGGGGGCAAATCTGCAGAGTCCAGGTATTCCAGCACTAGCACCTTGCAATTCACTGAGAGTGGACTGAGGGACTGTAAAGCCTGAGGAAGCCATCGGTCTCTCCTGATCTCAGAGATTCTGGGATCCCAGTGCACCAGCTGACAAACAGCAGTTTGTGGCTTCATTACAACTGGGAGGCATCTTGCTCCAAAAGCTAAAGGGAGGAAAGCACTTCCCTAGCCAGTGTTTTGGAGGCACCAGGACCTGAAGGATTAAAGGAAGCTCAAGTTGTCATTGGTTTGGAGAGTTTTTTTGCCTTTCCCTTTTCTTTATTTTTTTGGGTTGCTGCAAGACCCAAGTGAACTCATAATTCTGGCAGCCAGCAGAAACTATGCAATTCTTCCCTCTCTGATGGTTCTGCAAACCATAGATGGTACCATTCCCAGAAGGCCCTTTTTTGCTAAGTGATGTGAACCTATGCCTTCCTGCCTCATAATGCCTGCATGGCTAGGATAAATGAGAGGCATATGCATTCTTCCTGCCTTCCAAGGGCTGCTCCAAGTCTTCCTTTATTGCCATAGCAGCAAAGGGCCAGAGACGGAAGAGTTCCTCAGAGACAAGAGGGACTTGCCAATCTTTGAGCAAACAGACTGCTGATGCCTTCACTGCAGAGGCCAGTGGTCACCGTGACTTTTACCTGTTTATACCTGGACCTCAGTTGGAGGAGGAAGGACCTTGCATTCAACTCATGCTCACTACACAAACAGCAGTAAGGCTGTACCTCCCCAGGTGCAAAGAGTGACCCCTTCCCTCAGTGCTGTGGGTGGGGTGACACTGCTGGGGAGCCATGACCTGCTGTTGATCCCAGTACTGCAGTGGGCACTCCTGAGGCCACAATGGGGGCCGAGGATTCAGGGCTGGAGGGAGGTTGGAAGGTGTGGAGTGCAGCCAGAAGGTCTAGCCAGGATCCTCAGCCCCAGACTGGAGGGCAGACTTCTCGTTGCAACCATCCTCAAGCCTATGGACAAGGAATAGCACCTTTCAAAACCCTTTCACAGAGAAACATCTTGTATTGAAGTTGTTTGGACTGCTTTCTGCTGACGGCTGCAGAGTTTCTCTCTTCTTTTGACTGAAACCTGACATGAGTAACCTTCAGAAGTTTATGCAGGCCCTCTCCAAGCACCTACAGGTTTTTTTCTCACTTCCCCCAGCTGGCCCCATCTCTTGCCATGCTGCAGCCCTGGCAGGGTTAAACATGGCATTTGGAGGCCTCAAGGACGATGCTGCATGTTCTGCCTAGCAACAACCCCCAAACTGACGCAACTGGAGCTCTACCCGTCACACTGCACACAGCAGTGGGGTTCAGCGCAGGGCACAGTGGAAGCCTGCTGCCAAGAGGGGGGAAATGTGGCTCTGAAGACTTAGGAAGGCTTAGTTACATAAGGCTGGGAACCTGATGAGAAGCAGGGTGAAGACAGCAGTGTACAACGGCATCAGTGAGTTTCTCCTGTTATTACAATGCCCTTCTCCTCTCACTGCATGACTCCAGTCCTCCAGATGCTCTCACGTGGGGTATGCAGCCCCTATCCTCCCACTCCTCATTGTGCACAGGGCCTCCTAGGACCAAAGCATGAACTCACAATTCAGCACTTTGTATTCTAGAAATATGGCCAAGCCATCCTTCTATGGTGCGGTGGAAGGGGAAGCCACACCCTGCAGGATGCATTTCTGCCAGCAAGGCTGCTGTCTCTCTGGACCATCAGGCCCTATGCTCCCCACTAGCACCTCACTCCACTGACTTGCCTCCGCCCTCTGTAGATTGCTCCTCTGTCTCAGCAGGTCAACCCCACATACCTCTTCAGCTCCCTCTTTCTTGTGTAGCTTGAGCAATTGATTTTTATCTCTTCCCAGTGGAAGGAGAAACTAGTGTTTTATGGTACCACCCTTCTCTGGTACCAGGTCTCCCAGAGTCCCACTCCTGTGAGCAGAGGCGAAGCCAGTAAGAGCAAGCAGTTTGGCTTCCAGACTGAGCTGCAGTCACAAAGCAGGACTGACAAACAGCTGCCTGAGGGGAGCACAGGCTCAAGCATCACTACACTGACAAACCTGTCTCTGTCAGGCTGCAGGTAGGTCATACACAAGGATAGTTTTGCAAATTCAGGGTGCACTACTGCAGGGACAGACGTACTCTGCACAAAAATCCACCAGGGTCGGTAACAAATCACTTCACTAGTTACCTCCTTATATTTTGCTTTTATTTCCAGCAATTTATGTCTGCTCCTTTCAGACACTGGTACAGCGCCAACCAGTTCAGGGTTTGTGTGTATCCTAATCTCTGTTTGGTCCCTGCATTCCTACTTGAATCAGTTTTTAGTAACCAATGATATGATTTTTTCCTTACCCCTTTTTTTTTTTAATCAATTTATTATTAAGGTCTCAGATAAGCAAACAGCAATAAAGCCTCCATATCTCTCATGAATGTTGTGTTTGTTTATTGATTCTGACAGCATCATTATAACACTGCAGCAGGTTTTCTGACAAGGCACAAACCTTGTCCCCGACAGGTCAGGTCACACAGGCACTCTGAAAATGCATATTTTCAGAGTTAAAGCTGTCTGACGGTGTAGGCAGGGCTGCTGTGCCAAACCTGCACATATCAGCATGAGTCTCTGATCAAGTGATGGTGATGCTTGTGCCTCCAGCCATCTTAATTGCTGAAATGGAGCATAGCACCTGTTACCTCTTTGCATAATCAGAGCACAAAAATCAGTTCCAAAAAAGCCCAGCTATGTTCTCCAAAGCTGTGCAAACACTGTGTTTAAGAGCCAGAAAGATGGCACAATCCACAAAGAGTGGCTCAAAGCCAATAACGAGGTAATTAAAAAGTTCACAGTAGCTACACTTTATCTATCTGCCTGTATTCAGGATCAATTTTGATTTGATCTCAGAAAAAAAATCTGAAATACACTGAAATTGCACAGTCTAGCTAGAGATGCCTATTCTGGAAAAGCATCCTGTGCATCGCAAGTGGCTTGCAGGATGCTCTTGCCGCCTGTGTGAACTGCGCTTTGGAAAGCCGAGCACTGGCATCTAGGGGCTGTCTGGTGTCTGCATTTCTTTTGGAAGGGGAACAAGGTGGCTCCACAGTGTGCAAATGAAGGGCATTACAGCAGGGACAGGGACACTGCCCAGGCTCCTGGCAGAACTCTGCTCTGCAAGCCCTGGGCAGATTGAAAACAGCTGCATTAACACACCTTAACGAGCACTGTCTCCTACTATTTGCCATTTCCCTCCATCAAGAAAAACAGGGAATATAAAAAACAAGAGCTTTCATGATTATGGCTTCTTGTGTGCCTCCCACAACACCAGCACCCAAAAATGCACTGCAGCAACCTGATAGCAGCTGTGCTGGGCATGACAGACTGCTCTCCGCAGCCACTGACCACTGTGGTGCTGGGAGGGGACAGAGTCCATCAGGTACAGGAGCCTTTGCTTGCTCAGCCTGGGCACTGAGTCCATTGCAAGCACGTTGAGAGACACAGAGTGCCTCCAGGTTTGTGGGGAGTTGGAAGCACCAGTGAGCTACAGGCCCAACAGCCACAATTAAAGACTTGCAACTCCTGTTACAGATGCTGAGAGGAATGTTCCACAAACTGTGAATGTTACTGGTTCCTGAGTACAGTGAAAGACATCTTGTCCAGACTTGTGTCTGTTTACATCCAGGTAAATATTATCCAGGTAAGTGCATATCCTGTGTTTGACTTATGACTTCAGAGACTTGAGCGGTTGCATGATATGTCATGGCAGCTGTCCTCCAATGGCCTTGGAGCCACTGGGACAGTGACCAGCCAATGGGGGTGGGGTGGAAAGGGGCACAGTGGCTTTGTGGGGTGAGATGACACTGTGAGCTTGCAGCGGGTGGCGTGGGCAGCACCAGCACTTCCTTGTCACAAGAACACAGACAGGCCAGCCTTCTCATGACTGAATTAGAGCCCCATTGATGAAAACCTACCATCTGCCTGACTAATCCACTCCTGTAACAACTGCTCATCTCCTTATAAAATAGTGGAGTTGGAGTGTGTGTGAGAAACATTGAGGGCGCCTAAAGTACATCCCTTTTGCTTCAAGCTAACCTTTCTTTTTCCTGACCATGCCAACAACAGATAAAGTGAACAAAATATTTCCCTGCTTTTGACAGCGGTTTTTTACAAGTTTGCAAGTTGTTTAGACATCTCTCTATTAACAAGGTTGCAAGTTGTTAGGAGACACTTGTTATTTCAAATGAGATTTCTGTGATCAACCTTTTTCTCATAGGCTGTATTTCTAGAGATTTCTTTTGCTTTCTTCTGAATCCCCTCCAGCCGATCCACTTGCCTCTGGAAACACAGTGTGCAAGACTGAGGCCAAGCCAGTGGTGAAGCAGGGGCAGAAGAATTTCTTCACGCATCCAACATGTGACACTCCTGTTCATATACCCTAGAAATGTTAGTTTTTTCGCAACAGGATGACATAGTGGACTTGAGTTCAGTTTGTCATTCACAATAACCTCCAGTTCTTTTCTACAGTACTGCTCTATCGTCATCATGCTGCACTCATTGTCCCTGTGATTATTTATTTATGTGGGACGGTCAATAAATCTGGTTGTGGTGTTCAGCAGTGATTGTGCTACAGCTCCCAGTTGCCTCAAGCTGGAGAATATGAGGCAGTTCATGACTTGCTCCTACCACTTTACCCTCCAAGTTCCCAGGGAGGGCACTGAACCAGGTCAGAGCACTTGGTCCATGGCAAGCCAAACCAGGCCCTTTTCTCCCTTAGTGCAGCAATGATATCAGAAGTAGCCAGAAACAAAGAAGCCAAAATAATAATAATAAAAAATAATTACGAAAAGAAGCCAAAACAGGTGAAGATTGATACTGTTATATACTGTTATAGCCTTCCTATTGCTCTGTTCTGCTGACTGGTATTTGCTGCGGTGAGAATAAGAACCCAGAAGATGATGCTGACCAAGTTCAGCTACGGTACTTTGAGCAGGAGTGAAGTGACACCAAGCATGTTTTTAAGATTTCCCATTACAGCAACAGAAATGGAATAAGACTGACTCACTTCTACAATATCTTGAAGTTTGTACCTCATTTTTTAGCAGCAAACGCTCCAGCAAAACACTGAGCACAACTCCAACAGAGCAATACTTCTTAGCTCTGACTTTGAACAAGTAAATTACACACAAATCTAAAGAAAGTTTTAGCTCAGTTTGCTGGATGACCAGGAGAAACACTGCATAAGAAACACTTATTTCATCCCTTCTTGTGACTCATGATTATTTGACTTAGCTCTTCATGTCCCTTTCATGTCAGTTAAAAGCTCTACTAAGCAAAATGGCACTGTGCATGATCCTAAAAGTTCACAAAGGATTGCTAAAACTTTTAAACCCATCCAGCAAAGAGGCCTGGTTTCTGTCACATCAGCATAAGTGATGCAACACATACAGATGAAAAGCTGTGTGCAACAGCCTCACCACTGAGCATCTGCACTATCTCCAGAGTCCTTGTCCTAAGCTCTCTATGGATTCCCCATTTTCTAACTTAGGACACAACTTCTGTCCCCTCTATCTGAACTGGACATTGAAACAATGGTTCTTTTGTTTTCCTTCTCTCTTACCTCAACCTAAGTAAATTTTAAGATGCATTTTCAGATCTCCAGTCGTTTGTGGAATCAGGTGAAGTGTTGAGGAGAGTGTTTTCCCACAGTGCTGAGGTGAGTTTATAGGCTTTTCACCATATAACTCTATAGAGTTACTGCTGTTGCTCCTGCAAAGACAGAAGGATGAAACAGTCTTACTGTTGCCACCAGTCTTACAGATGGAGAAAATGTATTTCTGCATCTTAGAGACAAATCTGGACCTCTCAGGGCACATATTCAGGTATTCTGTCTGAGACCTTATAGTATAACTGTTTCCCTAAAAATATCTGTTTTCCTAAATGCAATGAAAGTATTTCTTTGCAATTTTTTTGCTGTAGAAGCAAAGAGCTTTTACAGGCAGTGTTTGGTCAAACTCTTGAATAAAAGCATTTGCTCTGAATGTGGAGTTTTCTGTGTTTCCCACTGTATTTCCAAATTGTCCTGCTGTTTACTTTTCTCCCTTTCCTGAATCAGCTCTGCCCTTACCAGCCCTCAGAAATGTTGACGCTTGTGCATGGGTGAGATCCTGGACACCTGCCTTCACTCCAACCACCACCAATAAGCACAGGAGTGATTAATCACCTTCTCTGCTGGAAGGTGATAGATGCTGTGCTAAGGAGTCTGTCAGGATGGCAAGACAGACTGGCAGCAGTACATTATTGTCAGTAAAAAGGTCCCATCATAGGTGGCTGAAGTGGCCTCCAGCAAAAAGACACAAAAGAGGTCTATCTGGTTCTGTACGGCTAAATATAAGGTAATGTATCTAAAGAAAATTGCCTGAATGTGGTCTCCGAAGTGCCGAACTGGAACCTGATAGTTGCACTGCAGGACAGATCCCAAGGTGTGAGTGACTGTACCTGGAAACACGGGCCCTGTGCTGGGGTAGTTGGAGAAGCAACAAAATGCTGTGCATTGCCAGGACAAGACAGAGACAGTTGTTTTGCTGTGATGTAAACTGCTGGTGCATTTGTGTCTTGAAGCTGCATGGAGGTGCAGTCACTGCATCACAGGGTGGGTTTAGGGGAGTTACAGCAGGCCCAGAGAGGCTGGGACTGGGGTTTCATAAGGAAACAGAGAGGCACGGTCAAAGTTTACAGAGGCACGAGGTGGCAGAAAAGCTGCATAAAGAACACTCACCAAAACTCACAACACAGGAAAAAGTAGAACTCGTAAAATTGTGAAAGTTTAATTAGTTAAATTTAGTCAGTTTCCAGCAAGTTGGGTACTAACAAGCATGTTCTGTGGCAGGTGGAAAACCTCGGGACGTTATCGCCACAAGGGGCTGCGGGTGGAAGAGAAGGGGAGCGGACACACACGCCCAACAGCTGGTGAACGGTGCGCAGGTGCCGGAGGAGCTGAGCACCTCCAGACGGGGCAGGGCCTGGCCGGGCTGGAGCTTCCACCACTCTCGAGAAGCGCTGGCGGGGCTGAGGCGAGCGGATGAGACGGAGTTCACCGCGCCGGCACTACCCCGGGGTGGCCCGGCCCGGCCCCCAGTCCCCAGCGCCGGCGGAGCGGGGCCGCGCCGGGCCATGGCGGAGCGGGACTGCCCCCGTGCCGCGCGTGGGGGACGCGCCGGGGCGGGCGGGCGGTGAGCGGAGCGAGCGGGCGGTGAGAACAGCGGGCGGTGAGGGGAGAGGGCGAGCGGGCGGTGAGGGGAGAGGGCGGGCGGGCGGGCAGCCGCGCGGGGTCCGCGTCGGCGCCGGGGCTGAGCGGCGTCATCTCTCCTTAGCGCCGTACCCGGAGCAGAGGCGGAGGGGCCGCGGGGAAGCCGCGCCGTGCCGGGGTCGCTGGAGCGCCGCCGCTGCCTATACCTGCGCACGGGCCGGGGTGAGCGCGGCCGGCGGGAGCCGCTCCCTCCGTCCTGCGGAGCGCAGTGCCTGGCCCGGCTTCCTCCCGGGCCGCTGCTCTGCGGTCGCGGACTCACCTCGGCCTCCCCTCCAGCCTGCTGCCAGATGATGGAGGTCCTGCTCGCCGCCCTGATCCTGGTCTGCAGCTCCGTGTCCGGTGGCTCGACGGGAGGATATACCGGCCTCCCCGCCATGGGGGGCATCTACTACTACCAATACGGCGGGGCCTACAGCGGCTTCAGCGGAGCGGAAGGGGAGCGAGCCCAGCAGCTTGACCAACGTTTCTACTTACTGAAGCTGCCCATTGCAAGGGCAGCAATGGCCGTGGGAGGGTGTCTCCTGGTCTTCCCTTGTGTTCTTATTTTGGTTGGTGTTCTACGCCTACCGTGGCATTTCCCAGCATGGCTGCTAATTGAATGCACCCTGTACATAGTGATTGCAGTTGGCACAGGGCCTGCTCTGTACTATTTCTTCCATTCTCTGCTGAGTGTTTATAATTCATCAGTGTGCAAAGAGAGAGAGCAGCTTTATCAAAGCAAAGGCTATCAGGGCTTCTGGTGCAGCCTGCATGGGGCAGAGATTGCTGCTGGTCTCTTGGGCTGCATGGCTGCCATGGCATACCTGCTCAGTGCAGGCCTAGCTGTCAGAGATTACAGGACAGTTCATGAACAGAAACAGAAGCCACTGCAATTATAAGAGCTTTCAAATGATTCCTCCACTCCAGTAATGGGCTGGATTTTTGCCAGTCTCCTTACTGAGATGAAGCAGTATGGTGTCCTTCCTTCTGGACAGTACAGCCTTAATGCTAGAGAACATTCATCAAACTGGCATAGCTTTAAATAGGGTAGAGTTAGGCTATTCCTAACTTGAATTTGCATTATTGAATTATTGGTGACTGAAAGCTGATCCAGTGGGTTGTCTCCTGCTTCACAAGGCAGCCCTTCCATCCCACTATTAGATGTCCCGTTCTCCAGTGAGGGCTTCCTACAAGTACTGCCACTACATGCTTCTGCCAATGAACAGCTTTTTGTAGCTTAAACTGTCTTTACAAAAGACATGTGACTTGACTGAGAAAAAAACTCTTATAAACAAGTGATCAAAGCCCCTGGTTGTGGCAGCTAAATACTGCTTCCTTGTAGGTCTCTTGGAATTAACAGACTGGTGTGAACATGACGTTTATAAGGCCATGAAAAAAACCCCACAAACTCAGTCTACCTTGTGACACAATGCCTTTTCAAACTCCTGGAGAGGGCCCATTTTTGTATGAAATGGTCTTTTTATATAACTTGTATACAAGAGTTTTGCTTAAAAAGATACCCTGAATTGGGATAATCAGACAAAAGCTTTATGAGATCAAATGGGTGGTTGAATATAGAAGTATACTGTTTTCAAAATACATTTTTAATGTACAAGTTGGAGAAATTAGATGCTGCTCTTATTATTTCTTTTTTTTAGAAAAACTTCTTATAGGAATTTTACTGGGAAAAATAGCACTAGAATCACCAACTCGTGCCTCAAAATGAAATGCCACTTCAGAGCAGCGTCCACTATGTGCATTGTTCATATGAGGATGGAACCACCCCAGTCTCACAGATAAGTTCTGCCCATATTAAAAAAACTAAACACACTAGAAACATGCTTTGCCTTGGACACAGCTCTTTCACTGGCACCATTACTAAATCCTCACAATTACCAAAACCATGGAACGTTATTAGAACTAGAGACACAAAAGTAAAACAGATGCCAAATAGGAACACACTAGGTGCTTTGGGGTTTGTTTGATTTCTTCCGCCTTTTAGTAGTTAAATGCACTGAGTGTCTCAGCACAGGGATTTATGTGGACAATCCATCGTGGTCCTATTTCTGTTAACATTTCTGTACTTCCTCTTGCTGCAGCTACTTCTAGAGCTGTACAGTGCTATTGAGAGCAAGTTCACAGGGCAGATTCCTCTAGCAGGAAACAGAAAGCTGCCTTAATAATTGGTAAGTCTAATTCTACCCTCACAGTGCTCTACAAGAAGTTTTTGTATGGAAGGCTGATGAGTGAAGTAGCACATAGAGCTCAGTGAACCTGCAGCACAGCTGCTGCTAGACACAGCTACCTTTGACTGGGATATTGCAGAGATTTCTTCCAGCACAGTAACAGAATCAGAGTAAGCTGTTAGATGAAAGTAAAAATCTTTATTGCTAAGTCAGCTGAAAATCCAATGCAAAAATACTCTTCCTTCCTGAACTGCTCTGTACATCTGAATAAAGAATCAATGTCAATGGACCAGTGTTTTCCAACTATCTTACGTTATTTGCCTTTCCAAAGCAATACATAGGTCACGGTGCTGAGGGTGCATTCACTGGACAACCTACTCCCATACACAATAAAAACAGGGATTGTTAAAGGTGCATGCTAGAGTGGGATACAGAAAATACTCTCCTTTTTAAAAACAAAAAAAAACATGAAAAAAGATTACTTAGTAAACAGTTGGTACACTGCAATATTTAACATGCGCCAGGTCATATGAGTCAAGTTTAAAAAAGTAACATTTTAAAATGTGAAAAAAGAGGAAAAATACAGTTGAGTCTTCAGAGAGCAATAGAACAGCAGACAACAATTGCACAAGACCAAAGAGGTGATCTACTGCCAGAAGAAAGGCCTTTGCAAGTGACCCAAAAGCCACCAGCATCTATCTGGAAGGAGTGCAGAAACCCCACAGGTCCAAAGCCTTAGGTGTGACCAAAGATCCTGTGTACCACGGGAAAGATTTCAGACTTCACAGCAGCTCGTCCCCGAGAGAGGGAAATACTTGCTCCTTCTTGGAACAGGATGTTATCCTCCCATCTAACTGAAGATTCTGGTATGAACAGTCTGTGATGCGGCCTCCATGTGCCTGTTCCTTGTTCTGGGGGCAATGTGGAGGGTCTCTCTTACCTTTATCACCTGGGCCCCAACTACCCCCCGTTCAATATAAGTTTTATGGGTTCCTTTTGCAGAAGCCTTTCCGGACAGGACAGGACAGAGCATAGTACCCTTCTCAGCAAGTATGCTTATCAGCAGAGCCAGAATTACTGAAGAGATGGACCAACAAACTCCTCAGCCTCACTGTGGCTGCATGCAGTGTGGCAGGGCGTGCATTGCTCAGCAGGGACAAAACAGCCTGAGGACCTCAAGCTGAGAACCTCTCTCTAACAGCAAGTCTGTGAATGAGTGGGATGTTCTCAGTGATGTGGTTATGTGAACAAGATCACAGAGTATCTCTGCAAACTCCAAAAACAAAAACCAGGGAAGGGACTGGAGATCAGGAAGAGAACTGGGAAGACACTTTCTGTACCCTGCTATGAGTCCTTCAGTAGACTCGCCCTTTCATACCTGTTCCACCTACAGCAGTGCTCCTTGGGAGCTTGAAATCTAAGGTGGTGTTAATAAATAAGGTAGGGAAGACATAGAAGGAGGTAGGAAAACAAAAGGTAGTGGAGGGAAGCACTCTGTCCTATGAGCTGTCCTCACCAGATAGATGAAGATAACCCAGCCACACCACTATCTGACCAATGTCAGAAAAAACCCATTTCTTTGGATGACAGTGACCTTGAAGCATGTCTCAGCAGTTGGAATCTTGTGTTAGAAAATGCAAGACATTTGCATGAAAACATGATGCCAGTGTCTTTGCTGACACCCAAAACTGGCCTAGGAAAAAGCAGCACTTTTTGTGATGAACAGGCACTATTTTTAATGCATGAAAAAGATTTTGGATGACTGGAGAAAAAGCATCACAATGCCATAGCTGAAATGGAAAAGCTTAATCCTCTGAAGAAGCACATGGAAGACATGCAGAAGCTGCTTGAGGACACCAGTGCTCGTGTTAGTCAAACAGAGGAAGACTATTTGGAACAGGTTAAGTCAACTCAGCCTGTGCTGCCCAGAGTTCATAATGCCAGCTTCAGAGAAATCTGTGCATTCTACCTGGAGTGTAAGAAAGATAACAAGCTATGTCTTCCATGACAGTTCACACTCATAGAAAATAGGAGCTGGCTGTATTTAAACTTCCTTTCTGCTTCAAAACCAGAAACAGCACTGGAGAAAAAGTCTAAGTAGGAATTCCTTCTGTTCCATCCTGCCACTACCTTTAAGAGGTGCAGTTCAGAAATCTGTATGCTCCATCGCAGAGCTGTGTTTTCCTTAGTCCTTCAACACATCTGACAAACCCTGCACTCCTTGTGGCAACTCTGCACACAATACTACTGGTTCAGACTGGCAAGGACACACGGGACTTTCCATATCAGTGCAAGAAATAGAGACCTGATTTGCATTAATATGTGCCACTCGGAGTGCAGGGTTTGTCAGATTCTTACTCAGAAAGAAGGGTTTCTGCATCAGTCCCATAGTGAATGGAGGCTGTTCTACAGCCCTTTCAGATACCAGAAAGTGTGAGGCTGTTGGAGCCCTGGGTTCTGAGAATTTCAACCTTTCATGAGGCTAGTAGGCACAGATATTTGGTAAAATTATCACCAGTGATAGAATCAAAAGCTGCAGTCAAATACATTGGGATGAACCTTTCCTGCATACTTATATGATGATAATATGAAAGAGTTTTGGGGTTTAGCATTTGAATCTTTTCTGCTGTTGTTTCTCTGCCTAAGGGATTCAAATGCTATTGTTTCTGTTATTTTAAGAATTAGCTTCAATCTCCAGTTCCAAATGAAATAGGCGTTTAAACAACCAAAATTTTTGAGAGTTTAAACTTTGGAAAAAGTTGGGTTGTTTCATGATTACACTGCAACTAGCACAAAGTATATCCTAAAATGTTGCTCCTCATGCATGATAAAAATACATTTTTTTCCTAGTGAGAAGAAATTCAAGGTGCTCTGAAATCTCAGTAAAACTCCATTAGATTTTGTCAGAAGATCTATATTGACAGAATCCCACAAATAGTCTGCACAATATTTCCTTCTGAACAAGGCCCAAATTTGATCCAAAAATAGACAACTCAAGCTCCTCAGATCTCTTCAGAAGAAACTTTTAAGTTTTCTTCATAAATATAATTACTGAAGAAGAAAAGGCACTAGCCCACATTACAGTCAGGATTATTGCACCACTGACATGATGGGGACAGCTGCTATCCAGCTCTGTCAGAAAGGAAGAGATCTGCATGCTACAGAGGCACTGGTCTCCACAACCCTCACACAAAATGATGACATAGGCAGCCAACTTACACCCTGCTCCAAAAATCCTAATGGAAACACAAGGCATCTGAGTGCAGACTGGCCAGTTCATCATTCATGGGACTGTTTTAAATATCTTTTTCGGTGCTGATAAAAATGGTAATAAGATGAAAAGTTTCATTTTTGCTTTTGTGCTGAAAGCTAAGCAGGAACAAGTATACTTTCAGCTTGTTTGTGGCCAGACTGGGCACATACCATGAAATGCTGGTTTCTGTGGATTTGGAATATGTCTCCTGTTTCCAGGGAAAACAAAGACACTGTAGCTGACAATGCAGAGGTTTATGTTGATGGAACAGAGCACTGGATGCTTCTGCCAGCCTTAGTGCGCCACACCACTGTATACAGCTTGGCTCCTCTGACTGAGCACTGAGACAAGCACAAGTTCCTGGTTTTATCCCATGTCTTCTGGATACAGGAAGCCTCTGCTGTGAAGCACCCATGATGAAGGTGGCCAGGTTGCTGCTGAGGTGTTGTTGAGGTGGGTCTGTGCTCTGCAGCTAGAAGCACTAGCTCTATACATTACCTTAATAAACCAGTCCTGAGCTGATCTTTCCTATGCTCCATATAAAATGCATTGGTTGGCACCTGCTTATCACTCAGCTACGTATTTTCTCATCCTGCACAGAATGATCCCACCATAACCCTCGATCTCCCCTACACCAGTGCTCCTCAGAATACTGGTACCCTGAGTCCTCCACTGCCCTAAGAACATCCACTGCAAATAGTCCACAGCATACCTGCTGTGGAGTGCTTTCTCCCCTAACCCTAAATAATAAAGTGCTGGGCTGAAGGGGAAAAGAACAGCTTAAGTGCAATAAATAAAAGTGAGTGCAATTAATGTAGGAAACCATTCTTAGGTCAGCTCCATTGCAACTGGCTGTATTCTTTCAAGGAATAACGAAGTCAGGTGCTGGGGGGTAGGGTGGGACACTGCATCAGAAATATTCACAGGACTCAAAACACTGAGCATTTCTCCCTCAGCAGCGTCCTCACCCCCCACACACATACACCAGCCCCTTTCCTGCAGAGCTGGCAGAACCTCGGGGTTCAAGGACTTATCAGACAGTCCCTAACACAGAGCTCAGCTCCGGATCTGAGTGCTCATAGAACAACTGAGACCCTACAGTCATAAGTGGACAGCCCAGACGTCGGCCTTCCTGATTCTTCCTCAACTCCATTAAGGAAGCAGCAGGTGCCTGTACTCCTTGCAGATCCCAGCTCCCTCAAAGGGCAAGACAGCCCTTATGAAACAGAGCTCCCTGGGACAGATAATGTGGGAGTGGTACTCGTAGGGTTACAGAGCTGTGTCAAACTCCTCTGGCAGGGGTGCTGCATGTTCTTCTTTCAGCTCCTGATCTGCTCCATCCTCCTGGTGCTGCTTCATCTGTTCCTTCACTTCCTCTTCCAGATCAGGTGGCACCACAAATTGATCTTCTGGCTCCACCTGGGATGGAGCAGCAAAATAGCCTGTCTTCTTTTTGGGTGCCTCTGTTGCTACTTCGATGAGGTTGAGGCTCTCCTCCAAGGGCACTATGGAGCCATTGGAAAGCTTCTTTCCATAAAGACAACATGTGGAAAGAGATTTTTGCAGTTCACACTTCTCCTTGACCCCTCTCTGCACAGTGTTGCTGTTTACGCTGTTCTGCCTCCGAATGATGAGTACAAGCCCAGAATCATTCTCTGGCCCTGGAGCAGAGGAGCTGTACTCTGCAGCAGGACGTTCTAACTCCAGACCCTTTCCTTTACAGCAGTGGATGTCCACCTCTACCTCCACTTTACTGCCGTTTGTCATCACACCTTCCACAGGCTGCTCATCATCACTATCTAGACCATTGTCAGACTGGTTGCTAGAGAAGGTGGCACTGGAAGGTTGGCGCTGAAAGATGCTTGAGGGGGGCACAGGATGTAGGCTGCAACGTCGTTCTTGTCGTGGTAGCAAACTGCCATCTAAACCAACAGCACCGTGTTCATCTGACGCAGTAGAGCCCACTTCACTGCTAACCTCAGAAGCAGACAGTTCACTGCTGAACTCTGAAGCAATTCCACTGCTACATGAAGGTGTTGCTGGCTTGGTGGTGGTAGAACTAAATCCCCCAGGGCCTGGCAGAGTGAGGCCATGCATCTCACAAGTGCAGTTGTCCTCACTGATGTTCAGACATACTACCATTGCACCAACATTGTCTTGGCAACCATAGCTTTGGGCTAAAGTGCAGAGTTTCTTTGCAGCAGCCCGTGGGTCGTGTAGGTGCCGCACAGCTGAGACAGCCTCTGCATGAGAAAGGTGTTCCCAGAGAGCTTTGTTCCCTAGAAGTAGCAGCTCATCTTGTACCGTCAGTGGAATGGAACTGACATGTGGTTTGGGCAGGATCCAAGGATGCAGGTATGTACAGCCCAGCATCCGAGTACAGCAAGTCACACCGTTCACTTTATTGTCCTGCAGACAAGAGAAACAAGGCAGTAGCATTGGATGTGCTATTAGATCATTTACAAAGCAACCTTTCCCCTGCCCATATGCTGGTTTGGAGCCTCAAGAAATGCCAGTTACACATCTGCAGTATTGGAGAAAGGGATCTAGGTGCACGTACTACAGTGCAGACATTCACTATACCCGATGACCAGGTACAGTAACCACCATCACTCATGATGGCAATAACACACTTTTATCCCACAAGACTTTTTGTTGGGCTCTGAAGAATTGTAGCAGACTATTCTGAAATGTGCAGCTAGACTACCTGCAGTACACTGACCAGAGAGTCTCACTGATGAGTCTTATGTGAAACTTATTTTTTTAGTACAAGTTGGATAGTGACTTTGGACTTTCTCAGTGCAAGACAGGTTACCCAGACATTAAACTATTTCTGTGTATTGTCTGAACTATTTCCCTCTTTATTAACACATAACGGCATTCTGAAGTGGGGACACTACATCCTGAGGAAAAAAAGAACAAGTAGGTATCTCAAACTGTTTCTGTAACCCGGATCTATTACCCCCTTCTGCTAGATGGTCCCCTGGCCAGCCTGGCAGTGGTCTCCCATAAAGAGACGTGCCCACAACCCTCAGTCTCTTTTCCAAGTCAGTGTTTTGAATTTAGTTTTGGTGTTCTTAATGTCTGTATCCTCTGGGTGTTAATACTGCTGCTGCTGCCACCAAGTATTAAAACCCAGCAGATGAGACACACAGGGAAGTCTCTTAGACAATAATTTCAATTTTCTTTTTCAGAATCCATTAATGAGCCAGTTTTTAAACTATTTAACATGCTACATTAATCCCATAGTTATTTTCAGTCAGAGTGCTATGCCGCAGCGTTACAGCACCTTGAGGAGCTGTAACACAGTGACCACATTATGCTTGTGAGAAATACTTCTATCTAGCAACTTAATACTTTTTAAAAGACCCATAAACTAAAGCATAAAACTAAAGTGATTGGCACTGATTTCTCAAGATCTTTACAGATGTATTTCTCCCATTCTTTGGAACTTCCCTATTATTTCCAAGTGTTCAGAAAGTTAACCTTTAGAGAGTTCTCTAGAAATCATTTTAATACTTTTGCACACAACATGTCATCCTGTACCCATAGTTCTTAGGCCACAGTGTTTTAGGAACATGCAATTTTGAACAGCTAATCAGCAAAAGAGGCAGAGCAGAAAGCACTAGACAAGTCATTCAGAACCTTCATGTCACCCTCTCCCCTGTAATGTTATGCAGACAGCTGAGCTCATGTACTTGTACCAAGCTTTTACGTGAGGGTGGAAGCTGAAGTGAAAAGGGTCCAAACCTACCTCTGTTATAATGGCTTTTTGCTCCTTGACTCTCCTGGCTTCTTCTGAACATTGTTCAAGGCTGAAGACTTTGGAGAGAGGCAGTGCTTTTCCACTTCGGCACAGAACGGCTTGGCACGTCCCCACATTGGCCACCGTCAGAGAAAAGTTGCTGGCTGGATCAGCCACCTCATTACGAATGTAGCAAAGGACAGCAGAGGAACCCAGCTTCTGCCCAGCCATGCCCAGCTTCCTGTTGGAGGAAAAGGTGTAGGAGGCTCCAGACTCTACTGACAGGCATTCTGGAGGGCTGCCTCACCCCACCTAACACATTGATATTCCTATGCAATTCCCACCAGAACCAGCTTGCTCACTGTCCTACCTGTGGGAGACCAAGAAGGTGTTGGACATGAACATGGTGTCAGACTGCTGTACCTCCTCCAGGAGCACATCAGCCATGGTACACTGCAGCAAGCGTGGCAGTTCTTCGTTCTTGTCACCATCAAACATGCCATACACAGCCTCCACGCCCTCTGCAAAGCTCCCCAGTGCCAGGGATGACACACACAGCCTGTCAGAAAAGCATACAAGCAAAGTTAATAGATCTCAAAATACTGTCTTGTTCTCAAAACCACAGCCATCAGGCAACCTTGCTGTGAGTGCCATTCTCACAGGGCAGCAAAGCCACTGTTCCTACATTCACTAGCCTGGGAGATGTACAGCTGCATTTTATTGTTGGAACTCCCAAATCCTCTTTGACCACATGCAGGAGAGGGCAACAGGCACAGCTGGCAAGAGAAAAAGCATCTTTGCTGGAGAGGGAAGGAGAGTCCAAGTATACTGGGAAAAGTGTGAACATTGAGGCAAAAGGTACTGTGGAGACTTGAGTTACCAAGACTTAGTAAGAGACCTGGAGAGACAAAGGGATGGATGAGCTCTTGGGCAAAATAGGTCTCCTTGGGTGCTCAGCAGCGCACTCTGCCCAACATCCTGAGAACACAATGTCAGTGTTTAGCAGACCACAATACTCACTTATTTCTTTGGCCTGCCATCTCAGCTACTCCATGATTCCAGAAGGTAGAAGTGAGTGCGGAGTCTGCCGTGAGGGAGGGCTTAGCATCAATCTTCAGTGTGGTAATGTGACTACAGAGAGAACAGAAGTTACGCTTTTCTAGAACCTGCTGAACAGGCCATACGATCTAGACTGGCTTGAGTTTTAGACAGCAGTCTGTAGAAAGAACTGCATCAAGGAGAGGGGTTTAAGGGCTAGGTCTTCTGGAGATGTCTGGCTGCTCATGCCAAAGACACCTGGGAAAACCTCATACCACCTGAAAAATTACTTGCTTTGATGTTTTGGACCCCGACTTTTCCCTTCCCAAAGACAGGAAGTCTCAGCTGCCTCAGGCAGGGAACATTATACCACTACGCAGTGATAAAGTGCTTTTACTTTCTTATGCCATTTCCTCTCCTGGCAAGGGTTACCCTTCCCTGTGCAGGTCACTACTGGGTTGACATGTCAATGGCTCACCTGAAGATATCCAGTGTCTTGTGTTCTAGCACCAAGTTTGTGTTTCCACTCAGATCCAGCTCTTGCAAGGAACCTGGCAGTGCCTCAGGGATCAGGATTTCAGTTAACTCATTGCAGCTCAAATCCACAAACTGCAGTAGCAACAAACAGCACGACAAAGAAAATACTCTTTTGTTGTGTCAAGTCATCAGTTACTCCAGTGCTCCTTACAAACATCATACAACCCTGCTACTTATTGTATCTCACACACACGTCATGAAAATGGATCTGACTGGTCAGAAGAAGAATGGTTTGTAAGCAACCTGCAATAGCCAGGACTCCAATACTGAAAGACTAGGTCACACCAAAGATAAAAGAAGGCCTCTATAGGCAAAACTGCCTAGCAATATAACACTGCCCACTGTCTCAAATGCAAGAAACCAGAAATGTCAGAGGCAGGGGGTAAAGGTGAATGAGAGATGATCTTTGATCAACTCAGACAGGTGAGAGATCTAGAATGCATATTCTGTGGCTTCTTCTGGGGTTAATCAAGCAAGGTCATAGAACCACAGAATGGCCTGTGCTGGAAGGGACCTTAGAGCTAATTTTGTTCAACACCTCTGCCATGGGCAGGGACACCTTCCACTACAAGAGGCTGCTCCAAGACCTGTCACACCTGGCCTTGAAACTTCCAGGGATGGGGCAGCCACAGCTTCTCTGGGCAACTTGTACCAGTGCCTCACCATACTCACAGGGAAGAGTTTCTTCCTAATATCCAACCTACACCTACTCTCTTTCACTTTAAAGCCATTCTCCCTTGTGCTGTCACTCCACACCTTTGTCCAAAGTCCCTCTCATGTTCTCTTTTAGCCAGTTTAGATACTGGAAGGCTGCAATAAGGTCACTCCAGACCCTTTTCTTCTCCAAGCTGAACAACCCCAAACCACTCTGTCCATCGCCACAGCAGAGGTGCTCCAGCCCTCTGATCATCTTCATGAACTCCTCTGGATCCACTCCAACAGGTCTAAGTCCTTCTTGTGCTAGGACCCAAGCTGGATGCAGCCCTGCAGGTGGGATCTCACCTGAGCAGGGCAGGGAGCCGGAATCCCCTCCTTACCTGCTGTCCATGCTGTTGGGGATGGGCCCAGGATGTGGGGGGCTTCTGGGTGCCAGAGCACATAGCCAGAGCATGTCCACCCTCTCATCCAGCAGCATCCCCAAGTCCTTCTCAGCAGGGCTGCTCTCAACCATTCATCCCCCAACCTGGATTGACACCAGGTGTGTAGCCCTGACCCAGGTACAGCACCCTGCACTTGGCCTTGCTGGGACCTCCAGTTCTCTCCTAGCAGTTACTCCTCATTCTATAACCCAAACTTCCCCAAATATCTCTTTATCTTCTCCATGCAAATACCTGAATACGGGGCAAATGCAGGATCTCTGGAAAAATGCTGATTTCATTAGAGTGTGCAATAAGTGTATGAAGTAGCTTGCAGTTTGCAACCGTTGTAGGAATTGTTTTCAGTTTGTTGCCACTCAGATTCAGCTCTTCCAAGTGCTCCAGCTTACTAAGTTGGCTGAAAGGAAAACAAAAAAATACTGTATCTTACAGACATGAACGTGTCACTTTCTGAAGCTGTAGATGAGGTATCCATAGACACTGCCCTTTATGAGCTATTTTTCTGATTTACTGCTAGGAGACCAAAAGTCCTAAGAGATGCTCTAGTAAGAGGCAGGGTCCCCAGGCCTGGCCTGGATTTGTACAACAGACACACCTTTCACCATCAGTGCTAAAGTTGCAAAGAAATACCACCCCATCCCCACACACAAGCAACACAACTAATTACATCCCTTAGCCCCTCTGGATGGCACCACAACTAGGAGGACAGGAAAACCTACAGCCAACAGTACCCTGTGCCAATCCCCCTCAACAGGCTTCTCCTTGCTTTGTGTGTGGAAATGTCAGGCTTTTGTCATCAAGCCACAGGGAGAGCATCTCGCTCTGACTTTGACTCATGTACAATCATGGGAAGGTGGCAGTTTCCTCCTAGGGGGCATTGTCTTGCCCAACAGCCTTACTGACTTACCTTGCAGGGAAAGTCTGCAGGTTGTTGCTTGCCAGATGCAGGATCCGTAGGTTTGGGTGCCCCACCAAGACAGGGATGCATTGATCTGTGAGGTTGTTATTGGTCAAGTATAGCAGCTGCAGCATGCTCAAACTCTCCTCCCCCGTACATGCAGAGGGCAGGGACTCCAGGCTGTTTGCAGATGCATTCAGGTACCTGAGGCTAACCACAGCAAGTGCAAAAATCAGACTTCACATCATCCAAACCATTCCATTAACACAAGGAAAAGGAGCCATACAAATGCCAGTGTGGACAGCAGCACTAGACAGGAGGCCAGACAATACTGTAACATCCCTACTCACATTAAGATTTGTGAGTCTACTAATGACTTACTAGCTATATGCACTGTGGATGCACACAGCATTTTACAGTAAACGGTGAGTACCGAAAAGCCCGTGGGTAATACTGGTGTAAGCAGACAACATAAAACTTTACTTAGACTCTTTAAAGAAGGGCTAACTCCTGTCTGAATAGACAGTTATGAAGGACTGTTCATTTGTAAAGGGTCTCTCTTGTTGTTCTGCAATGACCTGAACCTGACTGGCTTCTTTTCTTTGCACCTGAACTTATTATGACTGCTTTTAAAGACAATGCTCTTCAGGCAGCCTCTGTTTTCCTGTAATTACACAGTAACATGGACCGATTCTTTCAAATCAGCTTGATGGCTTCCCTTACAGCATCTGAATTACCTCCTCATAAAGGGCACACCTCGTTATCTCTTATGCAAATGGCACCTTGCAAGGATAGTCACACAGGTGCCACTTTCAGCCCTTACACTCCAAAGGATAATGCAGACAAAAGGTGTTGGCTACTGAGACTCACTTCAGAGCTTTGACAAATAGTGTCTCTGGGAGTTTAGTCAACAGGTTGTGCTGAAGGTCCAGCACTTCCAAAGGAATGTGTTCTAGAAGAGGTGGAAGGCTCTGCAGACGATTGTGCCCCACCATCAACTTCCGAAGGCTCAAGCTTCTGAGGATCCTAGAAAGACATAGGGTTTTCTGTTTAACTTGGTTCACTCCTCTTGACATCCACAGAGGTAGTATTTAATCCACTTAATCTGACTGTACAGCAGGGAAAAATTAAAATACACTGATCCATAAAATGTAAATAATGACAAAGCAGAATAACGCACAGGGTAACATGACTCAGTCTCTCTGAATATATCTACATTTCCCTCTACGCTACTGCTGATTGGTATCTTGTCATGCAAGTTGGTGTGCATGTGCCCAGCATTCTCTCAGGCAGACTAAGAAAGAAGTCAAAAATGAGGGCTTTAAATGCCTGTTCTCACTTGTAGGTAGAAAGAAGTGCTTCCACAGTGCCAACATAAATTTAGAGCTTTAAATATCTGCTTAGCACTCCTGTGTTATTTCTGAGGCAGTAAATGATTCTTTGCATAACATACTTAAAATTTGGGCCCTTTAATCCATTGGCATGGCTAAAATTCTCTTTTAACTTCTCATTATCACATCCTTGTTAAATCCTTTTCTTGCTTTTGACGTACATAGTTTTTCTGTGACAAGCACTGGAATGTCACTGCTGATCACTTCCTATGCCTCTTGCTTCAACTTCTCCAACCCGTGTTCTGCATTTCTTCCCCGTCAACCACTTCTCCATTCAATCTTAATACAGCTTACCCTAGACACTGTGTCATTCATCACAATCACACCCCGACCAAACACCCTTGTTAGGCTGAGAATGTGGTACTTGTGAGAAGTCATTATAAATAACTGCAAAATTGATTTCGTTCTTGGCTCTCATTTACTGCATTTCTGCAGAGACTGAAAGGGAAATGGGGAGAAAGGAGCTGGCTGATGGTGTACTATGAAAGCTACATTTGAGATCAGCTGTATTGTCCCTTTGTGATAACGCCCTATCAAAGGTAACAGATGAAATTTCCGTGGGACGATGCAAAACGTATTAGGGTCTCACATATGACCTGTGTTCACAGACAGTATGGAAACACATACCAATCATAGCAGCATGTTCTATGCCAGGTGCAAATAGCTGCAGTAGCAGCCAAAAGCACAGGATGGAACTACCTAGCCCCTACTGTTCAAAAGGTGGACTTAGAAACGGGTTCTTTCCAACATCTGAATGCAAAGCATTTTTGATGCTGCATAGATAAAGTAAGTGGATTATAGCTCTCTCTACACAACAAGGAATTAAGCAACTGGAATAGCACTGCTTCTCTCTTCCCAGACAGCCCATTTTCGAAGAAAGCTCAGCTCTGTTTACAAAGGTTTGCTGACCTCGATGGAAGCTCCAAAAGGAGGTTGTAGCTCACATCCAAAACTTCCAGTTTCTTTGCTTCACAGGCCCAGTCTGGGACGCACTGTAGTTGATTGCTGAGAAAAGCAAGTGGGAAAAGCTAGAAGCCAGCACTCCATATGGAACAGACTCTAAATGCTGCATGATTTTAGTGACAGCCAAACCAAAAGCAACAGGCAAAAAATGAGCAGCATCCAAGTCAGTCATGTGGATTCTATCTCACGGCTAGCTGTGCAGTGCAAACTGAGCTGGTTCATGACTCGGCAGGGCATCCTATCTTACAGGTCTCATAATGCTGCTCCAAGGGCAGACGTAGGCAATGAAATCAACAGCAGAGATCACTGGCAGCTACTCTAAATATTTGCTCCACAGATCCCCCCCATTCAGTTCAGTAAGCTGCCGTAAGTTCAGTGGTCCCTGCTTGGCTTTTTTTTTTCCTGATCACAGCCTACAGCTGAAGGATAGCAAAGTCACCTGAAGAGGTCATACTGGTTCAGAAGGGCTTCTGGTCTGGGACACTTTCATCATTGCTTAGTGCTGGGCTTTGAAGTTCTATTGTGTTTAATTGTTCTCGACTGTTTTAAACCCTTAAAACCTCTAGAAAATTTTGCAGAAAAAAAGCAAAGGTGTCCAGATACTTGCTTGAAATTCTGTTGTGTATGATCACTTACTGAGAGAGTTCTAGATACGTCAGTAGACCAGGAACCGGATAAATATTGACAGCTGTCAGACCTGATGAAGTAAAGCAAGTAAGTATGATTGCAGAGCTTCAGAGAGAAAACAGCACAGAGAAGCAGCTTAACTATCAAATGAGACTCACTGTCTTTCTTTACAGAGACTCAAGGTCCTCATTGATCCTTCCCACCACAGAGTTCACACTTCATACATCTGCCATATGGCACTACAATGTCTCACTATCCCATTTCTCCATCTGTCATGTGGAGCACCAGAACAAGAGAGAACTGTACTTTTCTTTGTGGGCTCCCGAACAGGTCTCAATGGAAGATGAATTCCTTGGACATAACACTACAACCTCCACACTGTTACACAGCCTGTGTACACAAATGCATATGTGATCCGTAGGAGCTAACCTCAGAGGACCCATCACATACAGATTCACCACAATAACATCAGCGTAAGTATTTTTTTAATGCATGAGAGAGGGCAAAAGGCTGCTTTCCTTTGCTCCCAGGGCTTAAAGGGAAAAGGCAGGTGAAGAAGACAAAGGACATACAGTTGCTGTTGGCATACAGGGCCCGAAGGGAGAAGCCACTCAGCGTCAGCTCTCTCAGCTTATTCCGCTCGCAGTGCAGCTGCTCCAGGCTGACCAAGGAGCTCAGATCCAGATCTGTCATCTGATTGTCTCGTAAATCCATGTAAGCCACAGATTTGTTCCCCTCCAGAGTGTCAGCTGCTGCTCTCTTCAGGTTGTTCAGCCTAAATACTCAGAGATGAGTTAAAAAGTCAGAAAATAGGACACCGAACACTGGACATCAATAAGAAGAGAGAAGAAAGAAGAGGAAAGGAATAATTTTGGTGAAGGCTAACACCAAAGGTGAGCACAGTGAATGAAATGTGTGATGAGCAATGGTGAATTTCAGGCAGCGAATACAAACAAAAACATTTCCTTTGTCTACACTGCTATATGTAACCATTTTAATGATTCCCAAATTCTTAAGAGATTTTGAAGAAGGATCCAGTCAAGAAAACAGAAGCCAGGCCAAGGGGCAGCTACTTTGCATGGACACAGGAAGCTAATGCAGAGAGAACAGATACTAGACTACCTTGCCACACACAAAAAGCTCTTTGTCCCTTTCTGAGAGCTCTGCAGTTGGCAGCCTGGAGAATCAGGATCACATCTCTAGGGCAGGGAGGCAAAAAAGGGAAGGAGAGATCAAACAGCTACCAAAGCTCAAGGTAACAGAAAATCACAAGAGGAAACTAGAGGGCTGGGTCACATTCAGCATCAGGCATTGCTCAGTTAAGCTTGCTTTTCCAAGTGGATTCTGCACACCCTCAGAAACAGAACTCCATAAAAGCTAAAGAATCAGTAAGAAAAAACTGAACCTAGTTTATTGCAAAATGGACTAGAAGTTACACAGCTCCTCTTCTGTAAAGGGAAAGTACCAATCTGTTTTATAGACACCTGCAAGTTTCATCCCTTACCTGAGGTCCACAGTTTTGATGTGACTCATACGGTTCAGCACTGTCAGGTCCAGGGTCTCTAGCAAGTTCCCTGCCAGGGCAAGTTTGTCTAAGTTGACAAGTTTCTCACAAATTGCTGGCAGTTCACAGAAGTTATTGAAGGAAAGCCCAAGACAGTTGAGCTGCTGCAGGTTTCCCATCTCTTCTGGTAAGGATGTGAGAAAATTGCCATCAAGCCAGAAGGTCTGGAGACTGCAACAGTGGAAAAAAGAAAGAAAATAATTCTGCAAGGAGTAGTGAACATCACATTTAGTATTTTCAGTGAATTTCTTCTATAGTTAGCTGGTCTCAGTGTGGTTATTTTTAAAGGTACCTAACAGCTAATTTTATTCTTATACATGTAAAGTTACTGAAGTGCTTTTATCACATATGTAATAGGCTTAGAACTGCATATATGCAATACCAAATAGCTCTTAAATTATTTTGGAGGTAAACTTCCAGTTGTGCCAAAGATTGTAAGTTAACACAAGCAAAATACAAATCAGTACTTACATTGTAAATGAAAGATATTTACTAAATTACTTAGTTTTCTACAAATGGCACAGTTTAATCACACCTCCTACCACACTGATGCACTGGTAGAAGATTTTTACACTCTAGTTTTCCATTCCAACACACAGTCAGAAAATAATACGGTAGCTTTCTGTTGTAAGATGAACTGTTTCAAAGGTTGTATGGCTTTTGAGACTCAGACCCCAAATATACAATTCCCTTATTATGATTATGTTCCAACAGAGACCTTTCTGTGTTTAGTGGTGGTAGAAATGAAATCTGAGGCAACAAAAAGTTCTTATGAATAAGGGCTCAAAGAGTCATCAAGATAACTGGACCCATAACTAAGCTGTAAACCTCCAGAAAGCATAAGCCTACATACAGCTTTTTCCTCACAGTTTGCATATGGCTAAATGATCATTCTGGAAATTACTTGCTCACACCCAGTGTGGCTGCAGACATTCCTTTTTAAAGATACAAGCTGGAGGAAAAGCAGGCTACAATAAACCAACAGTTCAATACTGATGTTTATCTATACAAATATAGTAATGGTCTTGCAATTAAATTTATCTAAGCTTAAGCTCTTAGGCACTTGGAGTAGCTACTGCAGAAAATGGACAAGGCTTTTACTCCAGCAAACACTTTAAGACAAAGTTTTAAGAGGGGACTGCTCAAGTATTTTCATGTTAAAATCCTCTAACACAAAAAGCAGCCAATTCTGTAGAACACAATCAAACATACCAGTGCTGACAAAAATCACTAGACCCCTGTGAGAAGCCACCACAGAAAAGTTTTCTATAATAAATTAAAACTTCAACAGAAATTGCATCAGTACTGAAAATATTAAATACAAATAATAAATGCAGAAAATCAGACAACTCTGCAGCTGCAGAAAAATGCACAGACTTATTTGAGAAACAATGCAATTGCCTTCAGTGCTTCATCTGCATAAAGTTTCCTCATCTTTTCTGCACCAGCAGCTGCAATGTTTTAATAGCAGCGATTAAGGGATTGCACATCTTAGTTCTTGACCTTCTGCTGGAGTCAAATTAATCATTCAGCCTTCATGGGCAAAACAGGCTGCCCTAGAACTCACACTTTCAGAAACAGTATCTGCACATCAGTAGTACTCAGCTGAGGCATCAAGGATGTTTATGATCACAGATGTAAAGAGCATACTCACTTCAACAGTTTGCCAATCTGACTTGGCAAGTAATGAAGTCCATTACAGGAAATATTAAGCTCTGTCAGAGTAGAGATCTCACACAGTGATACAGGAAACTCTCCCAGTCTATTATGAGACAAGTTCAGACTCTTCAACTGAGAAAACCTATTAGCAAGAACACTAGTTAATTTACAAACCTACATAGTCTGAAAGCAAAAATATACAGAACCAGTCATAAAGAATTCTTAAGTCTTTTTACACTGGTGATACAGTCAGCTAACTCATTACAGGAGTTCCTGCATAAATTTGGTTTTAAGTCATTTGATATTCTTCTCAGTGGTCATGCTGAAAGTGATCAAATACCATGGGTTTACTGCAGGAACTGATAAGAATCTTCTACCCTGACTTGACAGGCTTCTTCCTAGTGACTGTTACTAAGATTTAGGAGACTAAAATGCTCAGTTCAAAAAATTTACCTTCAAAGAATTAACTACAGTAAGAGTAGTATAGTAGTATACAATTAAGTCGCTTGGGAAAAGAGGAGCTGAAAACATTCACTGGGACTGTTCTGAGAATAAAACAGAAGAGGGAAATCCCCTTTCCAAGCTGGGTGCAACAGAAAGCCAAGCTGAGCTGTAAAAGGGAAAACTAGGAAACCACTTGCTTCATGCTGGGAAACCGCAAAACCTGCACCCAGAGGTCCTTGAACAAGATTACACAACCACAGTGCTCCTTGCTCAGCAGACTGCATCCCAGGTACTGCCCCAAGTGCAGACAGCCCCACAGTCACTACAGTCCCACCAGCGCTTGAGAAATGCTTACCTATTTCTAGCTCCTTCAATCACCATGCTAGGTGCAAAGAGAGAGAAGGAACTTAGCATAGCTGGGGTAACATACAAGAGGGTTCTCCTCCAAGAGTTCCTGCCTCTTTCTAGAGGAAGCAAAAGTATTTTTCCCCAAGTAATAACCTCCTCATCCCAAACAGGAACCACCAGAAATTAATTCAGTGGGGAAATTAATATCTCAGTTCTATGAGATAATTGCAAATTTCATGTACCAGAGAACTATTTGGAAACACACAGTTATTCATCTGCCTCACCTACCCAACTTTTCCCAGGCATTGGTGAGTAGCTCCTATTTTGAAGCAAATGTTTTAATATAGGTAACAAAACCAAGGTTAATTAGCTTGAGGGAGAATATTACTTCTAGCTTGAGATGTCTTGAAATATAAGACTGAAAGTTTTTGGAGTTGCTTTCTTCTTTATAGTGACCTTTTTTCGGATTCAAAATACTCGTAATGATCTGTGTAGGAACTATGCATTATATTTCTCCATTTTGCTTTATAACCTTGGGGGGCAGTTGTTCTTCGGAAAGAGGGAACATAGCTGAAACTTGAACACAGATTGTTTGCTTTGAGCACCCCATCATATAAATAAGGGCATAGGCATTTTTGTTTGCTGCAGCCACAGACTCTCTTATACTGCAACTGAAAGCCAAAGAGAAAAAGATGCTGTGTTGGTAAAAGCCTTCCTCAAAGGAACACATTGGATAATGCAAAGATCTAACAATGATACAATAATCAGAAACTTGCACACAGAACTCCACCACAGTATTGAAAACGAAGGAAACAATGAGGATGAACCTGAAGATTTGAACTATCTCATTAGCTGGTTCAACTTTAAGAGATTTAGGACAGGTCACGGCTCTCAGGGTTTGAAATCAGCAAACACTTTAATGAAACTGCTTTCTCAGGAGTTCTGCAATGGCTTTTGCTACACCTGTTCTTAGCACCAAGTGTTTCTCTCTCACTAACAGTGTGGTGAGAAGCTGCTCTGAGAGACACAGCATTAAATGCAACAGCACAACTAATGTTTAGAATTCATCCCTCTGCAAAAATATCAAAGCAAGCACAAGAGGGGCATTGAAGTTTCCAAAAGCTGAAGGGAAGCTGGTACATGACACAGCTTGGTCTGAGATTCCTCAAGCAGACTTCCATATTCGGTGGGGGGGACAATACTCAAAAGCCTTTTGAGTTCTCCTTCTGTTCCTTCTTCTTTGCCTCAGTAAGCTCATGTAGTGACGCAGGAACGGAATGGAAAAGCAATTCAAGCTGTATATGAACCAGGTATTATAGGGGATAAAGATCCCAAAATCGTTGTGGCTCCTCAGGTTTCAGTCTGTGCTCTCACAGGGCATACTGAGACAGCAAAGAGGTAGGGAAACACAGCAGTGAATCTTCCATGGGATGACGATCCTCTGTTTAGCAGCCCAAACTGGTGCTGCCCTGAAACATTCCCAGTTTAACACATCCCGTTCTGCCACCAAAGCACTCAGCACAAATCTGTATCAACTAGCTAGAATGCTGACAAGAGACATGCAGATGTACACGTGTGTATGCACACACATATATCAACAAAAGATCAGATCTCAGAGTGTTTTTCAGACAAGGGAGATACTCAAAAGGCAATACAATACATAAAAAATAAGCTAGGAGATGTAATAAAGCAGGTAGGGTTATTTAATGACCTTTGCTTAACATTTTCCCTTTAGCTAATTATTTTTGCTCCATTATTATAGTTATAGCTTATTAGACTCCTAGAGCTTGAAAGTTCCTCAGAGGAAGAGATCTGACCATTGTGAAAGATTCTGCTGTTGGGAATTGACAGTCTTGAGGCACTGAGAACACCTACTGCAAGCAAGCAAGGGTCTTCCTATGGTGCTATAATCTTAGAAACATCCTAAAAACCTCAGACAGAAAATCTTTTCAAAAGGCAATGAGCAGCCTTATGTGGGCTACCTAATGCTACCTGTTTATTCAAGATTGTGTGAAATGAGAGCTTCTTTTATGGCTTTTGTTTGTTTGAGGGTTTCAGCTTCATCAGACATAGTCACTGCCAGGAAAAGAGTGCAGTTTCTGACATGCCAGATTTCTTGTTGACTACATGCAAGGTCAAAAGAAATTTCAAGCCCCTTTGCTGATCCTGTGAACCAAGGATACTACATTTTAGAAAATAAAGCTCTGATGTCCTTTTCAAAATCATACAATGTATTTGAAGAGACAAGTAGAAAGTAAAATCTTGAATTAAGCAGCTTCTCCAGTAACAGAATCTATAACAATTCACCATTAGAAAACATTTAAACAAGTTTGGAAAACCAGACTAGACTCTGGCTCCCAATAAAACTGCAAAGAATTCCCAAAAGTGAGCAATTTTTTTTCACTGTATACTCTTACGGATACCAGGCATTTCATTACTGTCTAGGAAGGAAAATGAAATAGCACAGTAATAGGCCCCTGGAGACAAAGAAAACAAAACCGCACCCTTCCCCGCCCCACCCCGCCTTGCAAAAAACCCCGCAACAAACCAAAATGACAAAAGCAACCAAACCTCAAAACCACAACAACAACAAACCAAACCAAACAAATAACAAAAAAGCATTTTTGCAAAGTTTCTCCAAATACATTTTTCTTAAGACACAACTTGTTTGAAACAGAGCCATTGGACAATACTACTTTAGGCTTCCTATCAGCTTTCAAAATTCATAGAATAGATCCTTGAATTCTATTTAGCATGGCTGCTATACATATCAACAGACTAATCTCCCTCTAGATTTTTATTATTTTGGGGAATTAATTTAAATACATTTTTGTAAGACTCCTTCACTTACCTAAGATGACTACATCATGCTTCCATACCATCCCACAACTGCTACTCTCTTAAAAGCAGATCATCACAAGTTTCCAAAGCAAAGCTGGAGTCTCACAGGCCCTCTGCCAATTCCAAATACACATTAAGAACTTGCCAAAACAGGGTTTTTCAGACCTGAACTTCTTCCTGCAAACACTTATTCACAATAGCAGCATTATGCTTTTCCTTGCCTTTTATTTTATACCCCGAGATGTTCTCTGCTTAGCAAGCAGCCTTATATTACTACTGCATCTTGTCCATACAAACGGCATGTCATCCCATAAGGCTTATCTCAAATCAGAGTTAGCACAGAATCTGTGGAAGGGAGCTCATGAATATTATAAGTTGTTGGAAGTTTATTCCTGTCTGTGCTGCCCAGATCTGCTTCCAACCCCCTCACTTGTGAGAGCTTCCTTAAGATCAATATTTTTACCATCCCCAAGAGAACAGGCAATACTTCATTCCTGTATCCATATGTCAAGGACTCCAAATGTAGAAGAAAAATAATTCTTTGCAGACCTGCAAAGGGAGTCAAGACTCCCTGCTCCACTTGTTCTCATAAAGTTGTGGCGTAAGTTGAGGTAGGTGATATCTTGACTGTAGAAGAGGTGCTCTGGTACTTCCTCAAGGCTGTAGCATGAAAGATCAACCATGCTAAATCGCATAGACACAATCTGAAAGGAAAGAGAAAAAGCTGCAGCTGTGCAACAAATTTTCTCTGGAAGTCTAATGGAAGGCCAAAGAACACAAGTAGTAAAAAATCTGCAAGAACATGAAAGAACTCCTTGTGCCCACCAGGTAGAGTCCATGCAGGAAATGGGAGTCCATGAAGTACAAGCCTATGCCATTTGCTACATCCCTGACAAGGATGCATAGCTGGATACCAGCCAGGACTCACACAAAGTCCTGCTCTGCATGTGCACTGGGCACACTGCCTAAAGGCTAGGCTATAAGAGAACCAATGTAATAGAGCAAAACGGATCTTTGAGGAAACTCTATTGAGAAAGCATAATCTCCAAGTGCCTTCCAAAGGTGCAAGAAGCAACAGGAAGCAGTTGATTTTCCAGTTCAGTTCTTGGAGGTTTACAGAACCTCTGCTTGGCCTAGCTGCTTCTTCTGTACTTTTAGCTACTTCTTTCTTTTATTAGCTTGTTCAGGGTATAAAATTTGAAACATAACTTGTTATAAAAAGGCTTCATAAATTATGGTTTTGCAACATTTCATAAAGTCTTTGCAAATCTCAGATGTTCTTTCGTTAAGCATGTTTTGTTTTGAGGTCCTTGGTGCTTAATTTGACATTTTATGACCTGCTTTATCCTGAACTCATTTTGTATTTCATAATATCCTTGCTGACCTACGATCTCTCTGTAACTCAAATCTATCAGGGCAGCCCTGTGAATGTCCGGCTCATACTTCAGGTAGGTTCAAGTATGGGCACAAATGCAATCTGTAGGTTTCTATGGCTGTAAAGTCAGCCAGTCCCTGTGGTTTGTTCAATGACCTGTGATTAAGTTAGTCTCATAGGTGCAGCAGGGGTTAAAACAGCAGAGCGACTGCTCAACATCATTGCACATGTAGAGAAAAAGAGATGGCTAACAGAAAAATCTCTGTAGTCCAGAGCATGAAGGAAATAAAGAAAGCTGGAAAGTGTCCTGGGTACTTTCTCCTGCATCCTAGCTTCACCTCTGACTGCAGACCAAGCCTGCATCAGAAAACCCTTCCTGTGGCATACCCCTGCACCCACCATCCAAACCACACTGTCCCCATGGCCTCACCGTGGATGCTTGCCGGTGCCACCGCTGGCATTCTGCCAGCGTTTCAAAGGAAATATGGTATGTTTGAGCTTGTGCTCCAGCAGATGTGAAAGCAAGGGTGTACTGCCGACGTTTCATCTCTTCCACCTGCAAAGGGAGAATTGACAACAACAGTCTGCCTAAGTGCCAGCAATTACAATTGACCTGAAGTCTAGGGTGAGGTATTGCTGACCACCAGTAACACTACATTTTGCTGAAAATGCAGCTGCAAAGATACTGGAGAAAAACCCAGAAGTAAATCCTGCTTAACACATTTCTGGTGAAGTGGATACAAGAAGTAGTAATTTCCAGACTGCCCATTCACAACATTGGCTACTGCTGTGAAAGCTGAACTAGTGTATCTTCATTTTACTAGCCTTCAGACTACTACCTAAGCAAAGCAAGTAGAAAGGGGTCGGGCACATTAATGCAGTAATCTGTGACAAAAGCCTGCATTAATCTCTTGTGGATGATTCCCATCATTACCATTTCTTCTTCCTTCCCAAGCTACAGGCAGCTAACCAAAAAAAGCCTTACCTTCCCTCCAACGAGAGGCAAGATGTGCATCTTCCCTGCATGGCTGTCCTTCACCGAGGACACAATGAGGCACGTACCACAGAGAGTGACCGAGCGCTCTGCCCACTTGTGCAGCTGGGTCTTTCCTTTGCGTACATTATAGACTCCAGAGAGCAGGATGCGATCCAACTGTTCCACTTGACATGGCTTTTCTGAAGAAAAAGGGGACATTAGCATTTACTGTCCATGTGTTCTTCATTCTAATCTGTGAGTACAAATAACCAGTTGTTGTAAAGAACAAGCAGACAAATTGCACTTTAAAAAATGTCTCATGCAGAGGACAAAACATCCTCAGTCAGCACAGGAACGGCTGAGCAGCACCATTGGGTGCCTCTCAGAACAATGTTAGAATGGTTGCCATGCAGTCTTTTTAATCTATAGGTAGTTACAGACCTTAGCAAAGCCACATGCTTGCCAAATATCCTTCGTTCAAATGTAACAGAAAACCAATTTTAAACTCTCATTGAGTCAGCTAAAGTCACAGAAACCATTAAATAAGTGGCTTCTACTGGACTTTCAAGGAAGGTCTGGAAAATCAGCTACAGAAGGAAGTTCTTTCCCTGAAGATGACTGTCCTGGTTTTGCCTAGGATAGAATTAATTTTCTTCCTGGAAGATGGTACAGGGCTGTATTCTGGCTTCTGTGTGAGAATAATGTTGCTAACACACTGCTGTTTTGGTTGGTGCACAGCAGTGCTCACCCAAGTCAAGGACTTTTCAGTGTCCCATTCTCTTTAGCAAGCAGATGCACAAGAAACTGCAAGGGAGCATGGCTGGGCCAGCTGATCCAAACTAGCAAAAGGGATATTCCACAGCACAGAACATCATGCCCAGTATACAAACTGAGGGAACTGCAACAGGAGGGCTGAGCATTGCCACGGGAAGCGCACCAGTCAGTGTGATGAGCAGTGTATTGTGTATCACTTGTGTTTTATTCCTCTCTCTTTGTTATTCCCCTTTTCATTACAATTATTATTATTTTACTTTATTTCAATTTATGAAACAGTTTATGTTCTCAGTCCACAGATATCACCTTTTTCCCATTCTCCTTCCCATCCCATGGGGGAAGCAGTGTGTGAGTGAGCAGATGGGTGGGGTTAAACCACAACGGTCCTTTCAGGCGGCAGACCTGGTACACAAAGGGCGGAGACAGATCTGACCAGAGCGTGTTAAAACAAATTTGCCATAAGCATTTATTGTATTCGTTTAACAGTGGCTGGTCACAATGTTGATTTGTTTGCCCTATTTTGTTGCACTTGTTCTCAAGGTCGCATTATGTAACATCTTGTCTGCTGTAAAGGCTGGGTTAAGGTTATGATGTTGCATTTCGTAATCTGGTCTGTATGCTCAGCATGGCCCTTATCTCTGTGCTCTGGTGCCGTTTAGTGGAAAATGTTGATAATGACACCATTTGCCTTTTCTCCTCAGAGAGTCCACCTAGGGAGTGGACACTTCCCACATCCTCCTTTTCTCCTCCAGCTTAATTACAACAGCGTTTGGGAATTCTGAATATCCTTGGCATGTTGAAAACCAGTGTGGTCCTACTGCTAGGAATGATGAATGTGGTTCAGGTCTTGTTTAGGGAGAAGCAACTATTTGCAGCTACTCCGACCTTGTGACAAGCACTGAGACTACTCAGACTGGACTGGAGTCAGACTGCTGCCAATTGCAGCCATACTGGACACACTCAAGGTCAACCATTCAGCTTCTGGAGTTGGGGTTACAGAGAATTTGAAGCCCACAATACTCTAACTGAAAGAGATACTGGTAGCATATGAAGGAATTTGAGCTGCTTCAGAGTAGGTTGGCACTGAGGTCCAGCTGCTCCTGGCACCTTCCTGGGGTGCTGGGCTGGATGTTCCAACTGATGCTATGCGGAGTAAGCAGGCCAGAGTGATCACACAACAAGCTTGAATAGGGAAACCATACTCCAAACATTTATCAGGAGCAAACAGTTAAGTACTAACTCAAGCTGTAATACTGTTTGTCAGTCAGACAGCAGGATCTTCAGCTTGCCAAATCTAAAGTGTTATCTTGAAGTCCGTATCTGGCTGAATTTAGCTGAAACATTTAGTTGTTTATTTACAACAATAGTTTTGTTTCAGGGACATGAAGTTTGACATAAGATGTCTTTTATTGGTGAGAAACTGTAAGCATCCACAGAAAAAAATCGCTTTGACTTCACCAAGCTGAAAGACCAGCCCCACACTTGTAAGAAAACAATATTATGGGACTAAAAGTGGTATCCCACTACTAACTGCCACAGCGGCACTGTTCCAAGCATTACTACACAGCTACACCAATCTTCCAGTTTCCCTTTCTGCTCCAAAACCATGACACCTATCCTAGAGTGGGTCAAGGGGAAGCAATGGAAACAGTCAGGTGGCTGGAACATCTCTCCTATGGAGACAGGCTGAGAGAGTTGGGGTTGATCAGCCTGGAGAAGAGAAGGCTCTGGGAGGACTTTCCTGCAGCTTTTCCATATATAAAGGCAGCTTATAAGAAAGCATAGAGAGACATTTTACCAAGGCCTATAGTGGCAGAACAAGGGAACATGTTTCTAAACTGAAAGAGGGGAAATTTACACTGGACATGAGGAAGAAATGTTTTATGGTGAGGGTGGTGAGGCCCTGGCACAGGGTGCCCAGAGAAGCTGTGGCTGCCCCTGGATCCCTGGAAGTGTCCAAGGCCAGGCTGGACAGGGCTTGGAGCAACCTGGGACAGTGGAAGGTGTCCCTGCCCATGACAGGAGGGTGGAACTAGATGATTTAAGGTTCCTTCCAACCCAAGCCAGTCTGTGATGCCATGATTCTAAGTTTCTCTGTCTAAAATCCAGTACTTCCTCCCTTATGTTCTCAGCTGCAGGCTTTGCAAAATTATCATATCATCCTCCATAGCATTCCCTCTAATTCCTCCCCCACCTTTGAGAATCACTTTGTCAGCATTTGCTTGTACTTCCTTAAGACAGGTCTCCTGAACACTCTTCAGCCCTTATACTTCTTCCTTCACAGCCTCCTCCTAAGCAGACCAGCCACCCATGCTGACTGAAACTACTCAATTACATTTTCTACCTACTTGGTTCCATGAAGTTGAGTCGCTCTTCGTGAGTCCTCAGCAGGTCCTGCTTGACATAACCAAGCTTTCATTTTTTCCTCCAAAGTTCTCTATACCCCCTATCCTTGATGCCTCTACTCCTTCCAGCCTAGCTAACTTCTGGCTCCCTCTTCCTTGCCCCATAAATCCAGACTATGCATGTCACACTTCTTTCCATCTGTTACACTCCGTGTTTTGCATATATATGTACAGTGTATACAGTATATACACTGTTTTGCCTGTTCTACACACAGCTCCTAGACAGAAGGGGGTTGTCTCAGCAGGGTGAAGAAGCTGATTTCTTATGAACACTTTTTTTTGACACTGAATAAACAAAAGACGGCTAGCAGCTCAGTCTGGCTGCCTAGATCCACAATGCAAGAACAATTTTCCATTAAAAGCACTTTGAATTTTTTTTTCTGAAATGCAAAAAATACACAGGTGAAGTACTTAAAAGTAAGGAAATAATTTCTTTATTATCTTTCCTCACCCTCATTTCTGTTTCCTCTTAACTTCAGTGAATTCCCTTTCTGATCACTAGCACCAGATGCCCACAGGCCTATGCCTGTTATCTGTGGCTCCTTGTGTATACTGTATTCCTGCCTAAATCAGTTCAACAGGCCACACTCCAAAGTCTCGCTTCTGTAATCCAATGCCCTAGGTTTCTGATGGCAGCCTGCATTATTATTAACCAGCTGGCACCTTCACTCTTCGCTGTTTAAAGGCTGTGGAGGTATTTGACCAGGACCTTCCTTGCCCATATCGACCCACTTTTTGTAAATACAAACTTCATGCACATCTAAACAGAACTGCAATGTGTTTCTGATCCTAGTGGGAGCTCGAAGTCATCAGTTGCAATATTTGAAGCTAAAGACAACAGAGCAATCTTGTGCCTTCCTGTAGACCTGTCTTTTCTCAAGCCATAGACAGGATCAAGAAAACTACGGAAGTGTGATTTTTTTTCTATTAATCTTGAAAATGTTTTAAGAAATGCTTATTGGTACTGCAGGTGCTTGATGCAGCCCTCTATAAACCCAACAGGCTGGGTTCCAGCTCACAGTTACAGCTACAGGAACAGCGACAGTGTGCACACACAATTTCTTACCGCCGTAAAAGCGAATCATACAGCTGAGATCAGAGTTTGCTGCCTCTTCCTGCATTCTGAGAGGATCATCAAAACCCAACCCAGCCAAGTAGTCATACACAATCTGAAGGGGTTTTTCTGTGGGCTCCAGCCTCCTGTCAAAACATACAAGAAAGTAGTTTGAGAATGCAAAGAAGATTAAACAAGTCTCAGTATGGCTAAAGTGTGAGGAATACTGACACACTGTTCTGCTCCTCTGAAAAGGACTGGAAAGCACAGACCCTTGGGTCTCTGCTCCCTGCTTCACAAGCAGCACTTAAGAACTGCAGCACTTGTGAACTACATTGCAGAAGACAAACAGAGAGGAAAAGCAATTGGCATAAGCCACACAATTCATGGTGAATATTTCCATTCCATGATTTAAGGAGCACCAGGAAGAAACCATGACAAGACACAAAACCATAAATACTGCGCAAAAAAGCAGATACCAAGTAATTAAAAACCCCTATGTATAATGCCTCAAAAATATAAAAGAACTCTTAAATTTTTTCTTTCAAATGCAGCTTGGAGCAAAGCATTTGAAGAATCCTCACGAAGAATTACTTAAAAGAAAAAAAAAAGAAAATACAAATTTCCTACTCTCTCTAGCTCACATCAGTAGCTAGATTCTTATGTTTTGGCAAGTTAACTTAACCAGTACATTTAAAAGGAGGTTTTAGAACTACGGCAGAACACAGGAAGGATTCAGTGGCTAGCTTGAATAAACAGCAGTAAGAGAAAGTTCTTGTGAAACATCAGATTTAGTATATTCAGAATGGAAAAGATGTTTTCTGATCCTCTCTTCTCACTTTTTCCAGAGACCCTGAATTGTGATTTTGTTCAATAAAAACAACAAAATTTCTTGCTAAATTATAAGTTTAACTTTAGGGAAAAAAAACAGTGTAAAAGATTAACCACTGAAAATGTTAGGTAGGAGTTAAAATATGCTGTTCCAATGGTCCACTTATTATCCACCATTAAAAATCCCCATATTTAATCTAAAAGTGCCTAGCTTCAGATTAGTCACTGGACCTCACCTGTCACCTATTCTTTAAACAGGAGTTCATAAACCATGTCACTAAACATTTCAAACGTCCTCTTCAAGATAAGGTGCAAGGTGCTTTTAAAATTATTTTTGCAGCTGAGAGGGTCTACTTTGATTCAAAAGGATTTTTACCACCAATTTCTTTTTAGCTTATCCCTACTCTGCAAGCACTGACATGACGGTTCCCTGTATCCACGTACTGGCTACACAAAACCACACATACACATTGGTTCTACTCAAACACTTTTACGTTCCTGGATCAAACCTGCTCTCATATCCCTCCAATGCACAAGTCCTCCTGAACTGCATCTTTTGGCAACTTGTAACCTCCTTCCTCTCCTTTGCAGTATTTAGTATACTTCTCTTTCACATAAATATACCTAATGATACTGAAAAGCAGTGTTTTCCAGGGAATACTGCATGCTAAACCATCTAGAGCAACCTGCTGTACTGGCTTCTCAGTACCTGTCACTCCCTCCATCCATGTCCTCCGGAGTTCTTACCTTTTAGCCACAGGTTATTAACAGAGCAAGCTGAACAATGCAAGTTTACGTTTCTTCCGTCAAATATACACTAACCAGCTCCTCACCCAAAACAAGATGCTTACACTGAATAACAGTTTCCCATTTGTAAGATAATAGTCAATGAGTTTTACTGGTTTGCGCATTGCTTTTTCCCCCATGACATCAGAACACAGAACCTCAGGACATTTTGGGTTGGAATGGCCTTTAAAGGTCATCTACTCCAACCATCCCACCATGGACAGGGATATCTTCAATTCAAACAGGCTGCTCAGAGCCCAGTCCAACATCTCACTGCAACAAATGACTAATGCCTTTGGCAACCAAGCTTGAAATCTTGAAGCATCAAGATCAAGTTTGCGAGGTAGGACCTGTTTTCCACTAAACTTTGTTGATTTGCATACATCATTAATACTGCGTGTCTTAATGGGAAATATTTCCTTTCTGTACGTACCAAACTTTTCCACTTCTTCTCACCTCTTCTCAAGAATAAAAACATTTCTCATTGTTTTTAATGATTATATCAGAGTATTTCCACTATTACTGACAGCTTTAAAAATGTCATCTCATAATTAAGGCAGGACAGATTTCATAAAACATGAACCATTTACAAGTACCTAGTCATCCAGGCTTCCTTTGGCGTCACCAAGACACATCTCAAGAAGTAAATTGACCTCAGGTATTTCAAGCAGATACATTGCAACTCTGGCTTCACATATAGGACCTCTGGATCAGAAGCGGGATTACTCTCAAAGCTCTGGTACAAAACAACAAAGTTTCTAGTCTGAAAAGGCAATGTAGTTGATATGCAGCTGACCCACAAAACCAGTTCTTACTGCTCAATGCTTGCTAAGCCTGTTTAGGGCAAGTCTGCTCCCTGCTTTTGTTTTACACAGAAATACATCTACTTATTATCCAGAAGGCTGTATATGAAATAACCCCTTTCCTCTCTCTTCAGAAATTATCTCTTGGAGCTCCTATTCACTAATAAGCTGATGTCAGCTAAGATGGAATTCCTGCACAATCATCATGAAAAGCTGACTTATTAAACGCTCTTTCTTTGCGTGTTTTGTGAGATGGACACAGGACAAGAGATTGGTTCAAAAGAGCAAAATGCCATCAATTCTTCTTTCTTCGCAGAGATTTCTTAAGCTTATATGAAGGATCTCAGCCTTTTTTAGGACTATCTGTCAAGATTTACAAGCTCAGAGCCAAGCACATCTACAAATATATAGCTAAGGTTTATCTTAATATTTTTTGCTATAGAAACAGATACCAGAGAACACAACACCAAACTTCCAAAAGAGCTTTATGAGGTAATCTTAGAAATCACAAACCTGTGTATCTGTCTCTTATAACAGGCAAGCTATTAGAAACTGTAATGAATAAATAATAGATTGCACTTAACAATGCTGACTTCCAATACAGTACACCCGATGTATTGTGTACCCTTCAGCATAGAATCCAAGAATATGTGAGATTTGACTGGATCTCCAAACCTTGTCCAAGTTTTCCTTGGCTACCCCCAGACTCCTATTCTTCTGCTATTAAAGCCTTATGCTTGCCAGGAAACAGCCTTTCCAGCATGTGACCCATGGCTCAGGAATTTTAAATGCTTGAGTGTCACTCACAAAAAGAACTTATCAAGTAGCCTGCATCTAGACTTCCCAAGGAAAAAAAAACAAACAAACACTCAAACTTTACTATTTGGTTGCTGAACAGACTGAGGCTTTTTAAAGTACACACTAAACTACATATCTGCACATCAGATTTCAGGAAGAACAGTAATGAGGTAGAGGGATCATTTGTGTTGTATGAAAAGCACATAAGTCACAGTTGTACAGGCTGCTCAATGCTCTCTGAGGTACAGTCCTCTGGCTTACCCTCCTGAAAAAGCTGGATACTCTATCCCACCATACTTACCCTTTTCAAGATGAGATCTGCTTTTTTTCTTTTTTATTCTTCTCATCTTATACTTCAGCAAGAATTAATGCTGCAGGGTTTCAAAATGCTAATTTGAAAAGCCCTTAATCTTCTTTCTTGTCCACATAAATCAAACTGATTTGCTCTTTGAAGACATCTAAGACACAACGCCCTTGGTTTTGTTTCTTTTCTATGAAAGCCATGTACAAAAGGAACATGGGTGGCAATAGCTATTCAAGCCAAATCCTCTACAAATGTACCTCTAGTACCATAGCACCAGTCCTATCTGAAAACCAATCAATTGAGTAGCCTGTTCTATTGCACCATCTAGGTTTGCTGGTCAGCAGCCACAGGACAAAAGCTTTCCCAAAAAGTCTTCTGAATTCTGGAAGCTGCCTATAAAAACATCACAAGTTGTTCCAACCTCACTACCTGGCAGGAGAGTTTTGAGTTTACAGAAAGATCTACACCCAAAAAGTCACAGGAGGCAATGACTGGCCACTCTGTAGAGGAAGTGGAGCTCAGGGTTAGGTATTTCAGTCGTGAAGACATGGTGGAAAGGGTGTCTGACTGCCTTCTGGCACTTCACTGTGTGCTGGACCTGTGACCGAGGAACACCGGGGCAGAGCCAGGTATGTGACTAACAACACCCACAGGGTCTGTAAATAAAGCCACAAGCACACCAGCCCATTGCCTACAGACCATGCTCACACTGAGAAAGGGAGCAGTTCCCTGAGTGCTCTTGGAGACATTCTGGAGACCTTGAGTATTTCCACACTGGAGGACTGGATTACTGGTCCAAGTTCTCATCAAGAGCCATGTGACTCACTAACAAAACCGTGGACAGGCCAGCAAAAGGAAAACCAAAACCTGTATAGGGAATGGCAGCTCCCATATGGAATTTCTTCACTAACTTGGTCAAGGCTGACATACTCCAGAAGTAACAGTTAAATTGCAGCAGAAAAATACACTTTCAAGAGAAAGCAACATGGTGTGAAACCCAAACTGGCATGAGATCACATTAGAACAGTACAAACTCATCCTGTACCAAACACAATGGGCTCTGAACGCTGGCACATGTGAGAACACACGGCTGTCACAGCAGCTGCAGTCTGGCACAAACAGCCCATGGCATCCTCAGCAGCATCACACATCAGGGACTGAATACTTCCTCTGCTCACAGCAGCTCTCCGCAGCATAGGTGCAAAGGCTTAAGGAGACAGAAAAGCCAACAAGAAGTAGCAAGAGTTTCAGTTTCACTCCTTTTGCAACTGTAGCTCTCCACAAGCATGGGTCAAGTTTTCAAATCTTTGCAGCTTAAATTTTTTTTGTGAGTGGTATCCAGACCAAAGAAGGTATCCACACTATTCTTGTTTAAGCCTTCCCTCTGCAGGAAGATATAACTCCTGGATATGAAGGGATACAAGCATAAGGAAAGATTCTAGCTAGGAGAAAGCTAAAGATCCTTGAGGTACACTGTGGAAAAGAAAAAGTTCTTACAGAAACTGACTTGAATTCACAGAATTGAAAAGGAAATAAAACGATCACAAGGACATTGCTGAATATTTAGACTGAATACACAAAAGAGCTTCTGCTATTCTTCCATACAGCTTTCAGTCTTCCAAGTCAGGTGCCAAAGCAACATCTGCCATGCTTTGGAAAGAAAGTCACCTGCTGATATTAAAAGGGTGAAGAATTCAGAAGCTGTCTGAGAGATGCATGTACTTATGGTAAGATGTGATCAGATATTTAACAGAGTAATTTGTATTTGTGAACACGTTATTAACGTAATTGGTAAAGTTTGTTCGAGGAAGGAACTATCTCAACAGGGCATGAGGATAATCTTGAGCATTCTGTCATCTTCCTGTGGACATGCAAGTAGATACCCATTCAGGCCTGCTTCCTGTTACTAACACAGGTGTTACTGAAGCAATACTGGTAACTCCCATTTCCTTACCAAGAACAACTCCAGTGGGAAGTAATTCAAGGATCTCTTCTGTGGCAAACACTCTAAGAATTACAAGGAACAGACACATCATAACCAAGAACTCTTCACAAAATTTATGACAAATCTTGACCAAGTCCTAGACACACCAAGAGGCAAAAAGAGTGGGAAGTAATAATTTACAGCTCAGTACTTGCTTCCAAAAGACTGGCAGCAGATCCAATTTGCTAATCCAGTGCAAAGTCTGCCACAAATCAAAGACAGGCACAGCTAGCTAGCAAGAGAAAAGTGAGAATTGAAAAGAATTCAAACACAAAAGCCACTTCAAAAGCTAAAAAAAGTAAAAATGTGTCTCTCCGAATACATCGACAAGCTTTACCTAAGATTTTTTCATGATCTGCACTAACTGGTCTGCTCTTCCTTAAAAATGCTGGAAAATCTGCTCACTATTAGGGTCCAAAACATGCCAACTTCCTTACCAATTTTTCAAGCAACAAACAGCTTTTCAGCTGCCTCAGTGGCTATGTTCAAGTGTCTCTCTTCTCATACAGTGTTTCTAACTAATCCATCCCTCGTTCCTACAACCCTGACCAGTGCAACCTTTTCCAACAGTCAGTTTTAAACACATCCTATTCTCTCTGCATCTCCCCCCACTAACATTCCCACCCCATTTCAGAGCAAACACACACCACAGTTTTAAAATTTGGACACATGTGACCTGTAACTTTCACTTCACTATCAAAAATCCAGCTACTAGCTCTGTTCAAAATGCATTGTATCTACTGCTTAGCCTTTAAGTAAGAAGACCACAGCAATTATTTGCCCCTGAGAACAGGAGTGGCAATTTCATAACTGAATCTTAAGACCAGAAGAATCAGCGCAAAGTCTAAATACCAACAAACCGAATGGGAGCTTGTAAACCTACAGTCCATAACACACCCACAGCATAAAGTTTGCGTACATTAAACCCTGAGCCATCTATTTTCAGCCAAAACTGACTTCAGGCATAAAACACAGCATCTAATGCTTAAGCCTTCTTTATATAACCCTTGCTACATTTTCTGTCTGCCTAAAATTATTTATCTGGCAACTCTTCTTAGTAAAAAAATTATGAACAGGTAAATATCACATGACATAACTGTGAAACTACCTTACTTATTTTGCTGACTCAAAATAACTGTTTACAGCCTCTTAAATAGATCAGGTTGTCTGGATGCTAAAATCCCCATAACACAGAACACAACAAAGGAATATATGAACAGGCACCTCTACCTAGAAAATGAGGACATATTTCGGGCTGGAGCAACAGTAGGGCTGGAGCAACAGTCAAACCCTCCCTGTTAAAACACACAACTATGAGGCGTGTAACCTCTACTTCACCACTACCTATTTTTTTATTAATTGCATGACTCAAGGCTGTACCTGACTACCAGCTACTACCTCTGCCTGTTCCCTACCTGCCCTGCCAACAAGTGAACACGGTGAACGGAGCCTCGCAAACCTATACAAAACATTTCTCAGTCAGGTTTATCCTTTCTTGGCCCTCACCTGACCAGGTCTCCATGAAGCTGCAAAAAGAGGTTTTTCCTCCCTTCTCCATCACAGATCTCCGAGGCTTGGGTGTCCACTGTGCACAGGACCAGGCGTAAGTCCGAAGGAGCTGCAGCTGCTGAGTCTCTTCCATAAACATACACGCAGCCTCGTCCGACGTCCCCTTTCAGCCAGGTCCTCTCACGGGAACCAACCCGACTCCTGCTCTGGCAGCTCCTGCTCCCGGTGCGCTTCGCGTTCCTCTGCAAGGCAGCCCAGACCCGAGCGTCAGCACCGCCTCCGGCCGCGGCCATACTCCGACCTGGCCTCGCACCGGCCCCCTCCGCACAGGCCGCAGCCACCGGGATTCCCACGCCGGGCAGGGAAAGACCAAGGTCGCGGCGGGCAGAGCCCCCGGCGTCCCGCAGCCGACTTCCCCCACCCCACCGAGTCGCCGGGAGCGGCGGAGGCCTCGGTCCCCTCCTCACCTTGAGCACCCGGATGCCGCCGCGGGGTCCGGCCCGGCCCCCTCGTGCACCGCCCGGCGCCGCCGCCTCGTCCTCCTCAGGCTCCTGCGCCTCCCTGGGCCCCGGCCCAGCACCCGGCCCCGGCCCGGCCTCCCCCATCGCCGGCCGGACCGACACCCCGGGCCTCCGCGGCCCCGCCCCGGAAGCGCACCGGCCGTCCGGCCCAGGCCCCGCCCCGGGCGGCGGCGGGAGCGTGGGGTCCAGGCCGGGCACCCCGAGCTCCGCGGCTGCGTCCGTGCCCTTCTACCAGCGAGAGGTGCCGAGTGAGAGCCGCTCGCCAGCCGGGCGGGGAAAAGGCAAAGCTCACGTGAGCGCTGCAAACGCACCTGTCACCGCTCGCCCTTCACACAGCTCCAGGATCTGTCACCATTCACCGCCCCGCAGCTGGAGGGAGGTAGGCTGCACAACAGCCGAACATCACCGTTCTCCTGCTGCCCCGCAGGTCCATCACGTAAGCTCTGCCAGTCTTAACCAGTGGCTGCTACTAATGACGGCATCATCGACCACCGACGTCATCATGACACAGTTTGCAAGAATTTGAGTATGCTTTAGGGCAGCCACTGCTCCTGCCCCAACAGGATCAAGCACATTTAAAAAAGCCTCCCACCTTCCCACAGTGAAATTACATGTTAGAAGAGACATGAAAAGTCATCTACTGAAATGTGAATGTGACTAGAAAACACAAAGGAGGCACATGTGGGGACAGAGATACGACGGCAATCCTTGTCCAAGAGGCACATGGAGAAAGGGATCTTTTAACGAGCTCCCAGAGCAGGCTCCAAATACTCCTTGTGTTCAGATCCCATCACACCTTTCTAGCACCTGGACAAGCATTGTTGCTAGTAACTAACACTCACTCTCAGCATGGTATTCCACAGGAACTGCTCAAGTGTTTTGCAATTGTCCACTCATCTCTGTCTCCAAAATTTCCTGTAAAGTTTTTTTCAAAATCTGGCCTTATTATTTTGTATCATCTAACCTTGCCCTGGCCAAACATTAAGAATCAAAACATTAAGAATCAAAACATTAAGAATCAAAACATTAAGAATCAAAACATT
>NW_024581064.1:879312-918686 GCF_017639235.1 Corvus kubaryi | reverse complement strand
TTAAGAATCAAAACATTAAGAATCAAAACATTAAGAATCAAAACATTCTATCCCACTGTACTTGCAGAAAGCAACAAGGCACAATTTTAAATCATTGAATATTGACTCATTTTATTAGTCACTTCATAATTTGTTTCAACCAAAAGACAATACACACAGCAGAAGTCTAATGCATCCCATGTAAATGTTTACATCTGTTAAGCTCCTCACTCACCTATGACTCAGCATTTACTTAAATTTTTCACATCTCAAAAATAGGTCTCCAGAATTTCGAGTGCCATCAGGTGCCCTGTTCAAATGGCATGTTTTCACTTTAAATTTGGTTGGGGTTGGTTTTTTAGTAACTTTTTGTTTGCCTTTTTTTTTTCTCTACACTGTCAAAGAGGTGGGATGGGGCTCTATGTAAAATTTAAATTACATCATCAGGAAAGTAAAAGGAATATACAGGAAGAGAGTGAAAGTTAAAAGGGAAGCAGTCCAGCAGCTCATTCCCTCACAGCCTCCAGGTAGAAAATGAACACCTGAAAGTGCACCAGCGTCACTGCTGCCGCGGCTCACAGCTAGTACCAGCCTTAGGGAAGGCACTGGTGCCTTTCCCAGCTGTTTCAGTATCTTCTGAGTTATAGATCCAAGGTACTGTAAAGACAGTCCCCTCACTGCTATTGCTTCAGTAAGTTGTTCAAGGCCATATTTTGTGCCATCAAAACCTGGACAAAGTCGACTTTTAGGACCTTCCCATGTCTCCTCCCCCTTCAGGCCCATTATGGCCACTATTGTTTCTGTCATTTTTTGACTCAAAATACATTCACTTGGAAAAACAGACATCCGGTGTCTCCCGGTTCCAAAGCCTCCCATGCAGATACTAGTAAGATTAGCCACGAAGTCCGTATCTTGCTGCCTTTATATCCCCCTTACACTGAAGCAAGGAAAGTGTTGACCAGACCTGTAAGAATTGTTGCGTTCAATCAGTGGGAAGAGGACTCAGCCTGTGCTTGGAGTGCCTCAGACATGCAAGTACTCTCCAGAGGAAAACTACAGCAGCAGCACAAAGCTCGAAATGCACATGGGGGTCAAAGAGCAAACAGCATTATCTGGTATTGCAGATGGGGGAAGGTGTGAAGCCTGGACTTCCTTCTTGCGTAATGTCAGCATCCATCCCTTAGTGAGGAGGGGAGAGCTCCAAGGACAACTGGAATGTTTGGCTGCTACACAAGAGTACTTCATAGCCAAGGGATGGCTTCCTGCAAAATGTATTTCGGGTACACGCATCGCCTCCTTCAGCTCAACTCAAATACATGACGAAATGCCCATTTCCCCACAGACGCGGTGCAAGGGTGGCTGAAGGAGCCAAGAACACAGAAAGAATTCACCCTGCAAGCTTACCAGAGACTGACAGCAAACCCCAGCTGCTCTAGGGGACAGAAAACAAGTAGGACAAGAGGGACAACATACTCTGCTGCACCAAGTGGCCAGGCGAGACACCATTTTCTTCTTCCTTCCCATCTAATTTCCTGTACCAGTGCTCTTTCCCAGCAAAACCAAAGGGAGAGCGAGGCATGCTGGCTTTCAGTACGAGTGACCATGTACAACTCTGTGAAGAGAATGGGAGAGCTTATGAGGAGTTTGGGAACCAAGGCAAAGACTGCCCACTAACTTTTTATCTGGCATGCCCTCAGAGCTCACTGGGGTATGGATTTCACATGCTCAGTCTTCCACATTGAGTTTGAGCTAGTGGGGCAGTGAATAGCCACAAATGCAGTGAAAACAAACTAAATGCTCAGCAGAAGAAATGGACTGTGATTCAGCCATTTCCTGCAAAACTGCCTGTTTCATGATGCTTCTAGCTAAGCACAGGCTATATCTCACCACTGATAGCCAAGGCATGACCGTACCACAACCCAAAGTTAATTTTAAGGAAATCATACATTGTTCTTCTAGATTTTATAACCCTATGCTGATTCCAGTTCCAGGAGAAAAAAGTTCTTTGCTAATCTGAAGGCCCAAACCAGTTCAATCAGTAAGATAGCAAAAATGCCCTCCAAGAAAAGATAAATTTACTCCACTGCACATGGACCGGCACTTAAATCAGTGACACAGTCAGTCCCACATTATATTGCTTAATGCAGTTAAGACCAGACCAGACTGAACAACTCTTAGGGGCCTCTTGCTCCCAATTCAAAGGCAGAATTGGTCTTCAGTTTTCCTGAAGTACACTGTGGACCACTCTTGCAATACTTTTGGCAAGCTCTGGAGCCCAGCATCAGCACTTCTGTGGACACAAAAAGCTATGTCTAAGCTTGCCCTCAGAGCACTCAATGAACTGAAAAGACCTAGAATAGAACTGAAGCAGAAGTGTTCAACCTTCAGCTCACCAGCACATTCACAAATGAAAATCTAAGATCTATCCTAAGATATATCCTGAAGAGCACTGAACATCTGAACAGTTTGTCACACTGCTTTCATCTGTCTTACACATCACCTCCAAGAGACTGCCCAGAACTGCACCACTCCCAAGAGTTCCCACAGTGACATCCCTGAACGAAGCTTTCTGCGAGCTCAGAAGGGTACCAGACCTCACATCTTTGGACCCAAATACTCAAACAACTGGCTTCCATTCAAAACACAGTTTAGTTACTTTCAGTCTGGACCTGAACTGGCTCATTATTCTGAAAGGGGAACAAGGATCAACTAAGTAAAAAAATGGGAAAAGGTCTCTTTAAACTGCATGGTCTTTATTTCAGTGCCAATATTACAGATACAACACAAATATCCCAGTCAGAAGTAACTCAAATGGAACCCAGGGGGTCTGCTACAGGCTCTGGAAATTAAATTGGGGAGAAGTTCTGGAATAACCAAGAAGAGCAACTTTGCAGCATAGTCTCTGATGAGACTCCCAGCAGGAGCAAAGCCCTTGCCCAAAAACTGATCTACAAAATTCAGTGTGTCTTTTCTACCCATAAACCACAACTAACAGGTTGAAAGACTTTGAAACCGTATGTGGTAGAAAACCAGCTGCTCATTTTATCGCTACATCTCTCATACCTCACTTCACTTTCTGGGGAAGCTACAGAAGACTCTATGAATCTGCATGGCTTTAGCTACTGATGGAAAGAAAGAAAATTCAGGTGTAAAGTCTTCATTTCCAAGTACAGCACCAAAGCAATTTTACCAACTCTTACCAGCACCTCTTCTCCTGCACTGTGTCCCAGGTTTGCAGGTGAACTCCAAAGGTTCTTGCTCTTTGTATGGATCACATAACTAAGAAGTGGGTGTATACAATAATGCACTGAATAGGTCATAAGAAGCCTCCAGCTCCTTAAGACCTAGGGGGATACAAGAAGAAAGAGGCAGAGCAGCCTGACATTCCCCAAGACCCCATCTGAGTCCCAGATGAAAATGTCTGAAGGAATCCTGCTAAAAATGAACGACAACACGCCTTACCCACCCCAAGGAAAAAAAGACAGCAGAAAGAAGGAGCAACTGCTCACTTGCTGCAGAGAGAAGAAAGTTTCCCTGCTAGAAATTCCAGACTTCTCTTCCAACCAGGCTGTGTTCCTTTTTGAGGGGGAAGGAGGGTGGGGAAGGGAAGAAGGGAATGTTGCTTCTGGCTGTGAATGCATGTGTGAGGGAGTGCACAGTAGCCTCCACAAGCTGCCAGCCTCATCAGCAGAGGAGAGGAGATTAGTCTTAACAGATATGCTTCAAAGTCAGCAATCACTTCAGGAAAATTCCTCCTCATCAGCAGGTCTCATTTGTTCCCCATGCCCATGGTGCAGTTTGGGGGATTGCCAAGGATCACAACCTTCTTCCCAGAGTTCTTTTGATTGGGTGGGATGAGAATAAGAATGGTGCCAGAGCCTCATTGCCAAGACTGAGGGGGGAAGTTGTTGACTTCTGCTAGATCCTGCATTGCTGAGCCCTTGTGATTATATGTCAACTTGATCCGCATACGTAGTTGTTGCTACAAGAGAAAAGGGGGGAACAAACAAACACACACAAAACAAATTCAGGTCTTTATTACAGGTCAGAGACTCCCACCTCATCCAGTTCCCCTACCCCACCCCATGAATGCTCAACACAGACCCTTCCTGACCACAAGACTTTGCTGGGAATAGGTGCAGGGTGAGCTATGACACTGAAGATAAATGCTCAATCTGGTAGGACATCAATTGGTCACTATAGTTCTCAGATCAGGTACAAGCTCTTAGAAAAGTTACAGCACAGCTTCTACCCACATCTGTCTCTGCACTGGCCCTGCTCTTGCAAGCACTGAGGTCCTTAAATACAAAATTAACTGCCTTCAAATTCTGGTTAACAACAGAAGAAAGCAGAAGGCAGATCTGTACTCTGTCTGATGCACTGCACTTGGGCTTGCAGGGAGAGATGGGCTGTCCATTCAGTGCAGCAGTCTGGAAACTTCAAGTACTGCACAGCTCAGCAGCACTGTGAAGGACATAGCCTATGAAAGACTGGAAACAGAATCTCCAAGAACATTCCCTTCTGCTGTAAGTAAATGATGGAATAGCTCAGAAGTCACTTTACACTGTCATTTGGCTGTCACCCAGATACTAGGTGGCCCTTAAAAACAGCTAGAGTACAGCACGCTCCAGCCAGCTTCTCTGTTCTCCTTTCTCTCAAAAACCCCAAAAATGAAAAGCCAAAAGTTGACCATTTCTGTCTCTTTTCTCCATACCTACAGGCAAATACACAAAAGGGACAGCAGAGGGAAGAAAGGAAGACAATGACTGCTTCAACCAGGCTCAGGATAAATAAGTTATCACTGTATCACTAATAGATCAACATCGTCACTTTTTGGTTTATTTTTGGAAAACTAGCCATTAGTTTCAATCCAGCATGATGGCACTATTTTGCACCTCTGTACTCTGAAGTGTTCCTAGGAGTTGTGGTGTTCATACAAGAAAGCATGCCACTACCCTAGGTGTGTTTCACCTTGTGGGTCCCATTCTAGCACATTACTGGAAAACACCTAAATCCTCCAAGGTTCAGAAAATAACTTTCAAGGTGATCTATAGCACCACAGAGAACCTGGTATCAGATGTATATAAGACAGAGAATAATTAGTCTTGTGGCTTAGTATAGGCAGAGGTGAGCAGACTACATGGAAACAGATGCATGGAAACCACAAAAACTATGCACTAGAAGACTGCCATTCAGTGAAACTTGGGATGAAATCTGTGATTTTTTTTTTTTTCTGACTTGCAAATCAGTCTAGCAGCAACACTTTACATCTAGAGCAGTACGTAAGTGTTAACTCATGAAAAACTTCAGATGTTTTAAGTTCCTAGAATCATTTAACATCATAAGGCTGTCTCAAAAGAAGAAATGTGATCTCAATTTTGTTTTTCTTTCTGATGCCATCTGAGCACTTGCAAACCCTCTTAAGGAGGACATGTGGGCCACATCCCTCCCTCCCCTCAAGTCTGTTGTGTCCATGTCTTGAAGCCTGTCTCTGAACGCTGTAAAACAAATGGAATTATAATTACACCACACCTAAGATTCTTTCCATCAACCATTTAAAACTACACTCATCACATTAAAAACAAGTGACACCACTTGACAGACCATTTTAAGAATATGGACCAAGCTACTTTTTTGTGTAACAAACATTTCAAGTAACACCGCTGCAGATAGCAAGAACGAGTGTTGAGTATCTTTATATATCAAGATGCTTGCTTTCCAAACATCACTTTTACAACACATAGAAACACTAGATTGAGCTCCTCTGGAAAGGTCATTTGAAAACTTCACCACCACTGCGATGCAAGACATGAATGAATTCAAGGTAGCAAAGCTGTTACACTGTTTTAGCAGTAAAACCAAATAGAAGGCCAAACCTGTGTCCAGAACCTCCTGAGTTTTTTGTAACTTTTTCCTAACTCTAACCGAAGTGACTGCCATGAAAAACATACCATTCACTACCATCACTCCCTACCTCTCATCACAGATGCATCCCTGTGCCACTAAATGAATGACTACAAGACACTATCTTCAACAGTTCTTCTTGGAATCACTCACCTTCTGTGGATTCAGAACTTTAATGACCTGTGTGATGGTCCCAGAGTTAAATGCAGGGATGACACTGCTGCTGGGAGACAGAAGCTGCAGCTGGAATGTCTGAAAACAGGGCAAAAAGAAAAAAATTTGATGTGTAAGCAAGTACGAAGTGACTTGTTTGCACTGAAAGAAAGCAAGGGACATTAAAAGTTTGGTTTCTGGCCCTTAAAAATCAGTTCTTGAATTCCCTATCTTGTTGTTCCCTAAGAACAACACATTCACTGGCCCATCTGCTTTCTATGCAAGTAGGATCCAGGAAACACAAATCATAGGAGGTAAGGGCTTACTGCAGTGTACCAAGATCAGCAGAGATGCTTTCTTTCATGCGTTGCACTCACAGGAGCAGTCAGCACACCCGTAACTTCAGGAGGCCTGTTCTTTCCCTAATTCCTTCCTATGGTAGGTGTAAAAGCTACCTGAATGCAAGTTAGAGGAATACTAATTCCTAGAAGTGAACGTACTTCCTTAAATTTCGAGAGCATTCCAGTCACATGCTGCTTCAATAGTCTGCTCTGCTATAAACTAGGCAATATGTCCCCCACCTTTTGTGCTGCAGCTGAGTGCAAAGGGAAACAATTAATTTCTTTAAATGAGGACTGCCAATAATCACCATATTGTGACTCATTTAAACTTTTATAAGCAACTAATGGCTTCAAAAGATTTTTTCTTTCATGTATTCATAGCTCCAAAGAACATGATATATTTTATTAGAAATTAGGAATAAAGGGTATGATTAGTATCTCCAAAATACTGGTTTTGACCCAAATGGTTTTTTTGCTTGAGGTTTAGCAATTTTTCTAGAAAGTGGTGATTTCAAAACATGATTTTGTCCAAGCAGAAGTGGTCCAATTTGACTGGAATCTGTGTTCTATTGCATTTACGACACATACTTTCAGACTGGCAAGAGATGACCCAACTGGGCACTAAAAGATCCTTGTAACAGTTCTCAGCCTTGCTGACCTTGCAAATTCCTATCTACATGAAAGCACCAATCAGGAAGTGTTTGCAACTGGCCTTCAACTTCTCACTGTAGTTGCCCTAAGTGGCTCTACCTTTGGTACTGCAGCTTGGAAAACAAAATCTGTCATATCCAGCTCTGTGCTGTTGGAGGCCTGTATCGTGATTACAGTGACACTAGGGTTGGTGTTCGACCTCTCAAAGGTGAAGTCAATCTTCAGCCCATTCTTGTTGTATGCAGTAATGGAGGGGATTCCTGTAGGAAACAAAAAAGCAGCAGACCTACAGAATCTGGAGATCACTCTCAACATCGTAGTATACATTTACTTTACCCCAGACTCTTCTGAAAATTAAACACACCCCGTTGTGCTCAAGTATCTATGCCACACTTTCAAATTGCCTCCTTTTTTTTTTCTTTCCTTTACTATTCCTTGTTTCCCCTTCTAGCTGGGTGTTGGGGCACTTTAGGCAAAGGATTTACATGTCCCTAACCTGCAGCAATATCATTGAAGAGAGGCTGAGATGTAAGTCCATCGAGCAGGAACGGAGGCTGTGCTATCTGGGGTGCAGGGGCAGATACTGGAGAACCTACAAGAAATGTTGAAGGATTAATACTTTGCTGTCAGGAATGAAGAGTAATTACTCCTTTGCCAAAGACTGACTGCTGCATATTGTATTTCTTTACACGAAGCTCTATAAAACACCTGTGTTGATCCTCCCCTTCTTTGCTTTCAAGAACTGGCTCCTCTTTTACTAGCAAGCATTCAAATGGAATTGATTCCTCACATCTCACAGTCCTCTCTGGAAAGGCTCACAGCATTCCCAGACTCAGGTGTGAAAATGCTCAAGTCTCACCAGCTAATCATACAGAATCAACCTGTGACTTCATTCCCTGACTCCCACCTGTATGCTAATATGGATCTTGCTAAGAGTAAGTGTAAAAACTAGGACTTAAAAGACAATGAAGAAGTAGCCCACCCTCATCCCATCTCAGGGATGGGAATGTAGACTTGTAAGAAATGCAGCCTGCTCACCTGTTAGGTTGAGGTCTCCCAGGAGGTCAAGCAGCTCCCCACCAGCAGAGGCTGGCTTGCTTGTAGGTGCAGTGGGAATTACAGGTGTTATATCACTTCCCCCCAACAAGTCCAATAAATCATTTGCCTAATGAGAGAGTGGATGTAAAACTTACATATATTCAACTTTCTGCTACTTTCCCTTGCAAATGCAGTGTGTTCTGTTTGTTCTCAAACTGAAGACCACCAGAGTTAATGGCCAGTTAGAGGGGTTCTTAGTTTCACTGCGATCCCATGCCCCACAAGAAATCCAGTTTTCATGCTTGAGGGACCAAAGAGATAGGGAAGGACTGAGTTCATGCACACTAAAGACAGGTTGGGGTATCACAGAATATTCTGAGTTGGAAAGGACCCACAAAAATTACTGAGTCCAACTCTAAAGTGAATAGCCCATATCAAATGCATGACCTTGGCATTAATAGCACCATAACCAACTGAGATAATCCCACCCTGCTCCTGAGTAATGAGTATTTTGGACCAAACCACTACAACACTAGAGCCACCAGAGCAGAGCAATGATACAATCATCATCAGTCAGAAACAGCAAAGAAGCAGAGAGGGCAAGGGAGATGGTCTCAGCTTTCTGTTGGCACTGGCTGGAATGTGGTCTGACAGACAGTGGAAATTTATCCTGGGTCAGTTTCTGTTACCTGGTTAGCAGGTTGCAATCCAGAGGGTGGAGGTTTGGTTTCCAGTACTGCTGTCTCTGTCTCTCCATTGGTCTGTACAATCTCAGCAGGGCCATTTGTGGTGACTTTCTCCATTACTGGCATTCTCTCAAGCAGTGCTGGCCTGAAAGAAGCTGACATAGTTACACTGTGCCATCTTCCTGGATCCCAATCCAAATACTTAGACATTCAAGAGCTGATATATACATGACAACCTGCCTTTTCCCTTGAGCTCCTATGCAGGGGAACTGTAAGACTGCATGACAGTTTGAGGTGGTCAGAAGCAATCCCTGGCATTCTGTGCCAGTATAAACACACTAGTTGATAGCAAAAAGACAAACAAGCCCTCCTGTCTCCTGCTTCCCCCAGTACCTGACAAGCTCAGGCTCAAAGCAGGACAAAAGCTTTGGCAGAGAGTGTCTCTGATCACAGAACAGTATCACAGGATACATTAAGTCCTTAAAACACTCACTAATAACCCTGTAGAAGGGGAGGGACTCCAGATCCTCTGTAACCCTACCAGAAATCACCAAAGTTCTCACAGTAGAGTGTCACCCACAGGACATCAGAGCAGATAATGATCCTTTTCAAACACCAAAATTCTACCAGCACTTACCTCATGTGATCATATTTCTTGAAAAGTGCATTATATTCCACAGCTCTCTGCTGTAGCTCCACATCAATGCTGCTGCCATAGATGGAAACTACCTTCTTAATGCGACTGTTGGGGGGCAAGGGAAAACAAAACCACCATGAAACTAGCAGCAATAAGCAAGGGATTAGCATGTGTCATGCCCAAGATGCTACCTAGTCTCTGTTCAACAGGAGTCCCATGTAACCTGTGTAAAACAGCAGTCTGTGCAGTATCCATGTAACATCCATAGATGAACTGTCCCTTCACAACAGCATCAGCAAGTGATTAATACACCACCTTAGGGTATAGCATAAAAAAGCTCAACTACCCACACTGAGAAGCCTCCAACAGGAAACAAGGCTATTTTTCTATCCATCATCCAAAAAAGGAACCAGAAAGAACAGTCCACTGAAAGTAAGGACTTCTCTTCCCCATAAGTAGTTTTCAAGAAACAGCAACATAGATTAAGTCCCCACACAGCACAGGGCATCCATAGAGAAAACAGTACCCCCAACAGACATCTTCCAGCCTGTGAGCAAAGGAGGACTGTAAGAGCCAACAAATAACAGGATGACTCTTGTCAACCACAGAAGCAGAACATGTTCAAGGAATACTCCTACTGAAGACAACTGATGTTGGTATATTTGCAACAAAGCCTTATGCAGTATACCACCAATGGGAACTCACTTGACAGTGCAGGTGAACCTTGTGGAGAGCTTCATGATGGCAGTGAGAGCATAGCCTCGTGTCACAGATGCAGACATATTTGATATCAGGACGCTTTCTAAAATATCAAGAACTTCATCCTCTGTTACCTGAAAAGGTACAGAGAGGTTAGGCTAAGACAGAGGGGAGCTCAGAGCAAGCCTTCCAGAGCACAAAAACCTGCCTCTTGCCTAATGGATGTGCCACGCCTCCTCTGCAACTCTGAGCCTGTAGCATTGTGTTCAGAGCATGTGAGACATGCATCCAGGTGGAGATCCCATGGTATGAGTTTTAAAATACAGTTCTGATCTGTTTCACACATTGAAGAGCAGGTTCATCACTGAAATACACTGCTAAGACCCCAGCAGATTTCTTCCAAGTCAGTTAGCACTGAAACCATACCACTCTGCCAGTTGTAGAAGCACTCCACACAGCCAGTGTTTACACAGTCCATGCCTGCAGCAGGGGAAGGAGATTCCTGTCCAGGGTCCACTACCATCATGGACATCAGTGCTAGGGAACTGCTGAAAGCACTCCCTTCACCTAGCCAGCATCAAGTGGGTCCAGCCTCAGCCAGGTGTACAGTTGCTGTTCTTTCCCAAGCTATACCTGTATTGGTTCCTCCTCTTCACACTGACCGGACACCAGAAGATCTCCGTACTCTCCTATGCACCAGGAGGCAACTTGCACCAGGGGTTGCTGTTGGAAGAAAAACCAGAGAAGGCTCAGATATAAATGGCTGCCTGTATGATAAATGAAACCATCTCCTTTTCTAAGATCAAGCTTAGCCTTCCACAGCAGAAGAAAGAGGAATATCTGATTCGATCAAGAATTCCGTAAGAGAATTGGAGAACTAAAAAGAAGATGAACTTACAGAAGACATGCCTGCTCAGCAATCTCTCTCTTGGAGCCAGACAAGGTGATGTTGGCTCACACTGAGATCTTAGTAAACATGTGTAATTATTGCAGTACAATAAAGAAACTGAAGCTCGCCACATTTGGTTTTACCTGGGAGTAATCTCCAAGGATGGCTTTGTAGAGTCTCTGCACAGTGTAGGCATGCATCTCCACACTATTAGTTATTAACTGGATCAGATTGGGAACAGCATCATCACGAACATAACTTCCTGCCTACAAGAACAATTGTTAGGTTTTACTAAGGACGTTCTTAAGTAACACTCAGCACCTGTGACACCCTTCACAAAACCACCTAATGTGCATGGAAATAAAAATCAACTTTCTCATCCATGAGCACTTTATGGTTGATTTTAAGCAACCTCAAGGGGGCAGAAGTACAGGACAGCACATTTACCAACAAATAAAACTATACTCAGAAATCCACACTACAGATACCCCAAAACTGCAAGAGGATAGAAAGCAGAAATGAATACAACTTTATAAGTGGTTTATCTCGCAGACAAGAAAAGGCAATTACTTTACTGAAGAAAGTCATCTGAGAGCAATTCTCACAGCAAACTTTCCAATGGAAATTAATTCTCACTTCAGACGAATCTACTTCTCTCTGTTTCAGGGTGACAAAATGGCACCCCCAGGCAGACTTACTTTACCCCTTGATGAACTTCTCAAATTTGAACACTATACCGATAAATCTCTTCCCACTCCTTTGCCTGAGAGAACACACTGCCTACCCAAGTTATCAAGATCTCTTCCCTCAGTTGCCAAAACACTACTCCAGTTCCACCTCAGCTATGATGTTTATAGACAAATTCAAGTAGATAAAGAGCAATAATTAAACCCAAAGAAGGTGAACAAGAAGGCTGTTGATACAGTTTTATTAACAAGTTTTGATAAACTCAACTTGGAGTAATTCCAAGAAACTCCTTCACCCCCTTTCTCTTTGCAAGTCACTTAAGGCTGCATTCACTCTCCTCTGAAAGCACTGTATATTGGAAACAGACAGTACAAGAGTTGTCTTTAGAAAGTGATGTGATTACTGCAGTAGACACACTGTTACACACTGTTACTCGTGTGTGCTTCTGAAATAGTACAGTTCTTCTAAAAAACCACTCAGCGATCCAAGGCAGCCAGTCAAAAACATGTAAACTCAGTAAATGTGACTATCATAAGTACACTTCCCCTCTGTATTTTAGCACTTGTTATCTGCCAGCCTTTAGAACCATCTTCAACTTGATGGTGAGTAACTTCCTACAGACAAGAAAATTTTATGTAGTCACACACAAAGAGGCAATTTCACTTACCGTTGTTAGGACTCTCATAATTGTGTCTATGTGCCAGCGCTTGGAAGGAGCATATCTGACAAAATTAAGAAAAGCAGTTAGAGCAATAACTGCCAGTCTTTAACACCAGCAAGAAACCCACCATCATCAGAACCTCCCCTTTCAGTTACTTCCTGGCCCACTGGTTCATGAGGAGGGACACCAATACTGAGGGAGGGCTACAACTGACAAACCACACATAAATCAGTGAACAGAGAAGAAATGAATCAACGCATTCTCTCTTGGGAGCAAGCAGGGAGAGAAACAACACACAAGGTTGTTTACAATCCCAAGGATGTACCAAAAATTATTAGTAAGTAAAACAACTCCATACTTTTCAGCTGCAAGAAATATTCCAGATGCACAGTCTGCCTTGAACTCTGGTTCACAGGAATCTAGGAAATACAGTAACTCCTTCATCATTCCACGGACATTGTTCCCATTAACAAGAGCAAAACTCAGTTCCATTGCACGCCTAGGGCAAGAGACAGAAAACCAATCAAGTAACTTCACCTAGTGAAGGAAGAAAAAAACCCCCAAATCCAGCTACAAAAATGCAGTTACCTTTTAATTAAGAAGAGATCAATACTTACTAATCCTGTGAGAACAGCCCTCCACATTTAATGTGTCAGTATTTTCTTGTTCATAGGCAGACAATAAACATCCACCCCCCAAAAAATTAAGGGGGAGCGGGGCTATGGGGTGTTCTAGAAATATCTATCCATATGTTAAAGATAGCTTAAGGCTAGCAATATCTTTCAGCAACCAGAGTCCATCAGGATTAAAAGTCTGACTGCCCAAGCGTAATCGAATGCTGGTCATTTCTGACACAAAACTGTAACAACTAAACCATGCCACAACACGCTTTCTCCAGCTTGAGGGGTCCAGCACAGACCCGTTTCCAATTCCATATATTGGAGATTCAAACGCAGTGGAGATTTAAAATATTAACTGATAAGCTTTACTGTATCCTGTTGGATAAACTACGTAAGACTACTAGAACCCGAAGTTACCCTGGTGTTGTTTATTCCTCCTCATCACAGACATGCTGACACCAGAACTAGTCAGAGTACTAGCTCCTTGCCATTCCTTTTTGTGCACATTGAGAGCTCAGAGGCTACTCCCCGGCCCTTCTACTTGAAGCTTCTGTAGCTGATTCTAGCACACGTCTCTCGTTCTTCTGACATTTTTTGGATGAAGACTATCAACTTCAAACGTGATTGATTTCTGCACAACTCTGCAACAGCTTTTTACCCAACTAAAACCCAGGGACTGAGAAAATACAGAGGTATTCAGAATTAGGGTGGAGATACCAAACTAAATTGTTACCTTTTAACATTTAAATCTGTTTAGTTGATGACCTATACCATTATTAGAACTGTTTCCATCTCTCCAACTAGTTCCCAGCTCCTTACACTTGACCCTACTGGGTTACAAGTTTTCCATGTTTATGTTTAAAATTTCAGTCATTTTATAGCAGATATAGCAATACTGCAGCTGCACAGGAGAACACTGTAGTGTTAATACCAGGCATTTATCTCAGCGCCTATTGCTTACCTTCAGTCATATCACATGTTTCATTTCTGTCACAAAGCTCTTAATCATGTAGTTTGATCAAATGAAGCAGACAAAAAGAATTAAATGGCAAAGCCATTCTGAATTACACTACATGGACCAAAGACTAACTGCACCAGTTACAAGATAACGAGCAGAGGCCATGCTTCAGATAACCAAAACTAGGTATCATGTCTTTCCCTCAAGTCCTTGAAGCTTGCTACCTGGGACTCTGACATATATCCAGTCAATATAATGCTTCAATGAAGACAGTGCATTGTCAGCAGCACGAGTGTCAGCATGGCAACATCGTGCTCTGCTGATGGATCACTCAAAGGCTTCATCCTCCAACAGCACTCAGACATGAAGCTCAGTTGTTTGTAGCATACCCTTGTTTTCTTAGCAGGCACCAATAAAATGTTTTTGTTTCCTTCTACTCAAAACCTAGATGAGGCTTTGCTGTTCCACAACCTAGTCCCAGGCTGGCTCTGACACCAAACAGCAACAGCAGCCTGCCTTGTTTTGCATTTAAAATACAAATTTGTGGTTTGGGATAGATTGCAACTGTAAAAATAGATTACATGATACCCATTACATAGCAGTTAAATATAAGCTTCAGAAGCAAGACAAATCCCATTTCTTTCCTATTTTGCACATATGAGTCTGAGTGGTGCTGTTAAAAAAAAATCTAGATCTGATTCAAAGATGGGCATAAGTTTGAAGAATGCCTATCAGAACAAGGATCTGTAGTGTATCTAATCAGTTTGAGTAGATGGAAAAAAGAGGTTGAACAATTTGGAAGGTATATTCATGTGATGAGTGCTCAATGAAATTCTGGCCGGTAGCAGAGAGATTTTACGAAACGCAACAGGAAAAAGGCTGCTGTCCCCATCACTGCATGCTGTATGCTGCACTGAGCTCAGACCTTTCCTTGTAACCCAGTTACAGAAAGAATAATGTTGAGGAGGAGAGTTCTGAAAAAAAGAACAAGGAATCAACAGGCTGAAAGACTCAGTTTAGAACAGCAGCTTTCCATATAGGCTGGGCAAAAGTGAGACAGAACAGTTCAAGAATTTCCGTGAGTGACAGAAACAGGAGAAAGTTACTATCATGAGTAAAAGGAACATAACTGAAGTAATGAGAAGAAACTGGAAGAAATTAAGACTGAGTAAAAGACAAAAAGTATTTCTGTAGTGAGAAATAAGGTTGCAAGCTTTCCCATAGCCCAGAGAAGCAGCAACACACCACTATTAAATGACAAATGAACACCAAGAATGATAAAAGGATGGGGTTTGTAAACAAATTGTTCGAGCAATCAAGTCTGAATTCTACCACTCCCTAATACATCTAAGAATACATTATTTGGATGACTTAACACTGCTTCAAGACAACATGGCACTGCCTGTTCATCTGGGAAAGGAAAACAATGTGGAGCACATCAGAGTACGTTTGACCACAATCATTGGGCACAGCAGCTTTCCATCTCACTGAGAGCACACAAATCTAATCTCCACTGATATTGCACTTCGGAAAAATTCAGGCAAACAGAATTTATTTTTTCCCCATGAAATGTAACAGCAGTTTTTCCAAGAAGGTGGGTGCACATCTCCATTATCTTGTTTGAATTATGAACCATATTATACCTTCACAGCAGTCTCACAGCTCCCCAGGATTATTGTCATTTTCCCCTATGCTCTGCTCACCTTCCACAGACTGTCAACCTCAAGAGTCTATTTCACTGATAATTTGATTACCTTTTAATGGAGACATCCAGATCCTTCAGGCAGTCCACAATGGTGCTTCGGTGCCGCTGTACTGCATTATGGTCTGTCTGCACAGTTTTCAACAATGACGTCAAAGCTACATATCTGTGATAAGGGCATACGGTAATCAGTAGCTGACTGTAGCCATTTAATTTCTATGCACAGACACTGTCCCATTGGCCCAAATCTAGTCTTATTTTGCAACAGAATAGGATTCTCTTGTACTCGGTAACGAATGGAAATCCTACAGGGGACTGCCTGGCCTATCTTCACAGGCGAGTTACCACACTAAACTGCAACACGCCTAACAACACACTGCTGCCCAGACAAGCGCCTGTCCCAAGCACCTCTGCAGATCTTATACTCAAACTAGCATGAGTCGCAATTTCCAAGGCTAGAGTTTGCAACCCATATCCTGATTTGCTATCCAATTGCCTAGAGATGGTATTCAATTCTAGCAGTCTCAGCAATTCCACATCCTGATTAACAGTGACCAGAGCACAACTAAATTCTTTTGTTGCCACCAGCACACAATCAGAAAAATCAGTCTTTGCCTAATTTATCACCTCTCCAATGCCAACTCTGATTTGAAAAGCACCACAGACCACTTGGGACAACACAGGAAAAAACATGGACCTGATTAAAAAAAAAAAATCACACGTTGAGAAATAGATCATACATTCAAACTTACCAACTAAGAAGGGCAGGGCCACAGCTACGATTTGCACAGAGAAAAAAACACACCAAGAAAGAAGCAAGCTCAACAGCCACACTAACCCCAAGAGCAGCGATCCCAACATGGTCTCACGGAAGGGTTTACTTCAGCATCACGTTTGTGCAACCACTTCTCACATGTTTTAAACTGGGTGTTATCAAAATACACTTTGTACCACTTACCTAATATTTTTGTCGTTGTTTAATAAGAAACGGCCTAGGATGTTAATGGCTAAGACCTGCAGAAAAAGTTAGGGAAGATCAGTGATCTAAAAGGACTGCTGGTCATCTTCATCATTTCATGACAACTTCAAAGGCAACACGTCAAAACTAGCATTGCGGTCTTTCTTAGCCAAAAAGAACTCTAGAAGCTGCTTAAGTGGAGGAAAAGCTCAGAGACACATCGCAGGCTCTCACTCGCACTCAGGACATGCACTCTGCAGGAAATTCTGCCTTTTAATTTTTGTTATTCTGAAAAACCCAAACATCCTCCCTCCCCCGAAACAAGTGCCCTTTCTGAAAAGGCTACAGTCTTATCTAGAGTCAGCTGCAGAGATGTATTTTGGTGAAACAACCTTGCTTTATGTCTTCCACACAAATTACTCTAATACAATCTCCTAGGAAAAAAAAAGGCCATAGTAAAGGCAACTTACTCTCAGACCACTCTCAGATTTTATGTCCATAATAGTCAGCACAGTTTCATACAGAATGGCATTTCCCACATTTTTACTTGTTTCTGTATTAGTGGCAACCTGGAGAAAGGAAACAAAATAACTCCAACGAATTCAAAACAGATCCCCTTTGTGCTGCTCTGCAGAACAGGCAGTGAAAGTTACAAAACAGCACACTTGTGAACATGCATCTCTTTCAATAAAATTCCACTCATCATGGCAAGCAGCTGTATCCTCACCAGTGCTGCTAAACCCAAATTACTAAGAAACTAAGAGAAAGTTTAAACCACTCATCAACCTTGCAGACCTCACCTGTGCAAGTATATCATTCATTGCTTCACTAGAATCATCATCATTTCTCCCTAAAATTCTTAGTAACCGCAGGATCCGTACCTATTTGATAAAATAAAGCAAAGAAAAGCTTGGATGGCAGTGTTTGACATGGGGTCATAGTGGCAAGAAAGCAAAACAAGCTGCTGATTTCCATTCTTAAGCAAAATGTTTATCCCGGGTAAGAACGTTATCTACAAAAACAGGCTTTTGCTGTGCTTATTTTCTTCCCACGAGCCAGAACTGTTCAGAGTCCCCTCACTACCAGGCACAGCCTTCCAAAAACAGTATGTGCTGCTTCTCTCTTTTGTCACATAATGTGATAAGGCACTACAACCGCTGGTTAAACTAAGATTGGTGTCTTTCACTAGGGCAGATGAACAGCATTTGCACAATCAGCTCAAAGGAAGACAAAAAAAAAATCTTAAAATCAACACAGGTGTGGAGGCAACCACCTCATCACACCTAAGGCTCAAAACACAGTCCTAGAACTAAAGCTATCAGTCACTGTTTGCATCAGTTCTTACCTGCAAAAAGGGGTCACTGATCCCAGACACATCATGCTCTGGTGAATATCCAGACATGATAAGGTTCTTCAGAATACGAACTAATTGGGGAACAAGCTGCGAAGAAGAGAGTTGTCCTATTAGGGTACTGTTGTTTCCCTGCCCCCAGCTTTGAAGCACAGGTCCAAGAACAAATCTTGTATTTGAAAGCAAGTCAGTCTCTGGATTCTTCCACAAAGTTCAACCTGCACACCTAGGGCTGATGCTGTATGAATACCTACAGCTTAGCTAAGACATAACTAGAAACAGTTAAGCTGGGACCAGAGCACCATATTGTATCTTTAAAGTAGTAAATCTACATTTGTGGTACAGTGCAAGAAGAAAACCAGCCTAGTCTCCCTGCCATCTCCTTTTGTTCCTAACTTTGCCCTTCAGGAATTACACACTCCTCTGAAAACGTGCATTTCATAAAACACACAAACAAAATGAACCCTGAATTTCCTGTATCTGCCTTAAAGGGGAAACCAAAGGGCACTGCAACATCTTCCCTCCAAATACAGTAACAGACAAGTGGAGCATTCCTGGAACCCTTATTCACATTTTCTTTGCCTTCCAACATGCAAGGGTCATCAGGACTGAGGACAGAACAAAGGGAAACATTACAGCCGTGGAGACTGGTTGAAGGCCACACCCCCTCCATCTTCTGGAGTACAAATTACACCGATTAAGAATACCAGCACTGCTGTTGTATTGTAGCTCTTTGCAGCACAGAAAGTCTTTACAGCCTCTTACAGGCAATTAAATAACTCTGTCCTGCTCCTTTTGGGAATCACCCAAAGTTGCCCCATGATTCAGACAAAATACAAAGCCCAGTTTGTGGTAAAAAGAAAGCCGAGGGCTACAGCTTGCACAGGCATGAAAAGCCAAAAAAAAAAAAAAAAAAAAGCAAAAAGCAAAAACAAAACAAAACAAAAACCCCAAAACAAACAAACAAAAAACCAAAGAAAACCCCAAACCAACAAATAAAAACAACAACAAAAAATCCATATTCCTCAAACGAGGGAAAGCTTGAGGAAAGCAGGCTGATGTTCACAGAAGGCCACAACTGAGATTCAGGGCAACCATGAATGTAGAGGTTTAGTGACAAGACCAGCACACAAAGACCATTAGACAAGTACAAATGATCTAAGCATGTGGCATCAATCACAACTGTGTCATTAAGAGGCACTGCCTCACAAGGGACAAACATCTACAGATTCAAGGCAAACATGCATCATCTCGAAGAATTAATTCTTACCTTTTCATTCTAACTCAGCAGGATTCCAAACAGACAAAAGGGACAAAACAGACGAAGCAAGCATTAGGGACAGGTCAATGTTATACCATTCACAGCATAACAACTACAAGAAATAGCTAGAAAGAATGCACCTACTAACTAAATTTTGTGGACTCAGCTCTCCTCTGTTTTCCCATAACTATCACATCAACTGAGCAATTAGTAGCAGGGATGGTACCTGCAAAATGAACCTCATCCGACTTTTTTTTCCTGCTTTGACATTTACAATCAAGGCAAGGGAAGATGCATGCCAAAATGCAAAGATGCACCAAAGGATGTACAGTTTTAAATCCCTAATGATGTAGACAAGTCAAGGAAGAAAGTAAACTGGGCATGCAAATAAGCCAACACCTTTAAGACTTTTCAGAGAAGCAAATGGAGCTTTCTGTTCTACCAGCTTTGTTCAATTTCTCCTTCTTTGACCAAGAATTTCAAATTACAATCAAGGCAATTTTCAGATGCTCTTCTATCAGTAGTGTTTCACACAGCAATAATACTCTCACCAAATTATAGCAAACAGCATAAGGAAGTCAGGAGGGCGATAGGAAGCAACACTCCTAACCAGAGGAGGAAGAGTGACATCGACTCTCAAACCCTTAAGTTAAAATGGAAAATTGTGTAGCACAGCATGCACCAGGCATGAGGTATCTGTACAACCAGAACTTAGGTGGGTGTTTTTGAACTGAGTGTATACAACTGTGTGGCTGTGGTTAAGGCATTCAGGTGTTGGTATAAGTTCCAGTTTTTCATCTTTGTCTCTATGTTTATTTCATTTGTGATTCTGGTGTCACTATGCAATTAGATACAAGGAGAGGGGAAAAACCTAAGGGATCATCAAAGACAACTTTACAGCAAATCTAACTCTAGGATGAGTTTTATACTGTACAATCCTAAGACTGATGTTTTGTAACTTAACCATTTACTGAAGGGGATTAGGCCTAGATACACACAAAATACCCACATTTAATGACTTTAAAAAAAAATTTAGCAAACAGACAGTATCATTAAATTCTTCACCCAAACAATTGTAAGCATTTTACTAGAAGGCCATGAATATTAACTCTGCAATATTACCAGTTCACACTTACCTTTCTAAAGTGTGCAAGCATGTCTGGGCTTCTCTCACACATCTCTGTGAGGAGGACAACTGATGTGTGGAGAACACCTAAAGGTGAGGGAGTGGGAAAAGAAAAATGTATCTCCATTTAACACCATTCCACTGGCTCCAGACACTTGATAAAGATCACAAAAACAACAGGAAGTCATTAAAAAATATTCTTGAATTCAACATATTGTATCTACCACTACAAGTATTTGTGCTTGCAGCTGTGTCCAAGTGAAAGCAGATAGCAATGTGCTCATGTCAAAGCTGCAACTAAAGGCCAAAGGAGGAGAGAAACTGGATCTGGTCTGCCGAAACTCGCATACTAAACGTACATTAATGGTCATAGTTGGGCTACTGACCTCAAAGGTCTCTTCTAAATCCAACCATTCTGTGATTCTATACAAATGTAAGACTCCAGAAGGACAATATGTGTTAATTGCATTGTGGATGTTGAGTTCCTCACACTTCCTGATTTTCTCTTCTGATTTGGGTAGCCTAGCTGACCTTATGTCACCTTCCACAGAAGACCTCAGAACTCCATCTAAAGAAAGACTACACAGAAAAAGTACCTCCAAACCTAAACAGGCAGTGCCTTAGAGTCACTTTAGGCAGTGTATTGGATAAAAATCAAGCTTTTCTATTTCACCCACTCTGAAGTGTATCAAAACACAGTGAAAGCATTCCTTTTGTCACCTACACCATGTTAAAGTCCTGTTGACTAGCAGAGTCATACACATCCCTTCCTTCTAAATGACATATGCTTTCACTGCATAGAAATGGAAAGAAACAAATCATACAAATACACCTCTGAAATTCCCTCCAAACAAAAGGCTTAGGTAGCAAGTGCACTGTCCTCTAGAGAATGGCCTAGCCTTGCTAAGTACAGTCTTGGCTATTACCGTGGTTCTTCTCGTTCAGCAAGTTTTTGGTGGCCGGCAGGAACATCTCCATAAGTTCAGGCACCTTTCTGATGACATGAACAGCGCACAGTGCTGCCTGGATAGGAAAAACATTTCTATTAGTACACACTGCAATCACAACAATATCTGTTTTGGGAATATCAAGCACAGTGGTAACTATAAAAATCTTCATTATAAACAAAGGCCTGCAAAGTTTATGGCACCTTTTTCCATCTCTCTATTACAAGTGTTACTGAACAGCATTCCAGAAGAGAGCTCAATAAAACTGGGGGAGCACTGAACTACAAACTAATACTCCCCCTAGCAATGGTTCATTTTTTACATTATTCACATAAGAAGCACTATTACCTGCAAAGCAACTCTGCCTTTAAGAGGGCTGCTTCAGCCTGTCTTCCTGTTGCTAGGAAGGGGATAATGCATTGGAAGCAAATAATTAAACTTAGTGCCAAATTATGGGTTATTTACTTTCCCTTGAATAGCATCTCCTTCCCCACAAAAAAACTTCCTCCTGCAGATGATGGGTGCTATGAGAAATAAAACTATACTTACAGGGTTTTTTGAAAAAACACATGCCTATTTCTTCTAGGATGGAGAAGCTACAGGAGACACTATTCCTTGCACCTGCCTGAGAATCAAGTGCCTCTTTCCAGAACACAGCAAGACCTCTTAGCATTGCTTTCTAATCTCTCTCTAGATCCAGCACTAAACAAAGAAGTAACAATGCATCCCTTCCTAAATCTTCCTGCTACACACTCTCACCAAGACTTCTCAATAAATAAATCTAAAAGAATGAGGCTGATCACACTTTGCTGATCTATGGCACATTTGCTGCAGAAAGGAGATAATTTGTGTTTGTCCATTTCCAGACCTCAACCCTTCAAGCTCTCATTCTACTGTCACCATCATTAACAGAAGACATCCAATAGGTTCAAATCTTCAGATACCAGCCTGCGCTGTTAATAATGAAAGTTTCTCTGGACTTATCTGAGAAGATAAATAAAACTGGTGATCAGAATTTTGAGGCTAGCGTCCATGAGGGGGCAAGTGTTCACCTTTCCACCAATAACCTTATGGGAGAGAGTACAAAAATAAAAGCAACTGCCTCACCAATTGGAGGCTTGTCTTTTAGAGGTTTACATACATTCCTGCTATCAACAGACAGGGAGTTTTGAGCTCTGTCTTGCATACTGGGAAAATATTCACCCAGTGTGATCTGAGTCATCTAGTATTCCAGATATTAGCGAGGTATTCAATCAATCTTGCCTTTTAATCCATAACAATATTCAAAAGTTTCCTGAAGTACCTTCTTCCTAAGATAGGAATTGGAAGTTTTGAGGAGCTTTTCCACCTCTCCTGCAAGGTCTCTGCACATTTCTGAGGAGCCCATGCAGCCAAGAGTACAAAGTGCCAGCCCCTGCACATACTGCGTGCTGTGATTAAGGTCACTGTAAAGGAAAACAACAAAAAAAGTCAATCAGCATGCACACAGAGAAACTGAACACACAAAAGAGGTCATCTATAGCTGGAGTCATCTAACCAGCTACACATGGCCCAAAAGAACTTCCTGGATTCAAGCTGTGTGGGAGCATGACTTGGGAGCAATACAAGCTTTGAGTGCATGTTCCACAGGGTTTGCTACTAATTCTACTTAGAATCCTCAATTTAAAAGATAAAATATTTGGTTCAACCATCAGGTTGACCTGTCAGGGTATCCAGAGATTGAGCTCAGAAGAGGGAAGACTATACAAAATTACGTTAAAAATGGTTTTAGTTTTGGAACTTGCATGCAAAGTACAGACCTGCAGTGACACTGTGGGCTGTCCCAGTTTAAAGATGTTCTACAACAGGCTTTAGCTTCTGCATTTACAAACCAAACAGTATAGAAAAATCTGTGTAAAAGTATCCTCTATCCTGACCAAAACCCACGAACCCCACCACTCACACACCTCAAAAATAATCCATACAAGAATTCTGTTAAGCAATTTTTCCTATTCATATGCCTAAGGAAGTTGTGAAAAATGGTCAGTAAGAAGCTAAACCACCTAACAGGAGCTGCTATTCATGAGGCTAGCTACCAATGTCACACCAAGCACAAGACAACATAGCTTCTATATGGCAATCCCAACAGCCTTTAAAATTGACTTCTACACCACTTTTCCATCTGTGTTTGGTACTAAGGTCACCACAGCACCCAGGACTCAATGCTGAAGAAAGCAAAAAATACAGCTCCTGGTTTGGGAGGCAAAGGGAACTGAGGACTGCAAGATGGAAGAGCTGGGGAAAGGAGCGGTTCCTAACCAAACACACACGAGGTGCAGAATGGAAAGACAGTATCCTGGTTGTTACATCAAGCAGTTATGGCAACATGCAGATGAAGGAACAGGTAGCACATGCTACTAAGTGGGTTGGCTTTTTGTTTCCTTCCTTTAACAATTTTTTGCCAGCTATATAAAGCTGTGTGTATCACAAATACATGCTTCAAGAGGTTGCTTTCCTTTTCGTCTCAAAAATCTGGGTCTTGCTATAAAACAGCGAAAAACAATGCCATAAATCAAATCCCTTAATGTCTAGATAAAAGCAAGACACAATGGCAGATATACAAGCCAAAGGAGAAAGCAATATACAGCTCAGGGAGATGGTGGGAAGCTGTTGACCACTTTTGCTCAGCTTCCGTCTGACCCATTTCCAGTTCATACTCACTACATCCTTACCAAATTCACTGCAGCATAAACAATCAAAAGAGGTGTTAACCAGCAGCCTGGTTCTAATGGAAGCACCTCACAGGTATGGCATTTCAATGAAAGATCTTTAGACAAAAATCTCATCTCCTCGAAACTAGGTCCAAAATTAGCAGATCCTCAGGTCCACAGTTTTGTCAAGTTTCTTTCAAAGCACTTTGAGGCCACAGTCTAATTGAAGATCAATACTTTACTTGCTAATATCTCAGAGGCTTATGTGCTAAAAGCAAATAGTAATAAAAATAGGTACACTACACACAACCTTTGGACAAGTCAACCAGAACCCAGCTGTTCCATACCTGCTCCAAACCATCTTGAAAACACACTCATCATCATCCACTAAACTATGATGTAGAAAAGTCCCAGTTTAACATTGCTTTGCTGAGAGAAAATAAGTATTAAAAAAAATAGTAATTCCCTCTTGTCTGATTTCAGCAAAATGACAGCACATCCTAAGCTGCTGCCTTGCTTCCAATGAAAACCATTTGTCAGGACCATTAGGGCAATCTTAAAAAAAAAGCAAGATACACAGACTTGTTTCTTGACAACTCTTCAGAACTCATCAGCAGAAGCAAACAAACACACAGAGGACGTGTTAATTGTACATATGCCTCCTCCAAATCAATGCAATTTTATATTCTCTTTCCACTAAAGAAGCTAGACAGGATGGCCCAATACAGTGTACTACTACAACAGCCTCATTATGGTCAACAGCACACAACAATTTCAAGATACCAGTTTTCTAACACAAGGGAAAAAACCTAAAGTACTCTAAGTATCACTGTCAGAAGTATACTTTCTGCTCCTGAAACCTCAGAGCATAGTTTGATGGAGAGGTGGTACCCTTACTTCTTGATGCAATTGGTCATAAGAAGATGAACATCCTGTCTCTCATCCAGCAGCAACATGGCACCTAAATACCCAATGCGTTTGTCTGTGAATTTCTGAGACGCAATAAGTTTGAGGCACTCCAACTGGAAAAAAAAAGAAGAAAAAGAAGACATAATTAGCTTGAAACGACTTCTTAGCTAGAGGAGAAACAGTTTGAATTTTGATGTGTAGTAATTTATGTCTCTCAGAATACACTTTTAAAAGTGTATTTGGTTCCCATTTCGGTGATGTGTAAAACCAAGAAAGGTCAAATGACCTGCCCAAAGCTCCAAAAAAGACAGCAGGAAGGTCATTAGCAGCTCCTGTGTCTTGAAGTGGCCAGACACTGTTGGTCTTCCATGACCTTAGATATACCAGATACGGCGGTTAATGTCAGATCATAAAAGTAAATGGTAACATATTGATAGAGATGAAAGATACATCATTAAAAACAAAACAGTAAAGATCTGGAAATCTAGATCATGTGTCATGTTTGATATGCACATTAAACTTTTGAACTAGACTTAAAAGGTTCCATTTATCTACTAGGGAGAGGATCAATGTTCTGTAAGTTGCCAAAACAAGCACACGTAGTGATAGGACAAGAGGTAATGACTTCAAATGGAAAAGGGGCAGCTTTAGGTTAGATATTGGGAAGAAATTCTTGGCTGTGAGCATGGTGAGGCCCTGACACAGTTGCCCAGAGAAGCTGTGGCTGCCCCATTCCTGGAAGTGTTCCAGGCCAGGCTGGACTGGGCTTGGAGCAACCTGGACTAGCAGGTATCCTTGCTCAGGGCAGTTGGAACTAAATGACCTTTCAACCCAAACCATTCTAGGATTCTATGACTCTAAAAACAGGTTTTGTTTATTATGATCTGTAACCAACTTGCTAGCTAGGTAAAATGTAGATTGTCAGAGATAGTTACATTTCTGCACTTCTCTGTAATCTCTACTGGAACACCTGAAGTTTACTAAAATCATGTGCATTCCAGCCACTACAAGTTTCCCTTTTGCCCTTGTACAAATGGCAACTGTGATCCATAGTATAGAAGAGATTCCCAAGACAACATACAATTTCCACCTGCACTCTGCTAATTTAAAATTTAATTGCTAGCTCATTTTTAAATCTGACACTTTTTTAATGAAAAACAAACAAAAACCATCAACCACAGAGATACTCTGACATTACTATGCACTGAAACATTTTTCTATAACAGATAACTAATCAGCTATAATCTATGTCTACTTTCCCGACAGGAAAGTAGAGATCTGTCCCTCACAAACACTTCCTGTAAGTCTGCTTTACAAACTAGCTGGGGCAGCAAGTAAGCCTACATGATAGGTTTGAGTAGGGGTCAGACAGAGCTGGCAACAGATCCATAGCAAAGGGGGCATGCACAGGCAAAGACACAGGGTGTCAGGAAAAGGAATTCATGATCCCAGCTAGATGGAGGCTTGAACAAGGCAACAGACACAGGTGAGATGCAAGAAACACACACATCACCAGAGTAAAGTTGCATGGTACATTGGTAAGAAAATTAAAGTTGAAGTGCCAGAGAAAGAAAGTTCTATGGCCTAGTCCTAGTCCTGGCAAGTTTTCACAACCACATGGCATTAGAACACACACTCAACTGTTCAAGTTGCCGTCACATGTGAATGCCCAGCTAGTGCAAGGGTGAGAAATATGTAAGAAAAGGCTTGAAAGAAATTGAGTTCAGTTTGGAAGGTTAAAAGGGGTAAACACCTCTGAACAATAAGACCAGTCCTCCGCAAAGATAACTGAATCTGCACAAATGGCCAAGATCAACCAGAGATAACATGCAGAACACTAGATATCAAGCTCTCATCTTTCCAGTGCTTTCTGTAAGGGAATAATGCACCTCTGAAACAACCTTCTTTCCCGGGTTTGCAAGATACTTATATAATCCTCTGCAAAAATGCAACATAAAATTGATGACATCTAAGCTACAGGTTAAGGGCCAACAAAGGCAGAAGATGAATGACTGAGGAAGAGCATAAGGAAACTGACGACTGCAACAGATACTCTAAGATACATTTCTAGTACTTTTGAATTTAAACGGTATTAGTGAAATTTACCCCATGAAAGGCTAATGAGTTCTTGTTTCACTTGTATATAAATACACAGCAACTAGATTCATGCACAGCAGTACTAAGAAACATGATCAGCTGAAGCTCTTACGAGGTGTAATTAGTGGAAAAAATCTTGATGCTGTTATATCCATTTCATTCAAAGGAACAATTCAAATCTGCTACATCACTACTGTAACAGATACTACTGGCATGTAACCAGACTACAGCTTACCCAACTTTTACTGACATAGCCACTCTTCCAACTGGAATTTTTTTCCAAATAGAAACAATGACAATAATAGAGTTATTTGACCATTTGTCCAGGCTCTCCAATGACTTCTAAACTTGCACAAATGGCCTTTGCACATGCTCAGGAGACAGCATGCCATCCCGTGCATATCAGCATACACTGGCTAAATATGGTGCTCATTCTCATACTTGTGTACAAGATACCCCAGGTCAAAGTTGAGGAGCCCTGGCTTGGAAAGAAGTAGGTCGACCATCCACTCCTGGTCACCCATACTGTGAGCTGCAGCCTGCTTACAGCTTTAAGAGAGGCTGCAACACTTGTGGCTCTCCTGTTTTTCAGCAAAACATCTTTCCTGCATATTTATCCTGTCACTCTCAGAAGCTTACTGCCTGTAGTGTAGGACTGTCTATCTGCAAGACTCCAGTACTGGAACAGCATGTGTCCTCAACAGGTCCCCAGCTCACACAAACTATACTCCTATACAACAGCACCACCTTGAAAGATTCCTTCCAGTGATAAGTGTTGAGGACGTGCAAAGGTCTCTAACTCACTCACTTGGAGAATACTTATTAAAACCCCTTTTCAGCACTGGGCCCTATGCCCTCCTGAAAATGCAGCTGATAAATTACAAGATAACCAAGGGCATTGACTGAAGTACCCTGCTCCCCAAATAGTCAGAATAGATGCTTCTTTTTGAGATATAGCAGGCCTGGCAAATAACAGATACTGAACAATCTGCTTTAGCCTTCTTTCACTGAGAGTGTATTTACCATTATTAACTAAAGCAGAAACTGAAAATTATTAGATATCTGACCTAATCTTCCTTATATGGGATTAAATACTTGAGTAACAAGACAGAAAAATTAAATTTAAATAATGTTCCTAACATAGGCCAAACGTTGAAATTCTAGACGACGCTTATCTGTAACACTTTTCATTATTCTTAAGACTCCAAGATACTTAGCCTTAATTTTTGTGACAGGAAGTTTCTCTCTTGGACCAGGGAGCCTGGCTATGAAAAGTATTAAGAACAGAATAATACACAAATTCACTTGCTCTTTTTCAAAAACTCACTACCCTGAGAGAAGAATCCAGTAATACAGAAGTAAGATGATGCACTTCATATGCTATAGCAGAGCCCTAACTCTATCTGCAATTTGATTTCACTGGCTTGAATTTACTGTTTCAGTATTAGAATTAGTAAATCCAACCACAAATGGGTAGACACACAAGACATGAAGCTACTTAAAGCGGTACAACAATTTGACTGATTTTAGCTTTATTGAAGACCTAGGTTAGATTACTATTAACAGGACACTTACTGACTTCTAACCAAAACTGACTATGCCCCAAAGATTAAGCAAAGCTAACCTGAGCAACACTTTGTAGATCAAGAGCTTCCATCTTCCTGTCTCCCTTTTTCTAAAATTTCTGTCAAAAATAGCACATCAAAAATAAGCCAAGAGATGGAAAACTCATACCTGCATTCTCCATGTCACCTCACTAAGACAGGGATAAGGAACACCATCTTCTGATTGCCAGGAACAGACCAGCTCTTTTCTGCCTCAAATACATTGCTTTAGAAGGAAAAGGGTATAGAACCTCCTTTGAAGTATGTGGTATTTTTCAGAGACAGAACTCCGAAGTGCTGTTCTGAACCAATCTAAAAATATCCCTATGTCTTGGACTGTGGTTTAAGCACTACTGCTCTGCAGAAACATGGATGGCGAGGACAAGACAGTACCCCAAGTTTCAAAACAAACTATGTAAGCCCCAAACAGCAAATCTCACTAACGAAGTCAAAACTAACTAACATCCGTTCTCAGAACATATGTGAAAATAGACCTCAAATCATCCCGAAGGACAGCAGAACGGCACCTAGGAACGCTCTGAACAAGCCAATGTACCCAACATACAGAAGGCAGACTGGCTTATGCACAGAGCACAGAAGGCACTAAATTTTAACCTACCTGTCCAAAATGTGCAGGATATCCCAGCATGTGCATATACAGCAGCTTTGCCACGTTTCTGCATCGGTACGTGTTATCTTCCTCTCGGAAGGATGACCGGATAGCAGCACATTCCTTTTGGATCATCTCACGCTCTTCTGCCTGGGTTCTTGCTGTCCGGATGGTCCGGATCAACTCCCGCAGTCTGATGGGGGCTGGCATCCTCTGAGAGAAGAAAGAAGTCTGTAAAACTTCTACTGTCTCTACAGGCTTCATAATGGTCTCACACTTCCACATATTCTTTTTTCTTTCTTACCCTACAATTACATAAATAAAAGAATGAAGAAAATGTAGGCTAGTTCAGTAGCATGTTTAAGAGTAAACTTGAGTACCTGAGGACTTCACTGTACCTCACATCTGCTCTTCCAGAACACTAGAAATGCTCCAATTTGAGCCAGCTGTCAACATAATATGACTCCCCACCTGAAACAGGCAGAAAGAGCACTCTGCAAGGTACTCTCATATTCACATCATCTGCCTCTCTCCAGAAAAGCCAGGCTCCAAAGAGAACTGATCCCAGAATCATGACAACTTGGGACAGAAGTCCTCTACAAAACAAAACTCTGTTTAGCAACTTGCACAAGATTTCATACAAGCGCTTCACATGCTTCAAAAATCCTGCTAACTTGTGCCATACACACTTCCTTCTTAGAGCTGCGGAAGGCAGCAGAAAAGCAAATAGAATAGCAATCCTAGGTGTGTGGATGTTTCAGAATATCCTGTTTCAAAAATAAATAAATCAAGTTTACATCATCCGTTTATCACACCCCAAACAGAACAACCCTTTCTGAAACAAACAAGCCTGCGACATTACTGTCTGGCAGTACTGGTATGAAAGGTGTATACAAGAACACTCAGAGTAGTTTCACCTCATCAGATGGAGCCATCTGACCCTGAGAGCAATTTAGTCTGCCAAGTACCTGTTAAGAGGAAAGTGGCTGTCAAACAGAACCCAAACTTTAGTACTTATGTTCAACAGTTGAACTTTTTAGTTCATGCTCACCAAAGCTCACTTCTGACTTTCATGGAGCTCAGACTACACACACACACACCCCTTTACAGCCTTCTTTCATCCATGTCAGCCTGCGAACAGAACTGAGCCCTCCTGATAACAGGTATCAGATCTTGTAAAAAGTTGCCATGCCGGTCTGCTACAAATCATGTCTGGGTCACCATTCCCCATGAACAGTGTCATACATTTTAAGCATTGCCGTATCAGAAAAAGATGTGCATTCAGGTGCTGCACTAACTGGCTTACACGATACTACAGAACGGAGAGGCTGGGACACAGAGCTAACAGGGGACTTCTTTGCTTGCAGAAGAGCAGAGAGAGGTGCATGTACAAGCAAAGATGGCCTTACAGTAAGCCAGCCAAAGGCAGGTCTGAGTCGCGATTATAAACTCATACATACACTAGGCCTCTTCAGCCAAACCATGCAGACTCCTCATATTTAAGCTCGCCATCTTCATACTTTCAAGTTTGAATTTACAAAGACACAAAGCATTCCGTTTTGAAAATGGAAGAGTAGAGATATTCTTCCTGCATAAGAAAACTCTGTCCCAAAATGCTGACATGCGTAGGATCAAGACTATTGGACACATTAATCATTACTCTTGCCTTGTCTCTCCATGTGAATTCACAACACTTCCTCACATTACTGTGATATGAATAAATTAACGGTTGCTATGCACTCATGCTGCACTAACAAGTGTAACAGAAATAGTCATGGGGAAGCAAGAAATCCATCTCCAGAACGAGCCCTTCCATGATCACTACCTTTGCTGCTATGCCTGCACGTAATACAGTTCTGCATCCTTTCTGAAGGAGAAGAAAAGCAAAATGCTGTACGCAGCACTTAAGGGCTAGACGTGATATTGATGTATTTCTATAAAATGCCTTCTAGTTTGCTCACTATTATTTTCCTGATAATTGGTAACACTCTGTGGAGTTCTGATTGCTGCAAAGTGCTCAGCTTGTGTTTTTCACAATAGTATCATAAACCCAAAAATCTCTTTCCTGGGTGGCAACTGTCTGCGTTAAGAATTTTTAAGCCTGGACTCACCTACTACACATGCATATCACATGATTCTAAACTGATTTTGATAAGCCACGCTCTTGTTGGAAAATTGGGAAGAAGTTATAAAGATAAAAGTGCTACTGCAGAAATATTCCTCTGCAGTTCATAGGCAATAATTTCATAATCACTAAGATCACTCATGTGCAGGCTCATGCTGAAAAAGGTGAGTCCAGTCCTTCCACTGTGCTCACACTGGCATTCCAGGGACCGTGCACCAACCTGCGCACGCGAAAAACAGCTCGCCCCCTTCCTTCCAAAAGCAGTCCTCAGACACATCAGTCTGGCTTGTGCAAAGACAGGCAGCAGTGAGAACATGTGGCTTTGGGAGACCTCAGATGGAGAGGAAAAGAGGTGAAAGGTTCACTCCAGCATGAATCTAAACTTATGTTATGGTTCTGCACCCTAGTTAAGCTTATCTACAACCTTGCTGTTCCTGAGAAGATAAGCAGTGGCTACTACAAGTCTGGCTATTACAACCATGACTGACTCCTTTATTTTAAAGAAAGTGTTCTTTACAAAGTTTTTCGAACACTACTACATAATCTGCAAACAAACTGAGGTTTGCCAACAAATTGTTTTGAGACCACAAGTTGTTTTGTTCCTGCTCTGTATCTGAAGGTTTATAAACTGCTGAACACTGATATCTGCAGCCTGTGATTCCTTTCCCTGCCAGTGGACCAAAAACTTTCTATAGGTATGCCCATGGAAGGCTTCAGCATCTTAAGTTTGGCCCTGGACAACAGAAAATAAAAGGACAGACTGCCAAAACAGTTCTAGTCAACAGAAAAACAAAATTCAACAATGCTACCATATATATGAAGTACAGCTTTTTATGAAGGAAAAATAATCTTTACATTTCACAACCACAGGAAAGCAAGCAGAAACCAGCATTTTAGAAAGCAAAGATTGATGAATAAGACTCGAGAACCAATTTCTGAGGCTACCTGGTGTTCACACTTGTGTCACAACTTAAAACAGATACGCAGACAGAGTCTAACCTGAAGGACTGACTAAGAGCAACCGTATCTCACACACACTTCCTGCCTGATGAGAACAGAACAATTCAGAACTGCTCTGATGGAGGACAACATCAAGGACAAAAGACAAAGCTGTGATTTATTTTCCAATATTCAGAATACCTATCCTTGTGCTCCAACTACATACTTTTTTTTTTTGTCAATATCAGGTCATTCAGTTTTTAATACACTTTTGAATGCTTCCCATACAAAAGGTTTTGCATCCGTCTATGTAAAATAGTGTCTTCCCCTCACAAATCACCTTACGTGTTGATCCCTGAAGCTTAAGCTCTTCTTGTATACACTCTTCCAGTATTTCAATACAATGTAATTCCCATGCAACATAGCATGTTGTGTTTTCTTCCCCTCCACAAGAAAGTGTTCTCTTAATAGCAAAAATTCTTGCATCAGGTACCTGTTCTTTGCCTTCAGTGACTTTAAGATTCTTCTGCATGCTAATACATTGGAAATCTCATAACAGTTTTGAGTTTCAGACAATTTCAAATAAGCGTAAGCAGTAGTTACTGCAGATGAGAAGAAACTTTGGACATGAGAACACTTAAATTCAGAAACATTGCAGAAGAGATTAACGTTTACCTAGTCTCAGCAATTTCAAAGCCTATCATAATGCCAACAGACCTTTAATGCAACAGTGGGAGGACAACCATATCATCTAGCAACAGCAGACAGCAGAGTTTCACTTTAGCTGGTGCCTAAGTGCTCCTCAGAACTTCCTCCAAGGTAGCAAATCTTGTTCTTCAGGATTAGTTAACATTTTTCACCAGTACAGACACATCCTTTTATTCTTTGCACATTAACATAAATGACAAGGCAGTTTTTAGAAGTAGTTACCCATTTCCTTCTTGGATTTACAGCAGGAAGAATTTCCTATTTCTTTGCTAACTACAAGCTCCAGAAATCAGGGATGATCTCTGAAGACTTGAAAAGAGCCTACTAGTTAGTACTTACAATATCTGGTAGGGTTGCATGCAGAATTCTCCCACCTTATCAGATCTGTTTCCCCCTTCTCATTTTGAAAGCCTTGCTCCTTAGAAGAACCTACTATGAAGATCAAAAATTCTGAGAGAGTTGGATACTTTACTCAGATCAGTTCAGGTTGTATAGGTGGCTGGCATTTAAGTTCCTTAGAAAACAGAATTCCAGCATTTTTTCCTGCAATCCAGAGACTAGGAAAGGTGTTGCCTCAGTGATTCTCCTCCCTCTGCTATTCAGGAATCCTTCCCCTGAACCAATAAAAAGGCATTCTCTCTCTTTATGTAACTCATTCCTACTATCCAAAAGTCAAAAAGACAAAACCAAAAGTCTTAATGTATTAAAACACTTAGTTTTCATTTAAATTGTGCTGATAAATCACTGTTTTCTCCTCTTTTATGGTCTGTTACTAGTGAAGTTCATAATATTTGAAAGTTAAAGATTTTATTCAACAGGCCATTGTACCAAAAATATTTGGGTATAGAAATTTACCAGAAGTCTCTCTTAGAATACAGTCATATTCAAGCATGATGGGTCATCTTTTATATTTACAACATGCACCTAATATTCCCAAAACCCACCCTGAAAATGCTCAAATGCTTCAGTCAAGCTATATTCCTCTATCGGGAACTGCAGTGCAAAGACAAAGAATAGTCCTTAAATGTTGAATTGAGAACATGTCCTCTGGAAACTATTCAGAAAAGTTAACTTACGTCTAAAATATCTAGTGTGTCTCTAAGACAATAAAATTTAAAACATTAAGAGTTGCTTTAAAACTTCTTTAGGACAAATTATCAGACATTTAACATTTTAACATTCTGTTCTTATTATTTAGCCTTGAATTCTGGAAACATTAAGACGTAAAGGCCATCAAAGTTAATGAAACTATTCACAGAAGAGGTCTACTGTCTAGGGACGTGGTCTGAATTTTCAGTTGTAGTGATATACACACCAAGTTACAGCTTTTCTTGTAAATAGCATTTCTGAACTTGGTTCTGTCTAGAAAACATCCCAAGCCTGAAGCAGCACGCATTTCAAACACATCTAAAATACACAACTCCAGTTTGCTCCACCCCATGTGTAAGCAATCACACTCCTCAAGCAACCACAGCTTTTGGGAAGTTACACAACTGAAGCCAGGCCCAACTCCTAACTGAAATTAATAGCAGAACTCTCCTACTTGCTTTGGTACAACTGAATCCAGCCTAGTAAACACAGGAGCAGAGGATCTGTCCAGACTTCATGAAGGAGTAACTGCAAATGTTGACACCCAACACTGATGGCCTCAACTCCACACTGCTATCAGTAGGCTTCCCATTTCTATCAGACACTTAAAAAGAAAAATATATTAGCAGTAAAACCAGAAACACACTCTCCAAGTAGAGATGAAGGTGTGAACAAAAGAAGAGATGTTGGTATATGGTCTAGTATTATCAATATTTATACAGAAAACAGTAAATATTTAATTATTATAACTATTTATACAGTAAACACCAAAGCAAGGAACACCATCATCATCAAGAAGGGCAAAGGCAACACAAAAGCATTGAGAGAAAGAGCAACCAACCATGCAACATGCTAAGTGGAACAATCTCTTGTGAGAAAGAGCTATTGAATACAACAGAGAACTAGAAAGCAACATCAGAAAATCAGAAACCAATTAAGTCAGCAGGGGGCTTCAAAATGCTTTCCCATAAGAAAAGGCATCAGAGTTACACTTTGCTTTATGCACAGACAGCCGGAGGAGAGTGGGGAAAGTCAAATAAGAAAAAAGCACCCCAAAACAAGAGCTAAAAAATAGTCTTGGAAGCAGAGATGGTCCCACTTCCAGTTACATTGAAAAAAACCCCCACCAACAAGAAATGCAGCACAACGGTATTCAAGAAGCAAGGCACAGTGCTGCTCAAGGGGCTGAGAGGAAGAGGAGAGGCAGGACAGAGACTGAGGATGTTGCACAGATCCCACCCAAACCCACTGCCAAACAACTGCAGACGCCTTCCCACTCTCTGCTGACTGAGGCACAGTCCCAGAGCACGACTCAGCACTTCAGATGAGGTATCCCATTCCTGCACAACTGTGCACATACACCAAACCCAGCAACTCCTGAACTGCCTTCAAAAGACACACCGAGCTCCCAATCAGTAGAAACATAAACCTCAACATCTACCAAAAAACAAAGTAAGTATTTCCCTTTTTTTAGAAGCTAAAAAACGTAGGAAGAAGAATTAGCACAGCTACATAGCTGATCACCACAAGAGATGCAAGCAGAATTCCAGATTTTCTGGCTTCTATTTCAATCTGATACTTCTGATACTTCAATCACCACTGACCTACATTACCTTTGTATTTATCACCTGCTTCTAATTTCCTCACTACTTTTATCTACGAGGTAATCTGGCTATTTTACTTCCTGCTCACTTTCCTGCAGAGTTAAACTTTAAAAAAAAAAAAGAAAAGGCCACTACTTTGTCACAAAAAACCCCCACACCCTTCTTTGTCCTAGCCAATGCCAGATGAAAGACAACATGCCACATTTTTACATTCATTAATATAAACTTTCCAACAGGCCACATAACTTCAGCTATGCCCTAGGAAGTTCTAATCTTTGATTTTACCTGTAGCATTTCTGCCAAACAACAGGTACAGGTTGCACTAATATCTGTGATATCAGCAGATTCACTTGTACTCACATTACCATAGCTCTGTCTTTCTAGTTACAGACTCATCGTATATTTACTTATTAACTCCAAAACTTTCCTCCAGTGAAGTAATACTCCTACCAAGGCAGAATAGACCCTTTTCCCCAGAGAACAGCTAAGTATCCTCTAGAACAAACTAGCATCACCTGCATTCAGAAGAGTTTGCTCTGTCATTAAAAAATACGATGAGATCAAACAACCCATCCCCTGAAGTTATACACTGCCAGCTCACAAATACAAATATTCACACTGGGGAGGCACAAGCAGGTTTACTGAGCACCATCACTTTTAGCAGCAGTAAAGACTTGTGTGAGCCCTCACACTTGGAAAGCTGAAGTTCCAAACCTGAACTACGCTAACCAGGGTGGGCTCTGTGTGCCTGAGAGTAGCCAGCCAGGACTCCTGTGCCACTGTCCACAACGTTCTCACACCATGGCCTGACACACCAACTACTCTCATTGTACAGTGATGCCACTGCAAAATGCTGTACAAAAAGGAGCTACCAAGAATCAGAACATTTTTGTATCCCTTAAACTCTCACAGGACACTACAAAGGTACTGCAGGATCTCTCCATCTCTACCATGCCACCTTCAGGAAAAAAAAAAATCAGCAGTCACAGTAACAAAAAAGAAAAGAAAGAAAAAAAAAAAAAAGGGAAGAAAATGCTTTTTTTATCATAAAAGGAGGAAATCTGAAAGTTACCTTACACACTGGAAACACAAGCTGGATCCCTTCACAAAACAATTACCCGAGACTTACTTTCCCCTTCTCAAGAAACAGGAATTTAAATACCTTTCCCCTCCTTCTCCCAGCACAGAAGAATGGAAGGGCTCACACCAAACTCCTCAGAAAGAAACCCACAAAATTTCCTGCCTTCATTCAGCTCTCGAGTACCTAATAAGTTTTCAAATCCTGTGCCAAACCCCAGAGTGCACATGAGTAAACAAAAGAAAGAATTTGCCAACAGAATGGGATATGCAAGCAAAGGAAAAAATACCAAGTGTAGTTTAGAGGAGAGGTAGCAGGGAAACAGGGTGCAAAAAGCTGCTATGCTCTATCACACAGAAGTGAAACACAAAAAACGGGGGGAAATGAAACAGCACAAATTTCTCTGCCATTTTAAATATAGGATGCTAGGAGCATCCCTAAAGGATTCCCCTGCATTTACAGGGGAAAATACACATATATTTTACTCTGTTTAAGCCACTATGGACCAAACACCTTTTGGCCACACAAGTGACGTGTCATCCTTCCAAAGATGTTCCACTGGGATTCTGTACTCTCCCGTTCTCTCCCATTAATATTTCAAGTATCAGAAACTGGAATTTGTTGCTCAGCATTTTAACACATCACTTACAACATAATAAAACGCACATCTGTTCCGCCTGCTGACTTTAAAAACAATGTCTGCTATAAAATAAATTAAAATTTATCTTATAGATCGTGCGAGAAGAGAACTTAACCAGCCCTGAAGAAGAGACTTGAAGGCGCCCTTACAGACCGGCCATCAGACAGCAGCTCACTGCAAATGCCTTTAGCCAGACCGAACATCGCCTGCTTCCATTAAAACCCATGAACGGTAAGTACTGCAGAAGCTGTAATACTCGGAGCGTGTGCAGCCCTGGCAATAATATACCGAGGGAAGGACGGGCACAAGTCCCGGCTGCTCCCAAGACGGCACCGGGCGACAGCACGAACCAGCTCCTGAGGTATGCGCTCCCGCTTCAGCCGCGTGCTGCCTCCGAGCTCCGGGGACGGGGGGCCGAGGCAGAACCCGCACCGCCGTCTTCCCGGCAGGGAAAGACCAGGGCGGGCCACGGAGCGCTCCGGGCGCCCGGGCAGGAGGCCCCGGGGCGCAGGGCAGAGTTCGAAGCAGGCCGGACCGCCGGGCAGAGGCAGCGGCGCCGGCAGAGCCGGAGAGAGGGCAGCGGGCGGCCTCGCGGACAGAGCGGCCGAGACCCAGCCGCGGAGCTCGGGGCGGACAGAGGCCCCAAGACTCGCGGGACCCCAGGCGACGGGACCTGGAGGTCAGGGGAGGCCTGGCCTAGGCAGTGGAGGCCCGGGTCAGTCCCACTCACCAGGCCGGTCCCTGCAGCAGCAGCGGCGGACAGAGCCGGGCATTCAAAATGGCGGCGGCGCGGCCGCAGCACCGGTACCGCAGGCGGAGGTATCCGCGCGCCGGCTCGCTCCCCGCGACCTCGCGGGCTCTCCCGGCCCCGGGTGGGCGCGCGGCCGCGCCGGGTTCGGCGGGAACGCGGCGAGGATGGCGAGAGGGTGGTGTAGGACCGCCGGTGGCTGGACAGAAAATGCCGTTCGCACTACTTTTCTTGGCGGAAGCACCCGCGAGGCTGGTCTTACGAGGCGGATAGGTGCGTTTGCACCGTGGCAGTCCCTGATGACGTCACGTGCGGGGCGGTCCCGGCGGCGCGCGCTCCCCACGGCGGGGTCGGGCGGGACTCCTGGCCCATGTCCGCGGTTCCGGGACCGGGGAGTTCCAGGGCCGGAGGGGCCAAGCCCCTCCCAGCCCGCCGAATCTCGCACTGTTTAAATGTCCACCGGCGGTGAGGAGAGCGCAGTGTGCGCCAGTAAACGAGGCGTCTCTGGAAGGGGGTACAGAGCCGCCCCCGCTCTAGGCAGCTCTTCTGTCCCCACTTCCAGAACCTTATACCACATTAACGATCACCGAATGACGAGGAACTGCCCCCCGCGGAGCCCAGTCAGCAGCGTGGGACCGGCGGGACACTGCGGGGGTGCGAGAGAGGGCACGGGCACGTTCAGACCGAAGGCTCCCACAGGGGAGCCGGGCCGCGCTGCCGCGGGGCCCACGCTCCCGACCAACAGCTGGGAGAGCCCGTCTGGGGCGCGGAACCAGCAAAAGCCGCACGGCGCTGCCGTCAGGTGACTCGCGCTGTGCGGCCGGGCCCCGGACACGTCCCGCAGGAAGGGCCGGACTGGGCCCCGGGCGGACGCAGCTGGTTGCCACGGCAACGGCGCTGTGGGTGCCCCGTGACGCCATCCGGGCACGGCGGAGTCACGATCGCTGCCGAGGGGTGAGCAGTTCCGGCGGTCGGTGTTCGCGTCATTGATATGCGACGCGTCATTGCCGTGCGCCGTGGGTGGGGAGGAGCCGGTCCGGGCACCGGGCGGGCCCGCGGGGCCGGTTCGGGCCATGGCGGGTGAGCCGCGGGCACCGGGCGGGCACCGGGAGGGCCCGCGGGACTCGACGGGGCGGGGCGCGGCGCAGCGCAGCGCGGCCGGGGTTTTGGGGCCGGGGTTGGGGGCGGCGACCGGGCTCGGGCGTCTTCCGTCCCCGGCGTCCCGACCCTGGGCTAGGGGCCATCGCCGTGCCCGTTCCCGGAGCCGGGGCTTGGGCCGCCCCCC
>NW_024581064.1:830215-879302 GCF_017639235.1 Corvus kubaryi | reverse complement strand
TGCTCTCGCCGCAGCTCAGCCTCAACCCGGGGCAGGCGGAGGGCTGGCGGGTCCTGAACTGGGAATAGGATTCATGAACGGGGAAACGGGATCAACGTCTCCGTCGGTAGAATCTTAATAAGCCTTAAAGGTTATTTCTGAGCGGTTCCAGTGACAATTCTCGGCCCTCGTGTTGGCAGGGAGCCGTACCCCGGCCCGATCCCATCCGGTACTGCTCGGGGCATGCTGCTGTGTTTGGGATGAGGAGCAGCGACAATACAGGCAATGTAGGCAGAGTCCACCGGGAGCGACAACAATCGGGACAGGCTTGCAGGGCTTTGCATTCCGTGGTGCGAATGACCTCATTGTCCTTGCGGGGGTCTCGGCCAGCTACTTGAAAAATACTTATTAAAAACCACAGCAGCTCTAGGGGGAGGGTCCCTGCCAGGGAAGGGAGAGAGAACAAACTGTGTATGTAAAAACAGAAGGGGAAAACAGCCACGGTAGCAATAATGGGTCGGGACCTGCTCTGCCCTGTTGTGTCCCTAGTGGAGGCTGAAAGGCCATGACACATCCCAGAGTGCACAGCAGTGTTTCGCGTCTGCTCTGTTCCTCTAGCTGCCACATGTTCCCATGAAATCTCGTAGTGGAGAGTGTTGGTGCATGTGGAGGCCCACCCAGCCTAGGCACACAGGAGCCAGCCTCTGACATTCCCATTGCTCAAACACCGGGTCACCTGGCTCATCCCCTTGTCCTGCCCAGGCAGGGTCAGCCAGAACAGGCCACCCAGGGCTAGCCTTGTTGGGTTTAAATACCTCTCCCCAGCATCAGGGGAAGGTGCAGATGGGCATGGGAATGACCCCACAGGTGTGCCACGGTCCCTGGGGCTGCCTCCTGCCTGCTGCTGGTGCTGCTGTGTATTCATGCCATCACGGCACCATTTCCACTCCTGCTGCTGCCAGCTGCATCTCAGTTTTTTGAATCTGTGGGTTAAGGACATACACAAGCTGTGTAGGAGTGGTCATGTGCTCCTCTAAGGAACCAAGAGATGGAAATCAGCAGGAAGTAGAAATTCTGCTGGGAAATGGAAGGAACAAATGAAAGGAATGCAGTGCTGCTTGGGTCTGGTCACAGGACATGAGGCATTGGTGATTCTTGCAGTTACAGTCACTAAGTTACTGGAAGAGGGATAATGCCCCTGGACAGCCACATCAGCAGCTCTGGCGCCTTCTTCTGAGCTAGCAGTGATGGCAGCATTGTGTGGGAGGTCAGAGAAAAGCAAGGGGGCTGACTGGAAACAAAAACCAGAGGGAGCTGGGTAAATGGAAAGAGACTCTGGTGGTGGGGAGCACAGGGAGAACCTCCAAAGGGCAGGAGGGCATGGGGACACAGAAATAAAGCAGAGAGGACCTTCCCTTCCCTTCCCTTCCCTTCCCTTCCCTTCCCTTCCCTTCCCTTCCCTTCCTCTACCTTACATCTCTGGCCAAAAAGAAAGGAGTATTCTAAGATAAAGAATAAAACCCAAGGGAAACAAAGCTGAGACCATATTGCTGCTGCAGAGAAAGCTTCATTAGCCCTGTTGGCACAGCAGTAATGAGAGAAAAACCCCAAAACAGTAGGAGTGATATTACAGGACTGACTGACAGGGGAGGATGTGGTGCATTTTCCATCTCTTGATGTCTTCAAGCCAAGCCAAATGCCTGTCTGAAGCTATCTTAGTCAGACAAGTTACTGATTTCAGAGTAACATGGCGAAATTTTCATGACCGTAGGTACAGGAGGTCAGGCAGCGCAATTCCTTCCTGCTCACCCCGGAAATCTGCAGGAAGGAAACGCAAAGGCAGATCACAAGAACATGATGCTATTTGTGCTCTTGGATAGGACTTTACGCCAGCACTGATTCATCTGGCTACATTGGCATTCCACAGCATTACTCAGCCCCTCAGGTGGGCAGACACTCGAGGGTAGATCTGTCTGGAAGAGGCTGGGTCTGCTGACCTGACATAATTTCTTCTTTTCTTCAGATGTTTAGCAAGCTGTCCCTAGTCTCCAAGGTATGACACAGCCAGGTGGTCCTAACCTTGCTGAAGGTCTGGGGCATTTGCACCATCTTTCTCACATGATCTCACTGCAGTCTCAGCTGCTGAAGCTCTGTTCCTCCTCAGGAATTAGGGCTTGGGGCTGTGCTAGAATAAAATCAGATGAAGATGGAGAGATGGATCTGTGGAAACGTTTGTTTAGTGCCCAGGAGCAGCCCAAAAGGCAAACTGACTGTTAACAATTATCAGGAAAATAATGGAGAGCAGATCACAGTTCTGCCACTGAACAGATCCATAGTGAAAGCTGCACTGTGATTTCTATATGCAGCTCTGTCTGCCTCTGTCAAGAAAAAGATTTGGAAGTTTTTCAGAGAAGACCAACAAGGATGATCAAATACAAAGAGTATTTTCCACGTGAGGAAAAAGTGGATAGTCTCTTTAGGCTGGAAAAGAAATGACTGAAGAGGATTATAGTATCAAGTTTAGCAAATAGAGGTTGCCTGCAGTATGATTTCTCATTGTCCCTTCAATATAAGAATCAGCAGCACCCCATAAATTAGCAGGTAATAACCAAAAAACAAAAAACAGGTCTTTTTTAAATGTCATGTACTGTGTCGGACTGCTTCACACAGGGTATGGTGCGCCACCAAAGCTCATATGCATTCAAAAATAAATTAAACATTTTAATGGGAGAAAAATATCCACTCACATTGATGGAATGCAAGACCCTGTTTCTGCTTCTGGAGCCCATGAGCTGCAGGTGGCTGAGGCTGCCAGAGTGTTCTGGGAAGCACCACAGGATCTGTGGCCTCTATACCCCAGCATGGATGCACCAACCAGACTCCAGGAGTCAATCACCAAATTGCACTGTCTCCTCCTGGAACAAGCTACCAGTGGAGAAATAGAAAACAGGTTTTTTGTAGCTATACTGAAACTTCACAGTTGATTTTAAGCCTCTTAGACAGTATAATACCGACTGCAAGTTCCTGCTGAGGGCTATCGACTCCAGCCTGTGCCAAGCTGCAGGGAACACCCTGTGCCATGCCTGCGTGTGATGAGCATGTCTCTGCACCAACAGCGTGACTGAATCAGATCAGAAACCAGCTTCCTGGGATTTCCCACCAGCATCCTTTCAGACTGCCATCCAGCAGCAGAGATCTGTGCATCCACAAAGTGACAGGCACCAGAAGACAGCATCATCTTCAAACCACACAGAGGGATTAGTGCAGGCTGGAAGCAGCCCCCTGCTGCCCTCTGTCCAGGGTGGGACACACTGCCTGGTGGGCTGTGGGGAAGGAGGGGGCTTGCACTTCAGAGGTGGTTTTCCCAGGTCATATGCTTGTAAGCAGACACCGTGGCAAACAAATTGCGTGTTCTTGTAGTGTAAATCCTAATCTGGTTCTCTTGAAGCACCTGCTGTTGTGCTGCTGTGGTACTAAGGAATGTCTGCATGATGGAATGCAAGGCTATACCTTAAGTACTTCAAATTAATTGGGAGCAGTGGTGTTTCGTACTGGGGGACCACATCGAGGACACTGGCTATTTACAGTCCTATAGGTTAGAGCTGCAGGCAGCATGGATTTTGTGGGCAGTATGGACAGGATGGACAGGTTGGCCAGTGTGGGCCATGTGGACAGGGCACCAGAGCAGCAGCTGACAAAGGTCAGCTGTGTGGTGCTGTTCCATTATTACTTCAGGCAGTGCCTCTGCTTTGTTACACACTTCTATCACTGCAGAGAGCAGTGGCACACTGCTCTCTGCAGTGATCCAGCAGTCACAGATCCTCCATCTTTTTATCAAGGTAATTCCCCATCACCATTATTTTTGCATACCTTCTACCACAAGAAAGAAGAGGCCAATATTGAGCTGCAATGAATGCTCAGCCAGCATGGTAACCAGCCAAATTTCATATTAGCAGCATGGTTTAAATGGCCAGCCTGCTTCTACGTGGTGATCAAGAACACAGTGAGTGGAAGGGGCCCCTGCTCTAGTTTGGTAATGCTCCCCTATTTCTGGAGTTTGTTAGCACAATATCAAAATTACAGACCACAACGCTCTCCATTTCTTACTTTCATTTTGAATTAAAGACCTTCTATTGAAGACTCTCACTTCAAAAACCAGACAGGCACTTCCTAATATCAAGAAAAATGCCTGAAGAATAAATTGCTCCTATCAGAAATAAAGCATTTTAGTTCTGCCAGAAGCAGAGAGATCTGTGTTTGTAAGTCCCTCCAAAGGCAACTCCATCTTTCCTGTTTTCCTCTCATTTTCTTTTGATGCACGAAGACTGCTCATTGCAGTGCTGTGATTGGATTCAGCTTTGGAGCAGTGTAATTGTAAATATTCATTGGAATCCAAGCTAGTTTTCCCAAGTCTCTCTTAAAAGCTTTGCAGTTATACAAACAGCCATGGCTCTGCATTAGCCTCACAGCCTGGAGGCTGCCTATTTCTCCCCAGCCCCAAAGTCTGCTCCTTCAGAGGCTGCATGGAGAGAAATCAGCCTTGCCAACCATTTTAATCAATGCTCTATTATTTTCTTTATTCCCTATTTAATGACTGTGCTGTAGAACTGGCTCTCAGATACAGGTACTCAGTGGGGTTCCTCACTGGTGTCTACACAAATAACATGGCTCACCTTGGCTCACAGTTCCCCTGACTGTCGTGGCCATGAGTTTCAGTCCCTGTCTCTCTGCTGATGGTGCCAGGGTATCTGTGAATGGCTGAGTCCAGGTATATGGTATGCAGTATGTGGTATCTGGTATAGGTATTGTGCCTGTGACCATTCCTCCCTCCTCTGTGAACACTCTGTGGCTGCTCTTATACAATGGGGCAAGGCAAAGGGCAGCGGACTCCTACAGCCTCTGAGGAGCTGAGGCAAGTTCTGCCCATCAGCCAGACCTTGCCCTTGCCTGTGCCAGCCCTGCTCAGCCAAACTGCATGCCCCAAGCTGATCGTGCTCTCCAGGTGGTCTCTGACTGCAGCCATGTCCTGCACAACTCATTTGCAGAGCAGCACATGTAAGAAACTGCACACAGCTCTTCTGCTGAGAAGGGAAATTGAATCCAAAAGTACTATCTACACTCGCATCTCTGCCTCATACACTCATGTGTTCCCCACCATGGGTGGGACTCTGGCCAAAGCCTGTGGCACAGCACCACATGTAATGCAGATGGTGGTATTGGAGCCTTCATCACCCACTGACATCCTCTAGGCTCTGCTTGCTCCTTTCAGCATGTGTTACAGCCTCCCAGGGAGCCTGGGACCAGGCAGGTTGGCAGTAAAAGGAGAAACACAGAAGGAGACTGCGGCAGGGCTCTGGGGAAGGCAGAGCTGGGTTATAAGGTATGAGCAGGGATAGATTTTGGAAATGAGCAATGCTGGAATGAATGTCAAGGGGCTGATAGTCCATCTTCCAGTTTTGAAACAGGGGAACCTACAAGTACCCTGTGTATTGCATATCTGTCCTTAAAACTCTCTTGTGATGCATGTTCCTCAGGCCCTGGCAGTCTGTTCACCTGCTCTGTTCTCCTTCCCTTTAGAAAACTGTTCCTAAACCAAATCTTTCCTGATGCGGGCTCTGGCCAGCAGTTTTTGAGTGTTCCTTCATAGACATGGAGAGCTTTTTTCTTCTTTACAGGAGTTTCTTACATACAGCTGGTGTTGTGATCTCCCTCAGTTATGCAGAAATAAAACCCAAAACCCTAAACCCCAACAAAACAGCCAGATCATAAATCACAAAATAAACCCTGTCTAGTAGAACTCCCTGCCATACAGAGCAGTATCTACGAGAGCAGAGGCCCTGTGAAAGCAGATGAAGTAATGAGGCCTTTATAAAGGTAACAGCTCCCAGAGCCAAAACAGCTCATGGAGAGAAATTCTCTGCTCCTGTAGATCCATATCTCCTGGTGGCAGCCACCAAAGTGTCCTCTTCATCTCTTTTCCCAGCTCAAGGCCAGCTGCCTTCAGAATGTGGTGAAGGAGACATCCCTGGGGAAAGTCCAGCCTCCAGCCGAAGGGAAGGAGTGTGGAAAACCACATAGTCACGAAGAAGGGCTAGATGTTGAAACATGCCCGATGGCAAGAGCAGAAGGAACTTGTCCCTGGGGTCTCTGTGGGAATCCATCCTCTCCTCTCCAGATACAACACGCCACCTTTGTCGCACCTGTAGTGTGACACTGTGACGCCTCAGCAGCTGCCAGGGGAGGGAGTGTACCAGCGGACGCACAGCCTGGAGCCCCATCAGGGTCCCTGCTGTAAGAACACACTGGTCCTTTCGCTGCACATCTCTGGTGCAGAGGAGTATTCATGGTATGAGCTGGAAGCACAGTTCTTCCCTTCCAGCTCCATTTTCCAAAACAGCCAGAGCCCTGTTCTTCAGTGCTCCTGCTTGGATGATTTATCCAGGTCACAGTGAGGACAACTGGCTAACTGAGGTTAACAGCTTTCTAAGTTTCATTTCAAAAAGACATTAGCATGGGGGCTGTATTAAAGAATGATATGCCAAACCTTAATTCATTCACCAGGAGAGCTTATGATCAGGTGGGAGACTAAGATGACAAGCAGGGCTGTGCTGCCAGTCTTTCTGTAAAGGGCAGGACCATAACTCATGCTCCCAGTACTAAATTACACCTGGCACTCCTTGCAGAGGGATCTGCTGCTTGCTGCAGGGACCCACAACCACCAGTCTTGGGAGGCCCAGGCCCCCACAACAGGAAATGTATCAGCAGCTGGGACTGGCTCAGAAAAATAGATTGGAGTCCTTCCATCTGGAAGAAGGATGTTGGGAAGAAAATATGAGGAAGATCTATAAAATCAGAAGTGTCATGGAAAGGTGATTAAGGAGTGAGTGTCGTGGTTTTTTCCAATACAACAGTGGAATTTGTCAGGGGACAGGTTCAAAACAAACCAAAGGAAGTGGCTTCTTATCCAAGTGTGGTCAAGCAGGGGAACTCACTGCTACAGGACTTTGCAGAAGCTGAATAAGACCTAAGTTACAAAATTAGTTTAGTTTGACAAGTTGTGGATGAAAATGCCTCAAGAGCTCTTAAACACAAAGGCTCCCCTTTGGGCTTGGGAAGCCCCTTCACCACAGAAGGTGGGTGAGCATCTTGGTGAATTTCACAAGCTTCCCCTGTTCTTCCCAGGGGAAAAGAGCTCTTTCCCAGACAGGGCCATAAGCTGCTGCTGGACACAGAGCCAGGTGGAACACTGTTCTGCCACAGAATAGTGTTATATGTTTATATAACAAGGCTTGATGCTCAGTGCTTTAATTGGGAAGTTTGTAAGAGAAAGTTGAGCACTAGGCTTTTTTGTCTGCCAGTTTCACACTGAAACCAACAGTGAGGCTCAGCTGAATTTGGTATCAATGGGTTGAGAGATAAGGGAAGGGAAGGGAAGGGAAGGGAAGGGAAGGGAAGGGAAGGGAAGAGAGTAGGAAGAAGCAGAGTGTCATTGCCACCCTGCCATGCTGTCCTTGCACAAATCCACACTTGGTCACCCATATGCACAGGCAGAACAAAACAAAGGCACATGCTGACCCTCTCCTGCATTCATCTGCCACCATCCACGAACACAGACAAAGGCACACATATCCTGCTCCCACCTTCACTGTGGGCAGTTGGAATGCAAGCTTGCCACACGCGGCTCAGCCCACATGCTGGGCTGGCTCCTCACACACAGAAAATTGGATGATGTGGTAGTAAATAGAACAACATCTTGTAACCTTCCTTCAAATGCAATAAATTTAATCGGTGCATTGTGTTCATATATATTGCAATTTATGTATCATTAGATATATAAACATATTCATAGGAATATATTTATAATCACCACATTAAATGAAACAAAATGCCTCCACTTTGACAAATAAGGGGGATACCTCCCCCCATCCCTATTTAAATGCTGCCCTCTGAGCTGCTGCTTAGACAAACCAGTGGTGCTGAGCTCCTCCTGTCATCTAATATGCTGGTACCTGGAGCTCTAATGTCAAAAGTACCTGGTTTATTCTACCAGAACCCCAAGCATATTTCACTAGCAAGTTGTTAAAATAGACACATTTTTTTAATGGCTTATGTCGTGCTGAAGGGGATGACAAGTGGATACCAGGTTAAGCAAATAATGCTGCAGTGTCCAGCAGTAGGAGTTACCCAGGTTTCCAGTATCAGCTCTCCTCACTCCTGTTTGCCATGTGGGTCCAAATGGGACCTTGTGGTTGGAGTCTGCCGAGGAATGCTGGTGCCTGAGCGGACATCAGGCAGACAGCCTGATGGCTGGGGAGGTGGGAGCAATGTGCTTTCCCAAGCCAGGCTCACACACAGGGGGAACACACTGAGCAGAGGGTCTGACCCCTACAGCTTCTGAAATACAGGGGTTGGTGGCAGAGCAGGGGCAAACAGACCCAGCATGGAGTAGACTGGCACAGGCTGCCCAGCAGGCCTCCAGCAGGCAACGAGGGTGCTCCCACCCTTATGTCCAGGAGCAAGCTGAGGGTTTTGTCCACAGCAGCATGGCTGAACAGGTCTGAGCAAGCCTCATCTCCTGGCTCACAGCGTGTCACCGTCACTGCCGGCCAGGACAGCTCTGTCCTGAGGCAGTGTCTTTGTGGCCATCCTCTTCCTGTCTCTCCAAGATCAGCAGCATGAGCAACACCCACGATATCTGTGTGTGACAGCCCTCACACCCCCACAGCAACTGCAATCCCACCACCCATTTACAGCCAGCAGAGCTGTAGCCATCTCCCTGCTGCCCCCGACCTTCCTCTCTTCACTGGGAGGTGACAGACTCTACTCTCACATCTTCAGCCCTTCCTTATGCTGCCATGTAAACAAGAGCAGCAGATTATCACTATTGCTGTGAATGCATCAAATAGAGTTCCCTTTTCAGCCTGAGCTGCTGAGCTAGAGTGGACTGGTATCTTCTCCTACCTGCTCCAAGCTCCCTTCTGTAGCTGGTGGCTGGCCCCCAGGTCCTGGCTGAGCTGCTGCTCTGGCTGCATTTCTGCTCCAGGTCTGCCTGCCTCTCCCTCTGCTTGGTCTGCAGTTGATAGATCCTCTGATCTTGAGCATCCAGCTATTGACCCGCCCAGGGAAAGAAAGAAAAAATGGAAAAAAAAATCAATTAATACTAAACGGCTTAACAAAACCCCGAACAGCACAGACTTGATGCTGATGGGGGTGGGGATTGGCAGGAGGAGACACCCCCTGCACACATTAGCTGCAAAAATCTGATGTTCTAGGGACAGGAAGCCAATATGGTGGGTGTGATTTGACATGCTTGCCCGCAGCAGGCAGACATGTCCAACTCCGGAAAGCAGAGACTCTGCCAACTGGGGCACCTGCCTCTGCTCACGGAAGGGGTGTCAGACTCCCAGGGTGAGGGAAGCAAAGGGCAGCTGAGCAACCTAAGTTATTCTAACCAGTAACCAAACATCCAGCTCCTGTTGCAGCTGCATGTTGAGCTCTTCAGGCATTTTCGGTCTGCTGTCCTCGGAGCAGAGAGGAAGGGGCTTGGCTACCCCACAGCCTGTCCATCTCCCTTCCGTTCTGCCTGAACAGGAGCAGCTCTAAGGGTTCAGCATATTCACTTCTGGGTGTCCCAGCTCTAAGGTGTTGGCACAAGGTGGAAGCAGGGAAGAATCATGAATGTCAACCAAGGAGCATTAGCATGACAAGACTCAAGTATCGACCCCAGCTCGGAGCCACTGTCCCCGGTGCCTTGGCCATTTACCCCTCAGGGATGCTGCTCATCTTCTTGTGATGGGTGAGAGAAGCCACACTCAGCTGGCACTGTGTGGCTCCTGCCCTGCTAAGGATGGGAAGGCAAGAGAAAATGCTGGCCACACAGCTTAGGAGTTGGTCTGCTTGGTGGCTTAAATTCAGCATAAGAACTACTCTGCATTGCTGGCTGGGGATTGTGTCATGCCCTGCCATAACCAAGGGTCCTGTGTGCAGTGATGTGGTCACTGCAGGTGAGAACAGCATCCTGCTTCCGCTGCTCAGATATGCCTGGAAGCAGCCCTGTGTCCTGGAGAAAGGGGCCTTCAAAGCTTCCTGCAAGCACTGCCTGGCCACCACCACCTTGGCTCGAGCTGGCAGCCCTCCTGCCCTTGGGAGGGCCCTGCTGCATGGGGGGCTCTCCCAAGAGCAATGCTTCCCAGAGGCTTCTCCCTCTGGGCATGTGTCCATCTGTCCTTCCAGCACTGCTGCTGCCCCTGGACCCCCTGGGCCCACTTGTGCTCCACATTGCTGCCAGGCACAGCTGAGTGCTGCCAGCAACACTGCCAACATCCAGCAACACTGGCAGCAACAGAGGGGCCTCATCAACGTTCACTGACTTGTTAAACCTGGAGAGGATTTTGATATTAATTAATGCTAACTGATTAGTAAAATATATTTATTGAAGACTGTCACCCAGCTGTCAACATTCAATAAATACACTAATAATCAATTTGCATGTAATTAACACAAAATTATGTTAATATCTACATTAAAGATGTATTTCAGCACACACAGGCAGTATTCAGCCCACAGTGCCAGGTCCCAGCTTCTGCTGATGGGGGGCTGAGTGGTGAGCCGGACAGCTCACAGAGGGGTCCATGGCAGAAGGGTGAGCATCCGCCAGCAGCAGCAGGCTGGATAGATTCCAAAACCATAGCCTCACAAAGCTTTGTCAACAGGGATAATGAGAGATAGACGAGAGACATAGAGGAGCTGATGTCTCCTCATCATCCCCCTCTCCCCAGCTGCCAGGCAGGTGAGTGGGTTTGGGAGGCAGAGTGACTCTAGGATTTTCAGCGCAATGAGGCTCCCTGCCAGCTCTCTGGCACCAGGAGTGCCTGTGACAATAGGGCATGTCACATGGCTCCATGGAGCAGCATCTGCCTGGGGATCCGAGGTCACCAAGGGGGTCATCCTGCCCAAAGCAGCACTGCCTGCCCAAGCTTCCCTCCTTCCCATGCTATTCAGACAAAGTCCATCTTTCTTCTTCCCCAGCGCAGCCCCACACAGCGATGTGCTTGCAGCAGGAAAGGAGGTGGCATGTTTAGGGTGAGCATCCCCCACCCCCACTCCTTCTCCTCTCATTTAAGTGGAATCAATTGTGCCATTTCTGCTTTGCTTTTCAAAAGCAATTACTTTCATGTCATTTTTACAGACATGCACGGAGAGCGAGAGAGTGAGGGCTTGATTATGCCCCCTCCCATCCCCATCCTATGGCTTCCGCAGTGGTGGTGAAGTATTAAATTAAATGAGGTATCTATGGAGCGGCGATGGTTTCAGGTCAGAGGCGCTATGGAAAGCTGTATGCTGCACTGCTCCTGTATATGTAAATGGATATATTAAAACCACTGATGTCAACTTGCAGCACTCATCTCTTCTGCTCTCGGGTGATCAAAGCTGATTGCAGAGGCAATTACTGCGAAGGAAAAGAAAATCACGGCCTCCTGCTCATCCCTGAGCTACTGGAGTTTAATTGCTTAGTGTAGCTGAAGCTGCCTCTCCATCTCCCTGGTATGCACACACACATGTGGGAGCAGTGCGTGCCTAGAGAGAGACGGGAATGGACATCTTTGGGGATGGGCAGGGAGAAGCACCCAAAGCAGGGGAAGACCACAACATGAAAAATAATGATGCTTAAAAATGAATTAGACCACTATAGCAGGCAGGGCTGTATCTTAGCAAGCCACTGGATCGATAGCACAGGGAAACAGGGCAGCATAAATACATGCCTGTGAGACAGCCTCTCCTGTTCTCTGGTCTCTGGTCCAGGATTTACAGTAAGGCTGCTTCAGTCTTTTACAGGATGTGGCTAATCAGACTCCCAAATCCTGGTGACACAGGTAATCATGACCCCTGTTTTACAGCTGAAATCACTTGAAGGGAAGGTGTCAGTGCTGTCCTGAGGAGTCCCAGCTCCTCACCCTGGTCTTACCTTTGTGTTTCATGTTGGATTCCACAGGTGCACCATGAAGGCAGAGGACACTTTTTAGGCAGGGAACATTGTAATGCAAACACACCAGTTGGCTGAGTTGCCATCAGCCCTGTGCCACACACCTGCCCAGGTTGCCCAGCTGTACTACGGGGTCACTCAGTGCTGGTCAAGCTTTGGCTGTGGTGTCTGACCTGTCCTGAAGCAGGGCTGAGCACGTGCTCTCTGAATGCACACCTATACCTGGCCTGAAGCAGGGCTGAGCAAAGTATAAGGCATCAGATCTGTCACTAACATGTTACAAGGGAGCAGAGGGGCAATAAAGAAGGTGGGGAGGGGGGCAAACAAAAGACCTGCTTTCCCACCTGAGGGAGGCCACAGCCATTCCTGTGGCACCTCAGAGGCATTGGCACCACACTCACACAAGGCAGAAGAGACCCCAAGGATGCACTGTCAGCTGTAACCCAGTTCTCCCTGATGGCTGTTGCTCTCCTCCCAGCCTTGGCCAGGATGAGCGCTCCTGTGAAACCATCCTCACCTGACACCTGGGGAATAGGACAGACCCAGAGAAATCCAGGTGCCACAGTGCATAGCCAGAGCAACCACCAGCAGCAATTCCCTCAAAGGCAGAGGAACAGAAACACCTAATGGTGAGAACAGTTCTGCCATCCCACAGCTGCATTTGGGAATGATGAGTCTGGCCCCCAACAGAAAGTGTTTACAAAATTATAAGTGCTAAGTTACTTGTTCTTCTGAATTTTTGACCCCTGAGGGTTTTGCTTTTGTGCTTTTCTGCTGAAGCAATTGAAAGTGAAGGATAGGGTTTTTTTTTTTTAATTGCAGCCAAAGCCTGGGACTCTCTTATTCCTGCTTGACTTTACAACAGGAGCTTCAAAAAATCAACAGAAAATCAGGAAACCCAGAAATGAGCCTTGTGATCTGCTCTGGCTGCAGGAGTGCCAGAAGCCCTCAGCAGTGCTGCCTGGCCCCTGCCCATGGGTGGGCTCTACCACATGGCCTCCTCCCTGCCCTGTGAATCCAGATTTTCAACCCAAGGATGCAATTCCTTTTTTATGAGCTGCCTGTCTCTTTCTGTTTAGCTGAGAGTGCTTGGAGCCCTTCCCCCACCTCCTTTTCCACTGCTGCTCTGGTTTTATTCAATTCAACACTTGAGGGAACTGCAGATTAAATGTCTCTGAATCTAAATTGCCAGCGATGGATCTAACAGCCTTTTTCCCTCTCCCCTCCCCAAACTCCCCTCAGACAGAATGCTCCAGCACATTGTCTCTGCCGTGCTTGGCTCCAGCTGCAGAACAGCAGCACCAGGATGGGAACATGGCATTGAGAGCATGAGGTGCACAGCCCTCTCCTGCCCCATGTGCTGGCAGGGGAAGGGAGAGGAGATTGGAGAACGCCCTCACTGCTGGTCGTGCCCGTGTGCCCAGACATTGCCAGGCTTGTTATGGGGCTTGTGACGCCAGGTCGGAAAATGGTGTAGGAAAGGCTAGGGAAGGCTAAACTTTTTCTTTCCATAGGGAAAACTCTTGTCCTTAGAGCACAGAAAAGTGGTGAAAAGGAAAAATAAGGCAAAGAGAAAGGAGGAGTCAAAGCTGGGAGACACAGAGGAATTAAGAGCCCAAAGGAGTCTGTACACAGGGAAGAGGCTCTTGAGCAGTCCTGCAGAGCAGCTCCCTCGACAGAGCTGGGACTCATAGCATTATCTTCATGCTGGGGAAATTAAATTATTTTTGACCTTTGCCTGCAGAAAAAAGTAGTAAAATATTGTCAGAATATTACTGAAACAGTAAATATTTTTTTCTGAGTGTAGAAGCTTCACAGAAAGTGAAGCGTTAAGTGTAATGAGGAATGAAATGCTTCACTGGACTCCAAAGCCTGGTAATACTGAAACCTAAAGACAACTGCTTAAAAATATGAACTTTGCAACATCAATATTATTCTACGGAAAAGACCAGTTGGTGTGTTAATCCACAACTGCAAATGGTGCCCATCTCCACTCAGAAAACAAAAACCACAACTGACCTCTGTCCTGCTCTCATAGTCCTTCTGTCCCATTCCCTCCCCATACACAGATGGTATGGAAAATTCCTTCCCAGTGGAAGGACATGTCGAGAACAAAACAAATAAATGGAGTATAAAAATAAACATACCAAGAGGCATCGTGCTGATTGCGTTATAGATTTTCATATTTAATTAAAAGAAAACCTGCCTTTGGGTATCTGTTAGGAGAACAGAATCCTGATGTAGAATCCATGGCCTGTCCAGGCTCTGGAATAGTGCAGGTTTCCACAGAAATCTGGCTCATTATTTGCAATGAGATCTTCCTCTTCACAGGATGTTTTCTGCCATGGATCCAGGCATTTTTACACCTGTCATGAGGAATAATCAGACAGCCTGGCTTGGTTTGAAGTGCTGGAAGGGGAACTGCTGGGAAAATGTGTATTTTCACACTGTGTGTGTGAAAAGGAGCGGAAAAGGGATCATATGGGAACATCTGAACACCACCAAGACACAGTCCCTCTGGCAGAGCTCTGGATTGCATCAGTGGAAAAGTCAGGGTTTTCTGATGAAACAAGAAATCTGCAACTAGGCGGCTCAGAAAATATAAATCGTCCCTGCCTGACATTCCCGTGTCCTGATTTGCTGTGTGAAAAGTGCAAACGTTCCTCCCACCACTCATCTCCCCTCACTGCAGCATCCCTCACGTCTGGCTGGAGTACCACGTGATGACACATGAAGCACAGGTTACTGGGCACACATTGAAGTGACAGGTGCAGGGTCTGGTTTTCAGGAGCTATGGATCTGTGCAGCTCCTGTGAGCATCACATGGATGCTGGATGCTGAGGAAGGGGAAGCAGAAGCTGTAAAATGGCTACACTCATCATTGACAGCCACATCCTCTCACAGGAGTGAGGGGAAGCCCAGAAAAAGAAGATGAATGCTGGGCTGAATAGACAGAGGAGCACAGACAAACACAAGAGTAAGCAAAGACCTTAAAAATTTAGCAGCTTATTCTGAAGTCCTGGTGGCTACAGTGATGTTACTGCCAAGCTGCAAACCAGAGCAGTTTCTGCTAGAAGATCCTTGATGCAGAAATCAACCCAGTTGCTCAGTGTCTGGGTGAAGAACAGCACCAAAAAGGGCCTCCACACACTAGCTGGTTTTCACCTCTTTACCACTGCCATGAGACAGTCCTGATGCTCACAACTGTGCCTTCACTGCAGCAGTTTTGAGCACCCACCTGCTCCACTGACTGACCGTGGCTGCAGGCAAGTGTGGAAATACTGAATAACAACCAAGAACTTCACTGAAAAAACCCTCAAGGAAATTCTTGTGATTTCTTGGAGACACAAATTGCCCAAGGAAACATCTGAGATGCAAATATGAGGACTTGATACACATGGCTGTATCACCCTGCTGTTCACTTTAAAGTCAGTCTATATATGTCCACTGGAGACCAAGGACATGCAAAAAACTCCCACAGGTGAAGGCTGTGGCTTTTAAAGCTGATGCCAGTGCCTCCGTGGTTGCTTTAGGGACAGCTGAGGCACATCTGTCAATACTGAGAGCTGAGCTGAGTTCTGGGAGGGAAGGCCAGCACAGTGACCGTGGTGGTACCCTCGCTGCCCTGGTATGGGCAGGTCCAGGCAGATTGAGGGCTGGCAGTGGAGCCCCTCTCTCTCTGAAGAACTCTGAATGGCAGTGAGGTTCCCTCAGAACCTCATCAGCCATTGCTGACAGGTTTAAGGTAAGATGGGAAAATACCACAGGAAAGGAAAAGATAGGAGGAAGACTTTAACCTCACTCTACAATCATACTAGCTTTGTCACAATAAAAGTCTGAGCTAAATCCTGCCACCTAACAACTTCCCACTCTGGAAAGTGCTCAGGCACAGACATTTTCCATTGGCTGCCCATTGCAGGCACAAGGGAGAGATTCCAGCATCATGTCTGCACAGCAGCACCACCAATAAATGCTGCAGCAGTAATGGAAGACTGTCATGATGCAAAGCAACAAGGTCACACAATATGTCCAAGAGCCCTCAGAAAGGCAAAGGCTCTCTAGATGTTGCAGAGGGAAGCTCAGAATTGCTCTCAGTTCATTAGGCTTTGCCGGAGGGGTTTTCTTCCAATATTAACTACAAACAAGCTTAAGGTTTTGTGCATGCAATGCAGAAAGGTGAAGGGGAAGGTTTACCAAAAGCCATTTGTAAATATGCTAAGGCAATTCATATCTGTTTTTAAAACTCATCAAATATCCTGTGTACTAAGTCACCTTAAACAAGAATGTTGAAAAAGATCTGTCAATACAGCAGCATCTTTTTCTGCATAGAAATTTTACATCAATGCTGGCAAAGAGTCTGTGCATAAATTACACATCGCAGAACACACAGTGCAATTTCCTTCCCTCCAGGCACCAACACTGTGTTCCCCTGCAGCCTGCCTGTTCCTCTGAGCTTTATGACCCCGGTGAGATGAGCTCTCGCTGTTTCTTTCCTCGTTACATTCTGATATTTCAAAGCATGGCCTGCTTCTCACTCCCATCTCCCTGCTCCACATTATTAATGAATTGGAAAGCAGACATCATTAGTTTTTGGAGACCATTTCTTTTAAAATTTACAGAACCCTTCATCTGAATCCCCAGAGCCAGTCTGCTGTTCTCATCTTGGAATCTTATTAGCATCATATCTCCTGGATCCTGCCATGCAAACTGCATTGCTATGCACTTTCCAGCACTTGACCCTTTTGGGGACGGAATTAATTTTCTCTTTGAAGCTGGAGCAGCATGCTGTTGTGCTTGTTAAAGGAATAAAACTCATGGTGGAAGAGAGGAAATAAGCAGAGGTTATTCTCAGTTAAATGTAGGCCACTATGAGCTTTATATAGGTAGGCTGAGAGAGATTGGCCAAAAGAAATAATAGATTGATGACGCTTTATTACCAGAAACATCTCCCAAAATAGCGGGCAAATAAACTGGTGGATAATACTCACTGGGAATTTCTGGGTTTAGAGCTTCTCCTGTTCAGCAGTATCACCTTTCTTTGCAACAATCTGAATCTGCCACCTGCTTCTGTATCTGAAATATCCTCTGACTTCTGGTGAATTAATGGTGAATTTTGGTGGAATTAATGTGAAAAATACAAAGAACCAGAATTTTCTCTCTGCTTTGGGCAATGGAAAGGTGCCCAAGCTCTACATGAAGTGCCTAAATTAAAGCGCTGGTACAAAGACGTCTTTCTCTAAAAGAGTGTAGTATCTAGCACCCCAAGAACATCCATGTCATTGCTACTATCCCCTTAAAAGGCACAACATCCCTAACACATGAAGTAAAGTAGTACTAGAAAATGTTAAGTGTTTGTTGCTCAGTTTGGGCTATTTCTTATTGCACAGGACTCCCGGAACTGAAAAACTTCCTCATCTGCATTCTTTTTACAGTTTTGCTTCTGCTGTCTGATTTTAGCAGCAATCTTTACTATGACTGCTGTAGAGGAAATTCCTTAGATGAAGACTTCATCCTTTCCAAAAACTCATCAGGAATATGTTAATAAAAACTGCAGAAGTTTAATTTTTAAGTAACTTCTTGCAAAAAATACAAAGCCAAAGAGCCCAGAATAGCAGAGCAAGGTTTACATCTTCACTATCAGTAAAGTGACCAGGCTGGACTCAGGAACTGGAATGGGTCTTGGATGGTTCACATAATTGGCGGTGGGATGGATCACCAGTTTAAATCGATAGCTAACTGGATTACTCTTTTCTCATGGCTACGCAGTGGTCCAGGTGAAAGGAGGAGAGAGGAATCCAGCTCATCCCAATCACACAAGGAAGCTACAACCCTGGAGTCCTATTCATGTCATGGAGTCTAAAGGAAGAGTAAAAGCTCCTGAGCCAGGCGGGACTGGAAGCAATTCATTCCTCTCTGCACACACCTGCCCTGTCTATCAAAGCCAGCCCAGAGGTCAGCCCTGGAGATGGTTTTTGCTGTGAAGGTTTGTTCTATCTCATTTAGCTCACAAACAGCCAAATCTTGACAGCACCATCCAGGTACTTCTTCCAACACTCCAGAAGCCATGTCAGAGGCATACTCAGCACCCCAGTCACGTCTACCTCCCCCTCCTATCTTGCCATGACCGTAACATTGGTCTGTCTGGAGAAGAAAAGATCCCAGGCACAGGTACCTCAGGCAGTGATAGGACAGTCCCTCATTGTGTGCAGCAAGCCCAAACGTATCTTCCAGGTTACTGCGCTAGTAACACTGGGTGAGTGAGTAACATGTCCATTACCTTATCCTTTACCCTGTCTTCCAAAGAGCAAGAGAACTGGAGAACTGGTACTCACTCTTTTCTCCTCGTTTACTCTTCACCTTCTGAAAATGTGGCAGAAGTTGGTGCAGAATTCCTCAGGCAAACCATGTTACAGCGGCAGCACGAGTGCCAGAGACAGACTGGCAAGAGCTTATGAATAGCACAGTGGATGATCTATAGCCAAAGCCATGGGCAAGCGCTAGCCATTAGTCTGGGCGCTGGTAATGCACTCCCTGACTCCATTACTCACCAATCCATCAGGCAGCCTGCTACAGACGGAGAGATTCCAGCACTTCTAAATCTGTAAAGCGATGGCTGGCAGCCTGCACTACATGCCCTAGGTTACAAGGGCATGGAGGAAGACAATTCATTTTATGTCATAGCCAGTATTTCTTCTTCTCCTTTTCTGTGTGTACTTAAGAAATGGACCTTCTATTATCTGCAGATTGATAGCCAGGAGAATGCTCTGGTGTCTCTGATCACATTTACTACTGAGAAAGCTTTCAAAGGACGATGAACCTCGCAGTTCTCATTAGCTGGACTAAGTATGGAAACATGCACAAGTGCAGATGGAATTTTTAAATTTATGAATAGTGCCTACAGTAGAACTATTTTAGAAAAATATTACAAGACACTGTTGGAACACTGGATATGACAGAATCAAAGTTGCCAGCATAATCTGGGATTTTCTGCATAAGCATTTGCTATGGGCTCTGATGCACATCTCACACTATCCTGGACTTATTAATTCATATGTGCACAGAAAAGACATCAGTCAGGGCTTCCTACCACAGCTCAGTGTGTGGCTCCAGCTCCAACTTGCATTTAGAGCCCACTTTTCAAACCTCTCACAGAACTTTGCTATTAATCTGCTTGTGGAATTTCTATGACATTCATCACTCTCAATTCTCCAGGAGCAGTCCTTAATCTCAACACCCCTGCAAGAAAAAAGTTTTATCATCTGTACTTTCCAAGTGCCAAATAGAGACAGACTCAAGCACAAGACTTGTCCTCTAATTTTAGGTGCTTGGTTCGAGGTTTCTAGCTCTAATTTGTGAAGCACTTAACAACTTTATAGCATTTCATGTGTTTCAAGCAAAACTGTGAGTGCTCAGCAGTTCCTCAAAGAAATACATTCCTGTTCCAGGTGTGGAAGACAAGGAGATATCTGCAAGGATCCTGACTTGTCTGCTGCCTCCAGTAACATACAAACGTAACAACCCTGTGGCTGTATCTGTCACTAAAGGCAGCTCCCCACTGAGACAGCTCTGAAGCCCCTGTTTGCCATCCACCAACACTTTCAGGTTCCACAACAGCGGGGTGAGGAACCCCTCACATGACAACCACGTGTGCCACATGCTGATCCATTTCCAGTGCAGGATCTGTGCACACAGCAGGTCACCAAAGAACAGGCACTCAACCTGAGGCTGGGCTGAATCACACCAGTATGGCATGTTCTGTAGTTTGGGAATGTAGGTCAAGAAGTGGCAAGCAATCAAAAAAAGAGAAACTTGCCATAGAAAATGCCAATACTACTTTTATGTGACAATATGAGTCAATATTTACATGTAAGTTAAACACAGGAACTTCACACATTAGAATTTAAATAGGAAATTAACTTTGAATACCTGGTTCTAGGCACCTTTTTAACTTTCCCTTGCCACAGCCAAAGTCTCTAATGATGAACACACCATACCCTCCCTCTTCTCCAACCTGACCCTGTTTTCGCCATCCACAGCTGCCTTGACGTCTGTTTTAAGTGAGCTTTGTATTCAGGTGTCTGAGCAGAAATAGGAAATGCTGCTCATGTCCAACACAGGTGGATTCATGTTGCAGTAAGTGCCTGAAATCTCTCATTTCATGCATTTCGAACACCCAGATTTGTAATTCAAAACCGCTTACATGTTTTGGTTTGTTTTCCTTTTTGGAGCCAGTCTGGCCATAGAAGAAAACGGGCAGCCTGAAGCATGAGGCGTGGCCAATGCAACCCATTGGAGCTCCCACTCCCTGCCCTGGCCAGAGGCCAGAGGACTGGGAAGCAGGGAAATGGAAGAATGAACGACAAACAGAAAAACCATGCAAGGAAAAGCATATGAATCTGGCAGAACTAAAATCAAAGCTTTGTCATCCCAAGGAACATCACCATCCCAAAGAAGGAGGAAGAGGCACACAGCGATGAAATGGGAGCAGTAGGAATTCATTTGCCTTGAAGGCATCCCTACACATGAACTCACACAGGCACAGAGGAAACCTCACTCTGCTATTCCTGCAGGGAACCCTCACCCTCAGGCTAACCCTAAAGCAAGCATTAACCTACTTATTGCGCCCTGGGGCAGTTTGCAGGGTGAGGAAGCTGCCTGTTTGGGAGGAAGGGGAGCAGAACTCAGCATCTGAGTACAATATCCTATGGTCACCTGAGAGCAACAACATGAACCTCTTGTCATTTTGGCAGAGCTGGGCTAAGGCAGGGCACCCTCCTGTCCTTGTTTTGAGCCATCTCCTTCCATGAATAGACAGAGCGTAACTTCATTAGAACAGAAGTGTCACCATTTTAGGAGTCCTTTGCTGGGGCAGCTTTGGAACCTTCAGCTTCCTCCTTCTGCCATTGAAGCTCTGACTGTGCAGTGAGGGTCCAGGCTGAGTCACCTGTGCCAGGTCTGTTCTGCTCATCTCACGGGATGGGAGAGGGACAAGGGTTGTGACCACCCTCCCTGCTCGCAAAACCCTCCCAAATCTCAGCAGCTCTCAAAGAGCCAAACACCACCTACCAAAGTTGGGGAGTGCCAAGAGCTCTCTTCTCTGGGCATATGCTCATGAGGTTTGAGCAGCCTTTGTCCCTTCAGAAGATTTATCCTGCATCGCCTGTTTCCGCTGGCTCACCACCAAACCCCTAAAACCTGCTGTTGACCTGACTTATCCCAGATCTTCAGGATCAAACACCAGTGCTTCCATTCAAACATACGATCACAGCAGCAGGAGATACTGCTACAGTTTTTAGCACGGGTCATCAAGGCGCTACTTCTGAAAGTCCCAGTCCTGGGTCTGGGAACAACACAGTGACAGAGGCAAAAACAAAGTAAACAGAATCACTGAGCTGGCAAAGTGAGTGGGCACCACTAGGTTGGGCAAACCACGAGAAAGGGTGACAGAGTGTCTGGGGGAGCAGGAGCCACAGGCACTGTGTGAGCAGGCAAACAGAGAGGAGGGCTTTCACCTGTCCTGTGACAGCTACAGCCAGTGATGCTCCTCTACTTTATACCTTGGAATATATACTTAGGAAAGGAACATGTGGTTCTAAGGAAGAGAAACACCAGATTTCTCCAGCTAGAAGCCTAATCCTACAAAATCTGCTCCTTCACTTACCGAGGAAAAGTCTAGGTGGCTGAATTTCACTGTGCCAAGATATGAAACCATATCATTTCCAGTCAGAGCTATCTCTACAAACACAGATCAGCTGCAGAGACCACTGTGAAGAGAGTACCAGAGCCACAAACAGGCCCATCTGATGCTTGGGACCTTAACATCAGGATGAATCTTGACAAGGATCCTGATTTCCGTCTGGGAATGCAGCAGCCTGTCCTGTTTTGCTGAAGATGCTGTCCACACAACACCACTTTGTTCCCCAAGTCTGCAGCACCCTGACTGTAGCACCTTTGATGCTTTTGAGTCATTCTTTTGATACAGAATTGTGCTGTATTGCCTCATCTCTCTGAATCTTTGCCTCAATTGCACCCAGGACCTGTGGTCTGGCTGCCATCCTGCCACCCTCATTTTATCTACACCGGGAACACAGGAGCTGCACATTGACACTCTGATTGTTTTATTTTCTCCGTCCTGAAAGTGATCAGCTTGCTTCTTTTTAAAGCCTGCAGTCAGCTTTAATCTACTTAGCTGGGATTAATGAGAGATTTGTTAAAGATGCACAGATTTTACACACTTTGCTTACAACTGTTTTTATCTATAACCATCAGGCAAAAAGCCCCACGCAGACAAGCCGTTCCTAATGCTGGGCACATCCATCAGGTGTGCTAAGGCTGGTGATGTGATGTTAATGGCTGATGCTTTTTGCTGGCACACTGGTGCCCTCGTGGACCTGGCCAGACAGCAGTGCTCAGAATCTGCCTGTACGTCACCCTTCTTCTGCAAGACTGAGTAAGGGAGGGAAAGAGCTGCCAGCTCAGAATGTGGGTCACTGCATTGGCATCAGCAGGCTCCCACTGCCACAAAGTTTGGCATTGAGAGGAGTGGAAAATTGGGATTATCCATCCAGCCGAGGGGGCATTGCCTGATGGTGCATGCCTTACCCACGAGAGGTGGGAAGGAAACTGCAGTTCATGGGGGTTGTTTATAAGTGTATCCTACTGCTCAAAACAGCATTGGTAGTGGAAGAATGGAAGCAGGCAGTGGAATGACTCTAAGTTAAATGGGAACTCCTCTTGTCGGAAATGATAACCGGTAATGCCAGTAGCAACATGGCTAAACTGTGCTCTGCTGGGGAGCCCCAGGTACAGAGAAGCCACAGATCACAAGTCCCTGCATCTGTGTTTCAGACAACTTATCTCATCAAGGGACAGAGAGCAAGTCCTGCAGGCAAAGGCCCCAGGAAGTCCCAAGGACGGAGCTGCAGGGAGTTCTTCCAATGCCACAGGTGACGAAGCACAGGAGAACAGTGGAAGAGAGCAACAGGAATCTGTCAGGTATGCTCTGTTCAACTAGCAAAAGCCACCACCTCAACAGAAACCCAGCCCATGAATGAGCAGCAGTGTGAGGGATTCCCCACGCACTGTCCCTTGTTACTGACCTACAGAGACCAGACAATCTTGTCTGGCAGATACAGAGGTTTCAGTGCCTGTTCTGGATGACCTTTCCTTCTCCCACCCCAAAAAAGCTGTTTCATCCCTAAACATTCGCCAGTCCTTGGTGCAGCATCAAAACCACAAGAGAACGTTCATGTGTTTTGGTGGTTTCATAAAAATATCAGAAGCAGCATAGAGTGAGAGGAGGGGGACCAGAACCAGGACACTGAACAGCCCAGAGCAGGACAGGGACTGGGACCAGCTCCCCATGCAGCCCAGAACATGGTGGGGTGGCTCCAGATACAGCAAACAAAGACTGAGTACCCCCTGACAGCCTGCCCATCCCCATCCCCCTCCCCCATCCAGAGAACCACACCAGTCCTGGTGTAAGATCTGCTGATGCTACCCTGAAGACCCCAACAGGGAAGCAGACATCCTCCTCTCCTTTCCAGCCTGCAGGAGCCTTTGTGACAGGGTGGTTTGCCTTGAGGTTAAAAAGATCTCTGACTCCTGACATTGCAGGGCCACTGGTCATAGAGCTGTGGGAAATTCCCCAGGGCCACCATCCCACATCCTCCCACTGCCCTCAGCCCTTCCTGCTCTCCACAAAGCACCCTACCTCCAGAGGGGCACACCAGTTGTTCCCCAGTGGCCCTGGTTTTGCACCTTCTCCAGGTCAGACTCAGGTACTTTTCTGTGCCAGCCAGGACCAGCATGGGGACAGTCACCCCTTGGTGCGGGGGTAGGCACCAACCCTGAGCAGCAACAAGCATAAGATGCTTCAGAGTCTGGCTGTGCTGCTGCCTCTCACTGGTGTGTCACACAGACTACATGCCTGTTTGCCTTGTACCTGATGTGGGGGGTCTCTTCATATTCCCACACCAGAAACCTCCAGTCACAGGTAAAAGCAGTCTATGAACTCACTGCTTTGTCCTGGGGATGCTCAGTATGACTCTCACTGTCACAGCTCGAACCTGCATGCACTAAACAAACCACACACACAGCCACAGTATTTTGAAACTGATGGAAAGTGTGAGATTCTTCACTTTGGAGGTATCTAACACCAAAAGTGATTTGGAACTAGGGAGATAAACACATTTGGGCTCTACAATTGAAACACAAACTCTCAAGAACAGCAAATCACACTTTCTTGACCAAAAGCCCTTTCAGGGACTTCCCAGAGCTGGGGAAGGCTGACGCTGAGCTGCCCTGACCCCTGGGCTCTCCCATCCCCCTGCTCCTTGTCAGATGCTGCCCAGAGTGGTAGGTAGGCTGTGACCCACACAGCTTTCCACGGGCCTGCACGTTATTATTTACCCTCTCTCTGTGCAGACAGCTCAGAACAGCAGCTTGCCTAGGTGCAAGAGCCCAAAAGCATCCTCTTGGTGCTCCCGAGATCACCAGATATACAAAGAAGAGGGAGAAAAGAAAAGAAAATATCTTGATACCTGTCCTGAATGTCCAGATATTCCAGAGACCTTCCCAGTGCTGACACCAAACGCTGCGGCGTTGGACAGGACACTCAGGGTCCCTCCGTTTGCAGTGCCAGCCCTGCGCTGACCTTGCAGCTCTCTCCAAGGTCACGGGGCTCATATCCGAGCAGGGACTGGACCTGGCGCAGAGCAAACCAGCAGGAATCCCACTGTGAGGGTCGTGAGAGGGTTGAAGCGGCTCCTCAACGCACATCGTGCCTACGAACTCACTTACCTGAACAGTGCAGGGGCTTTGTGGCTGGTGAGAACTCCAAAGGACCTGAGCGAGTCCTGGCTGAGCCACCTGTGGGACTGCCTGGCCATCCAGCCCCGTGCCCTGGCCCTAGCCCTGCTCCCTCAGAGATGTTCGAGGGGAGCAGGTGGGAGCTTGGCAGAGGGAGAAACGGGAAATAAATAAAGCAAGAGGACAGGGTGGGAAGGGGGCCTCAGTTCTCATTCCCAGACGTTTGTACTCCCCGACTCAAGCAGACTTTGCAAAGCGAGTGTGGACCCTCCTGGCAGGGCAGCTGGCAGCTGCCTCCCCACACTGCAGTTTTTATAAATTCTGGGAAACACTTTTAGACAGACACTGGCACTCATAAATTATACAACTCATTTGCATATTCCAGTCATGAGACATTATGCAAATGTGACCTGATTTGCATAATGGATTCCTCTTGTCGCTTCACTTGCTTCATGCTTTTAAAAAACAAAATGAAATAAAATGAAAGCACAGGAAGGTGAAAGCAGAAAGTTCCCAGCGCTGCTGCGCCTCCTCCTGCCACACTGTCACCCTCACCAGCGGCACACTGGGGCAAGGGAAAGTGAAAAACCAAAGCCCTCATGGGTTATTTCTCTCGTAATTACAACAAACTAACTTTCCCTTGGTTTTGATGCTTCACCCCAAGCAACACATCGGAGCCGATTAGGGGAACTGAGCTCTGGCAGGCAGGACAAGACGGTGGCAGCTGGGGGCCTCTGATGCTCCACGCTGCCATGCAGGGTGCTCGGGCTGGGGAGCCCTGTGGTGTGAGGCGTTCCTGGGCTGCGATGGGGCTTTGGGGCACAGCTTCCCTGCTGAAACTTCAACAGCTCCTTTTGAAAGACAGGTGCATGGGAGAGGCGAGGGGAGGGGTTGTGTCGATTGCTTATAGCAAATACAGTGGTGATATGTTGGAAGGACGAGGCAGGAGTGTCAGCGGCCCCAGCCACACTCCAACAGGCGACGGCTGCCCGTCCATCCATCCATCCATCCCTTCGCAGTGTCTGGTTTTGCTGCGGGCTCTTCCCTGCCCCCCTGCACCCGCGCGAGGCAGAGCCGTGCCAGGCGGCTGGCGTCCGCACCCTGTGGGAAAACTTAACTGTAATTCTTCAGCTTTTAAAATCAATTAACCCGTGTGTTAATTAACATCAAGTCGACGGGAGGAGGAGGAGGAGGGGAGAGCGGGAGGGAGGAGGGAGGAAAAGAGCTGCAAGGGCGGATGGCAGCGGAGTTGGCACAGTGCCATCCATTCAGTGGCAACGCCACAGCTCCCTGCGATCGCGGCAGCGGGTATATGTTACGGGGGCCCTGTGAGCGGGCCAGACACTGCCGTAGAGCCAAGGGAGATTATCCAGACCCCCAGGAACAAACGGCAGGCAGCGACCGGAGGCGCAAGTGCCAGGATTACAGACCAGGCTCCTCCGCCGCGAGCCCTTCCTCGGACGCACACCATGGGGATGGGGCTCCCCCGCCAGCGCTGCACAACTCGGACTTCCAGCACTTTTTCCCCCCTTTAGACATCATTCTGCCGCAGTGGAGCCAGCACAACGGATGCTTTCACACCCTGCGAGACAAAGGCCGTCGTCTCCGCCATGACACCGCTCCGTTCCAAGCCGAGGCCGGCATCTTGGAGTCTTTAAAAATAAATGGAAAATGCGAACAATAAACACAGCAATCGAAAAAACCTCATCAACAAACCCCTTGTGCCCGCTCTCCATGCCAGGGGCAACATGGGCATCTGTCGCAGCAGAAGGCGTTTGTGTGGGGCTTGCTTTTTTTTTTTTTGCTTTTTTTTTTTTTTTTTGCTTTTTTTCCCCCCGCAAGCTGTTGGCGTGTTTTGCCATGCAGGTTCGTTTACAATTAATGCCAAAAAACCCCAACCACACCCAGCCCAGTCAACAACAAACAAAAGGGAGTAGTCGACATGGAGGGAGAAATGCCCAGGGAAGCTGCAAGAATGCGAGCTCCGGCCGATGCCATTTGCCATTTGGACAACCTCAGGGAAAGGTGCCAATTCTACAGCTCGGGAGGGACCCCGAGGAAGGAACGCGAAGGTCTCCGAACAGCCGAGGGAAGGAAGGGAGGAAGGAATACCGCTCTTACAGGGCAGGATCAGACTGCACACAGCCTCTGCTGGGAGGAGAGGGAATGTTTGACGGTGTAGCGAGATGCCTGTGTATGCACGCGCACACGGAACAGTGCGTACAGACACACAGACACACATGCACACACCGCCTCGGGTCGGTGCAGAGCAGCTGTGTGAGTGGGGGGTGAGGAGATGTGTGTGTGCCTCTGTGTACACACACACGCGCGTCTGTGTGGGGGTATTTGTGTGCACGCGTGTAACACACGCAGGGAGATGTATGTTTGTGTGCCTCAGTGAGAGAGAACGACAGGGAGTGAGGAAGAGACAGACACAGACACACACACACTCACCCGCTGTCAGTATACTTCCCACTTTTTGACCTAGGTGTACACGGAAGACAAAATAAAAATCATACTGGAGCAGCAAGCAGGCAGCAGAGATTTATCTACATTCACTGCTATCACCAGGGAGATGAATGGGGCCGATCTGAAGCCCTTCACGAGATCCACTATGGGAGTGAAGGAGGAGGAGGGATGCCACACAGACATGCACAAACTTGAAGACAGAGAGATTTGGAAGGTGCTACTTGTGAAACCCAGGTGGCACTCGGAGGGCGAGCAAGGGAAGGAGCCGCACGGGTGCTCCACGGGGTCCGGAGGGCACGGGGGCTTCTGGACAAGGGCGTCAAGGGACAGCTGGCTACTTACGTTGTCTGCGCTGCTGAGGATCCTGCAAGGTGTTCTGTTGGCACTGGGCGCTGAGCCAGGGAAGGGCACTGGAGACAAAAGGGAGAGACAAAAAATAAAGTCATACAATGGGAATATTAATTGCCTCTCTTGCGGATTTTACAAAACTCACAAAATGTTTTCTTTTTGCCTGGTGGTTTGTTTTGTTTTTTTTTTGTGGATTGGTGCACTTCCTTTCTGCATGGAAAATACTAGCATGGGATTTACAGCCCAGCTACAGGGCTCGGGATTAACAGTGCTGGCATCTTTTGGGCATATTTTTTCTTTTAATGAATGAGCTTTCGCTGTTAATGAGGAATAATCGTTTGGCTAATGAGCTTTGAAACATTAAGAGAAAAGAGGGTTTTTTCCCGTTAATTGCCCTGGTGCGACCGCATGGATGGATTACAAAAGACAGCAGTAGGAACGCAGTACAAAGAGGGGAAATGTCTCCTGGAGTGGGATAAATGCAGAGATGGGTGATGCATCCCTGCACCTCTCCTTCCTTCGCTCTCTCTTACTCCCTCTCTGCCAACTGCTATGGGTTTCCATAACTCCGCAATCAAAGTGGATGCTCGGGGAAGATTATTATAGTCAAACAGTGAAGCATCGGCGGCTAATGTCTCCAGTGTTTAATCATCATACAGTAGAATGGTTTTATGCATATTTCATTTGCATATCATTAAACCACGCTAGCGCGGGACATTCAGAGCTGGAGAGGTACAAAGTTGGGGGGAGAGAGTGGGAGAGCGAGAATGAGACAGAGGGAGGAAGGTCCCTGTGATGCCTATCTTCAAAAGCCAGGGACTTGTTCCATGATCTGTCTTCTACTTTTACTAAAATCATGATGACTTGGAAACCTTTGAAGTTGGATATAACCTTGGATTCTTCTAATTCCAGCAGAGTGATGTATTAGAAAGGGGGAAATGATGCTGCGCTAGACATTTAAAGGAATATAAGCTCCAGTGGAATGGAAATAGGAGCTCTTTGGGGAACGAACTGGCAGACCCAGCCACAGCTTCAGCGTCACACTGCTGGGTTCATACTGGTGAAGGATACCAAAGTAATACAAAAGAAATGAAGACAACATATACATTAAGATGGGGATTATATTTACTCTTTCTCTTTTCCTTTTTAAAGGCACAAAGAAGGATGGAACCAGCGGTAATTTACACGCTAATTAGCGAACTGTTGCCTCTTTTTGTGTTTGTTTTTCTTCTCTATTTTGGAGAGGGGCGTTTTCATCACTGAAGTGATTAATCAATTATTTGGTAGCACAGATCCTTCTCCACTGGCACTGATCAGGAAGAGAAGGTGGTGGCTGCGGGGGGAGGAACACAGTGGGCTCTTTGTAGATCTTATACATGCACAACATATTAATTGGGGTCTTTATAAAGCTCCCTCAATAGACTATTTCTTTCCTGGAGACCAGCAGCTGGTTAGCCACCGTTGGCGACTCTTCAAACATCCTTTTGGCTGGGGGCAGTTCTGCCGCTGTTTGTTGTTGTGCTTTATTTTCTCTCTCCACAGCGGGGGCTGCGGGTACGATGCTCGCACTGCCCACACTTCTGTATAGGAGACGGACAGACAGAACCAAGACAAGCTCTTGAGCTGGACGGGGAACTTTGCTTCCAAATGAAATACTGTTTTATATTTAAATTACCTTCCTTTTCCTCCCCACTTCTCTTCTCCTCCAAGTCTTTGTGTCTGTTATGAATATTCAGATGAGCCGTGATGTGATTACACTGTACAATTACTTGTGTCCGTGATAGAGGCAAAGGCACTGAGGAAAGACAGAGCCAGATGAGCTTGGAGCTCATTTGGGGTTTGTTTTCTGTATTTTCCCCCATCTCCGTGGCACTGCGGCACATGCAGATGTCGCTGTTGTTCTTCATAAAGCCCTAATGATATGCAAAAGCATAACGACCCCATTTCAGTTCAGAGCATCAACGAAATATTATTGGGGGGGAATCCTAACTGAAGGAATGTCCACATAAATTATTTTTATTTAAATGAAGAGGTGGCAGTGAGGCAGAGGAAGTCACATGAATACATGCATAATGTGAGCACACAGAAAGGTTATCGCCAAGGAGAAGAGGGTTTTGCACTGTGCCTGGGACAAACAGGCTCATTTGGGGAAATCGTTCAGCCCACCATGTGATTTACTCATTTATCATCATTCATCCCTCAGCCAGGGCACCAGGCGTGCTCGCTGCTGGAGACCTGGAGCACCAGGAGCTGGATGCTGGGACGATTCCTGGTTATCCTTCAGAAATACCATTAAGTGTGCAGTGGAAGGGGGACAGGAGAAAAGGAACCAGAGGGAGAATGTTTTAAGTGCCGCAGCTCAGTGACAAAGGAGGGGCCTGATGACAGCTCAGCGATGGAGTGACAAGAGGCCACCCAGGCGCTGGCTGATACCAGGCTGGCATGCGCGCTTCCCAAGGGCCAGAGCGCCGACACAGTGGCTGGTGGGTCCCCAGCACAGGTCAGTGGGACACGGGGTCTTGGGGCAGAGCAGCTCTGGCCACTGTGCCATTGGGGAGCCTGCTGGGGACAGGGAGTCCAGAGCTGGTCAGATCCACTCTCACCCATTTTCCTCAGAGTAGTGAAGGGTACCTGGATATAGTAAGTACAAAAACATGTGTGGGGAACAGGACCCCGTGGCTGCTCTGTCCAGCTGCTTTTCTGGGCTGGGAGCTGCACCCATATCCATCAGCAAGGAGTGAACAAAGAGAGGCAGAGTGGGCCAGCAGTCAACAGCAACACCCTCACCTGAACTGTGTGACAGCAGCTCAGGGATCTGTGCCTCATATGTTTGCCCTGCACTGATCCTGGGCAGCTCTACAGCCTCCACACACCCTTGGTGGTGGGCAGGACTCGAGCTGCAGAAAGATGTGGTCCCAGGGAGAGAGTACTGTTCTCCTCTCCACTCAAAAAAGGGAGAGGCAGGTGGAGAGGAAGGTGGTGATGGTGAAGAGAAGGAAGGTGGAGAGAGGTGCAGATGGGACCCATTGTGAGAGAAGCATCCTCTCCTCCCATGCTCTGGGCATGCACAGACCATACCTGTGGCTCCAGAAAGGTTCCTGAGCAGTCCCTTAGTGGTTAGAGCAGGGTGGCCCCACTGTCTCTGAGGGTGTGCCACTTGTCAAAGGCACAGCAGTGGTGTGAGAGCCTGCCCAAAGGAGGCTGTGATGCCTAGACACACAGTAAGCAGGGAGCCTTAGGCAGGCCAGCCTCAAAGGAACACTGAGACCCCAAACAGGAGGGTTACACTGTAGTCTGTGTCTAAGGACTGATGTGCAGAGGGTGCAATGACCTGTAGACAAGAGGGCAGCTGCTGCCCCATGCTGTTCAGACTCCTGACCCCAGGCCCGTCCAGCTGCCCCGTCCCTCCATTCCCTTCCCACATCTCAACAGATGTGTCCCTTCTGCACTTCCTCTTCTGAAAGGGTGCCCAGGAGACTTAGAAAAGGCAACAGGCTGCCAGGTCTGATCAAAACCAGGACACCAGGACCTCCTCTGGGCAGCAATTCCAAACCTGGGCTTGCCACTACAAACAGCCTGCAAAAATTCAGGACATCGGGGATAACCCAGCAGGCAACCTGACTCAGCAGCTGGGTGTGAATGTCCTGCCTGTGCCCACCCAGCCTCTCAGGGGCATGGCTAAGGCATGTTGCCACCCTGGTGACAAGGAAGCCCCAGTGAAACCAGCCCGGACCCAAGAGAGCAGCCCAAAGCCATTTGTAAGGAACAGGGCAGCCATGATCGGATGGAATGATCTGAGCATAGAATCATATCATGGAATGGTTTGGGTCAGAAGGGTCCTTAATGAAAATCTAGTTCCAAGCTCCATCCCATCAACTGCCCAGTCAATGGCTTCCTGACCCCAGCACTGTGACACCAACCCCAATGGTGCCGCCTGGCCCTGCCTCATCTTTCTGGTCTCCAGCCTCAAAGCAGCTCAGTACCGAGGTGTCCAGACCAAATGGAGCCTGGGAATATGGAACAGCTGAAATGCTGACCCCACGACACCCCCGTGGAGCGTCTGGCACCCAACTCTGCACAGTGCCCAACATGCTCAAATGGCTCCTGCCACTTCCTGACATGCACAGGTGGGAAATATTACCAGAAATATCACCCCCAGGGTCCAAGACACTCAGATTGCAGCCTGTGACCATTTGGAAGTCTCTCCATGGAGACTTTAGGAAAGGGCAGCTCCCAGAGCACTGGAGGAGCAATTGTGCTGCTTGTCAATTCACCAAATACCCTGAAGAAATTGCTAGTTAGGAAAAGGAAATTCAAGCATTTATAGAATATATTGCTATTCAAAACACCAAAAGAATTGTTTTGCAAATAGTAGCACTGCTGAAGAGGGGAGAGAAGTACATCAGTCACTTGATATTACATATAAGCAGTTTATTAAAGAATTAAATATTTATAGACTATAAAGCAAGCAGGGCGATGAGTTGCAAACAGCTTGCTGAGAAGTATGTTATAAACATTGAGTCTGTCAGGGACTAATAAAGTATGGAGAACACAAATGTTTTATAAAATCACCAGGCCAGTGATGAATCTCCACAGCTGAGATGCTACAGAACCCATGAAGGTTCTTGCTGCACCATGACCCCAGAGCCAGCACAGGAGGGAGGGAGTCAAACAGGGCTGTGTCCCTGCAGACACACCAAGCACTAATGGGAATGCACATGATTCAGTGCTTGGAGAAATTTGATTTTTCACATTATTTTAAACACAGATCTATTAATGGCAAGTTCAGGAATTTTCAGAGTTCAAGGCACTTCCCTCTTTAGCTTTTTATTGCAGCTAATCTTCCATTTCCAACAAAATTAAAGTTTGTGATTCAGATTAAGGTCCCCTCCCTGTAAAGCCCTCTCCTCCCCTTCCCTAAAGAGACAGCATAGCCAGCCCAGGCACCAGCTTCCCTGTCCCCAGCAGTCCTCTGGAGCATCCAGACTCATGTTTGGAGAGCAGCAGCTCTCTCCATCACAGACACAGCACATTTGCAAGGAACAACTAAGATTTTCAGAAACTGTACAAGAGGAACAAATAGGTGGTGGCAGACCGCAAGGACAGGAATATCTTTTTGTTGGCAACATTGGAGGAAATGGCAGCTGACAGGAATGGGCATTTTTTCCTGCATGAAACAGACAGCTTTCATTTTCCAACAGAAATCTGTCACAACAATTGTGAGGACACTGCTGTTCTGTTACTAGTGGAGATGAATCTCCAGACTCCTTTATACTTTTGTGAAGTCAACCCCAGGCCCAGAAGTGATTTTTAGGATAGGGTAAACTAATGCCTTTGGTCACATCCAGGCAGATTCCTATAGCTGTCCCCACAATTTCAAGCCTGGTGGGGTGGATGAAACTCCCAAGGGGTCCAATTCCAAACCCTTTGGAATTCACTCTCTTTGCAAGCCATCAGGACTCAGACCCACCTGAAACTACCAGTCACCACCGATCCCATTCCTCAGGCTGGCACTGCAGTGACCACCACCCTCCTGAGGCAGCAGCCAGAGTGGGGTCTGAGACACAGAGGTAAGGTCTGCCCAAAGATGGGGACGGAGCATGGCTGTTGCCTCCTTCTGACTCAGATAAGTCCTTATGAGGTGCAAACGTTAATTAAAACAAGAATAAGTGGGCTAAGAACTGTCTGGGGTTGGTGAAGAAAGATTCCATTTAGTAGACAGAGAAACCTCCATTTGCCAGCTGCTCTTTCTGCACTCAGACAAGGTGGGAGATTTTCATCCTCTGAGATGTAATGAAGAGGTATTTTTTTTTACAATAATTTCCAGTCATTATTCAAGCTTATTTGCCAGGGAGGGTATATCAGACTAAATTTTGGGTTAAATAGCAACCTTTGTTGTCCTATGTGGATATGATTATAGCAAGGTTCAGGTCCCACCAGACTCAAAGGCTACAGAAGGTATCAAAAAGCACAGCCCTACCAAAGGCACAAACCCCATTAGTTCCAGATGGATTGTTTGAGTGGTTTCTCTCTCTCAAGACTGTTAGCTTCAGGGGTTTCTACAGGAAAGTGTGGTACCTCCCAGAGAGCATCATAACCAAATTCTGATGTTTCTGTGCTGCTAGAACTGCTGCTGTCAGCACAAGCTCCACCAGTGACTAAGCCCTGCAAGGATCCCTAAGCATGATCCCAAACCAGGACAATATCTGCTGAGCTTCACTGTTCCTTTCTCCCTATTCTCCCTTCCTCCAGCCCAGGTCTCACCTCTTCCCACATCAGTACACCATGACATTTTGCACCCTCAAATAGGTTTATATACCCCAGTGATTTTACCAAATGTTATTCTATCCCTTTTCTTCCCTGCAATCCTAAAACCATGGAACACAGTGCCATATACTGGGGCTTACTGGTGGCCAGGGTCGTGCCTCCATTGCATTGATGAGCTATCTGCAGGACACACAGCCCAGCTCTTGGCCTGCCCCCATCACTGCTGTTGCAGATTTTGGTGCTGTGCTCATCTCCTTTCAGCTCAACCCCTCAGGGGCATCAGGACATATCAGTTCATGGCACAATTCCCTGACCCCACATTTGACACGTGTTTCGAGTTGATATTTATCCAATGGTCCTTTGCTCCTGCAGTGTTTTCCCTCATCTCCAGGCACCCTCCAGCACTCACGCCTCCTGATATCCCTCTCCAAGACTGATTTCCCTCCTTCCACCTAGGTGTTTCGTGTTGCTGGAACCTGAAGTTCCTTCTCCCTTGTCTGCCACAGTGCCAGTTCAACACTGCCATCCATTTCTAATGTTGACACCTGTAGCCAGCCTCATTCCTAGAGCCACTTTGGACACAGCTGTGGCTCTCCCTGCTCCCCAGGTGTGGGTGCAGGAACCCCACCCTACTTTCAGACCAGGATGGACGTTACTAACACATCGTTTGTACTCTCTCCTCCCAGTCCCATCCCACTTGAGGCCTCGCTGGCACCTGCTTGAACTGCTGTAAAGTCAGCAGCTCCCCAACCCCATAGCTCTCACCTTACCTTCTTTGTGAAAACATGGAGAACAAGAAAGAGACAGACTGATCGGAGAGAATGCTTCAGGATGAGAATTATCAGCACATTTTATTGGCATATTCCCACCTGCTAGCATTATGACCTGCAGGATGGAGGTAAGGAGTTCCAGCTGAGTATGGATTAAATACCTGTGTGCCCAAGCAAGCATCAGACTCACAGGCCGAATCATAAAGAGGAGATATTTAAAGGTGTGCTTGCTGTTCCTCTGTAAGCATTTTGCAGATCTCTGTATGGTGCCAAGCATTAGTCAGGCAGCCAACGTGCATCACTCAGGCCAGGAAACCCCAGGAGAAAGGTAATGACAAACACTGTGACACACAGCTCTGTGTGAGCCCAGTGATTTCAATCAGCACCAAGGGAACTGATTGTCCTCTCAGGCATTCAGGGGGTCACATCTGAGCTATTGCAAACTTCCCAAGCACATCTTCGCTACCCACACATACATGCAGAGCCTGTTTGTTGTCCATGGCTGGAGCCAGAACTTTGTGAATGGAGAATGAACTGTTCATGCTTAGAGAGCAGCTGCTCCAGGGCTGTAGTGATGCAGGGCAGGACTGCCCCAGGGGTGCAGGGGGACAGTATGCCTCTGAAAGCTAAAACTCCCTCATATGTTGCCATGACTGACTCATTGCCAGCAGCATGAAGCGCACATTTCAAAGGCCATGCAGACCAGCTGGATCACATTCCCAGGAGAACTGGTGTTTTGTGTCCTGTATCTGGTACACCTAACTTAAAATAGGAACATATTTCATCAGGCAACAGATTATCCCAAGCACATTGTCCCCACTGAGCGGTTCTGAGCATACCTCAGACAAAGGCGGTGCTGTGCCACTCTCACAAATTCAGGTTTTAAATACAGCAAATATACACATGTGCATCATATATTTTGTTATGGATATTCCCTATGTATTTTAAGATGGGTTTATTTTACTTTAATGGACTCCTTTCAGGAATATTTGCAATCCCAGCAGCCTGTGAGCAAGGCTACTGCTGAACACACTCCTCCCTCCCGCCCAGCCAGATCTACGCCCTGGGATGCTGGTTCAGTGCGTGGCACGTGTCCCACGGAGCCATCACCTCCCACAGAGCATGTGGGAGCCATGTAGGCTAACAGGATTTGTGGCTGTCACACCACCTGGCAGCTGCAACAACATGAGCCTTGAGCACCAAAAAGAGCTCGGAACCCACCCTGCCATCCCTCCAGCACAGTGGGAACTGAGCACCCTGCAAAATTGTCATGCAGTGGTTTACTGTGTGTTTGACCTAACATGCTGGATAACTTCCAAGGAGGAGGAGGAGGGGGAGGACGTCCTCTCACCTCCCATGGAATGTTACCCCACATCAGCGCTCACCAGATTGCCTCTGGTTTGGCTCCGATGCCAGCACAAGGGGGGTGCAGGAACAAATTTCTAGGCTGAGAAGGGAGGAGCACTGGAACACTCCCTTTTAGCATGGTCAGTTAATTAGGTTTAAACAGCTCTGGAAACTCCACCCCTGATTTCTAAGGAAGGGGCCTGCAGCAAAGACCAGCAATATTTAAACATTTGCATTGTGAGGACAGAAATGAGATAACCTGAAAAACCCACAACTACTTCCCACACCACCTGGTTAGTCCTTGGATGGCATCACTGCAAAGGCACGCTATAGGATGTCAGATAGCCATGCTTCTTTTTTTAATGAGAGAATTAGAAGGAACATTTGGCAGTGGACTTCCTACCTCATGACTGCCTGCAGAGGAATATTTCTGCATCTTGTTAAAAAGATCATGATTAAGTCAACACCTGATTTATCCCAATCTCTTTTTTCCTATATTCCTATTCTCTCAGAGCGCTCATATGTGCTGATGCCTCTGAACGCTCTGAGCAGGGGCTCAGGTGGCCATGCCTGGAGTCAGAGCCCCAGCGCTGCTGGGGAGTGGAGGGGTGCCCATGCAAGGGGATCCTTGGATGACAGAGCCTTGGACCCCCAGCATGACAGAAAAGGGTTCTGCAGGTTCTCCAACAGACAGTAGCACAATAAACACCCCCAAACTTGTCTGCTATAACAAACACAGTTTTATTACAGAAAAGCTTCCAAATTGAAAATGATCAATGTGCTTTTAGGAGCCTGTGGAGATAGATCACCTGTACTCACTGAAAGAAGAAAGATGATCTTAGAAGCTACTGTTAGAATCTGCTCTCTTCTCCTCCCTTTTTAACCAAGGAAAAACATAAGAAAGATGGGCAGAAGGAAAACAATATCTCAGGAATTCCACAGCTTCCCTCTCCTGACAGCATTTTACCAAAATTATGCTACTGTTTGCCATTCCATTGTTTCTCCTTGTCACTGGGAGTTTAGGGTTTTCTATGTCCAGGTTATTAATGAAATACTAAGCAAAAGAACATGACTGTTCACGTCTCAGCCTACAGGGATCTAAATAGTGGTCAGACATTGACAGGATTTGCATCCAATGGCTCAGAGTCATACCATGGGCCACACAACCCCCATGCACTTGGGGCAAAACATACAGATCACAGACTCACAGCACAGTTTGGGCTGGAAGGGACCTTCAGAGGTCACCTAGTCCCACCCCTGACATGAGCAGGAACAAGGAGGGACCAAAGTTGGCCTTTCCCTCTCATTTTGCAAAAAGGTGTCTCTGAGCTGCCAGAAAACAGGTAATACAACATGAGCAGTTACACTGAACACTTACAGACAGATTGACCAGAGTGCTTTCAAAAGAACCCAGGGTCCACAGACTTCAGGTTCCAAGCTGCTGATCCAACCTAGATGCTATTTAAGCCATTAAGTCTTAAACATAGGAAACAAACTATTCTTTTCCCCTTGGCAGCGGCATCTTCACGTTTGAAAGCTGTTGTCATATCAGCCTCCTCTGCTGTTATCATAAAATTTGTACCTAGGAGCCAAAAGGACAGGACAGACCAGAGCTTGGAATGCTGCCTCTGTAGTTTTGCTGACTCATCTGTTCAGAAGTATGAGCAACCATTCTACAAGCAATATCACATTAGCACCAAAAGCTTCCCGAAGCTGATTCTCAGCCTACATTTACCTTCATAAATAAATGTAGAGAATCAAGTTGTTATCTTGTTATCAAACACCACATAAGGCTGGCCCAAAATAGCACTTTCTCCTTGCAAAGGGTTCCCACTGGTTCATTGTTCATTCATTCCTGTAGGAATAATCCATTCTGTTTGTATGAGTGTGCTGGAATGGCTTGAGGGGTGAGATGGATTCCTAAAGTGTCCAACCCTGTGTGATTCATAGTCAATGCTCTTGAGCAGGAACAGGCCAGGTGCTAATCCCTTCTGTTTTGTCTGCCACAAAAAGCAGCATTTGACACATCAAGGGTTTGCACTGAATTTCTGTGGCAGATGTGTAGCCACCTCCAGCAGGACCTGAGCTGTGCACACCTAGAGAGCCCAGTAGGACCAGTGAATGGTATGGCGAGCACCACGTCAAACATGCCATCAGCCTGCCTGCCTCCGGCATGAAATCTGCCCATCTCCACTGATCCTTGTTTAACTCAAAGGGTGTTTTAAAGGATGTGATTTTAATAAGCACACAGCTCAGACCAGGAATACTGTATTTCTTTCTCCTGAGTGATGAAGTGGGCACTTGGACTCTTTGCATTGATTTCTAATCTTCTATTTCATACTCTGACAGTGAGCCCTGGAAACCACGTTCTCTCAGCTGCTCTGTGAAGGTTTCTGTAAGTAAGAGCAGCTGAGGCTGGTCCGGCCAAAAGGGAGGACCCAAATATCAGAGTCCCAAACTTTATGCAGCCCACAGCTCTTCAGCTTGGCCAACCAGAGTAATAATCATAATAATAACAAGAACAATAATAGTCGTAATGAGAGAAGACATGTGCAGACTTTGATGCAAAGGAGCTCACAGTGGAGCTCTGCTTCTCGGGGTGTAGGCAAGTTCCCCCTTCCCAGGTTGGGCAAAATGTTTGGGAGATGGGAAGTTAAAAGCACGTGGATCTACTAATAAGAAAGACCCACACACAGATCCACCCTCAGATCCACTCCTGAGCACACCTGGATTTTGTCTCATTCCCCACGTGCACCAGAGCCGTGGCTGGGCAGGAGCCTGCTCTTGGTTCCGAAGAGCCTGACTCCCAGGAAAGCCCCCAACACAGTCACACTGCTTTCCTCAAACAGGACAGGGATTGCAGTCCTTTCCCATTACACCTGGGTCGTGTTTCTGACAAGGAACACCTGTAATTAAAGTCACAAAAATCTTCTTTCCAGATGCAAAGGAGACCTTTATTATTTGTTACTATAAAGCAAAGGCTTCTAGTTTTTTTTCAATGCAGTCACTTTTGTTTCAGAGGTCACAAAACACACCCTTCTCTCCTTAAACATCAGCACTGGGGATTTAATTCCTGTGCATCCTGACGAACCGCATCCCTCACAGATGTCAATGCCTACTGCCTGCAGATCCTCTGACCAGGTCCCAGCCACCCTCACACCACCCGCTACTGTCATTCCTGTGGAGCCAGAAATATTCTTTAGACTCATCAGCTGCTGTGAAGCCAGAGCTGTAAAGTCAGATCTTTTCCTCCTTTAAATGTGACTGGCTATTTACTCCCTAACAATTCTGCTTCAGAGCTGATTTAGCATTTTTATTGGAATGTGAAAGCTCTTAAAAGAAGAAAAAAATCTAATCAGGCAGAAGAGATAGAAAACTTGCTGAATTTTTTCTCCCCCCTTTGCACCCCTTCAATCCTATCAAAAGCACATCTTCCATTCATTGCTTCCCCATGTCATTATGACAAGCGGCTACAAATCAATAGCAGCAGTGCAAAGGCAGCCCCGGCCCGCGCGCGCCCCGTGATAAAGATTCACTCTCAACCCCGATTTGCTAATAGCACATAATAGCAGCCATTGGCGCCCCGCATTAAATCATACATTTCACTCGGCGTTTATTATGGGATTTTTAAAACTCCTCACCAAATTGGATTTTCTCGATGGTCTCTAATTTCCACATTTATCATTTAACATTAAACTCCTCTATGGCGAGGGGGTTGGGAAATGGGGAAGGAAGAGAGGAGCCATGCAATTCTGTATTTTCCTCTTTCTTTTTTATGAAAACCCATAAATAATCCCAGGTATAGTTGCCATCAGCCCTGAAGTTTTATATATATAAAATACCAGAATTTAGGATAGAATAGCTTTGGGACTCAGCTTACCTGCATGCAGCCCTTATAAAGAAGAGGAAATTAAAGAGAGAGCCATAAGGAAACAGATTTTAAATAACAAATCCAATAAACAAAATAGTCAACAAAGTAAGTGGGTATGAAAAGCACTAGGGAAAATGACTGTGAATTTCCTCATTTGAAAGAGCTAGTAGCAAGGAAAGATGGACCAAAAAAATTTTAAAATCCTCAACAAAACATACATGAATAAAGCCTTATTGTCTCATTTCAGTTCACAGAAAATTAATTTAGCAAATAAAGTGAAGACTTAACAACAGAGGAGCTTGCCAAGGCAGAGAACAAGAATCCTGTGATCTGGGTGACCAGAGGACTGCATCAGAGGACAAGTGCTCAGGGAACTTTCCCCAGTCCATTCCAGTATCAGACACTTGTTCAGAGAACACACGTGACAGTCCCTGCTCTTACACCAAGCAGAGCTGCTCAGCTTGTGAGTATCAAGGCCCAGATCCTTCATCATCTTGGCCTTGAAAGAAGCATCCAGATCCAGCGCTACTGGAAGCACCCTCCATTCAGACATGAATTTGAGTCTGGCATGAACAAAGGCCATGACTCCTGAAACAGGAGGTGACGTGATAAAGGCATGGTGAATTAAGCTTTCAGTGCTTGTGATTTCCAGCCAGGAGACATGAACTCAATCAGCCTCTGTCCAACATCCAATTAGTACAATCACCTCAATTCACAAACTACTGAACAATTTAACCAGGACTCTGCTTAAAAGTGCTGGGAGATTTCTGTTCTGGCACATTTTGGTTTCAGTAAAGAGCTCTTAGAGATAAAATTCCTCACTTCAGCTGCTGAGGTAACCACATCACAGGCCACACTCATTGGAGCTCTGGGCCTTTTGCAGCTGAATCAATGTTGTTCTGAATCGAGCTGAATGCAGGGGCAGCAACTCTAATTATCTTCTCTTAAACTTATAGCACAACATTCCAGATCCTCTCCTTTGAACTGTTACCTGATCCCCTGAGCATTGGCAGCAGTAGCAAAGACTGGCAGGTGTAAATGCTCCTGGGAATCAGTCACCTCTCACAAAGCCAAAGACCATCCCGGCATGGTTTTTCCCTCCTTGGAATGGCTAGTAGTTTTAAGGGAATACAACCGTTAGTTACTGAACCTGAGCATTGGCCACCATCAATTTAACAAGTCACAGAGTCTCTTATACCTTCACAGGAAGCAATGTGTGTCCCTCCTATCTACAGCCAGAACATGAACTTGGCCAATGCAAAATGGAATCACCCTTTACTTACTAGAGATATCTGTTCAAAATTAGAGCATCAGTCAATCTAGGAACACAGCAGAGGGAAAGAATGTCATACTTTAGGGTAAGAGCTTTTTTTACTTCAGTCATCCCACACAGTAAAGGACAAAGATTCCATAGACAAACATCTTGCTGCACAGCAAGTTTAAGGATGTGCTGGGGTCTCATTTCCTGTTTTTCCCTACTTTTCCTGTGGCATTGCCAATTCAGTTTGAGGCTTCCTGCTACCATTTCCTACTTCTTAGTTTCATTCAGGCACATGAGCAGTCCCTAGGTGCTGGTGAATACACACTTTCCAATGCCTCCCACTGTTCCTTACAGCTCCAGAATTCAAAACATCCCGTGGTTTATTGATCCACCTAACCACACTTTGCCACCAATCTTTGCATTCTTCCTGACTCATGCATCAGAGTGGAAAGTGTGTGACACATCACTTTCCAACTGACCTGAAGGGTTTTCACACCATGTAGTCACAATTCCCTGACAGCCACTCTTTCTCCTTCAGTTGGCATCTGATAGAAAAATATCCAGTATTACCAGAGTGATTCTGCAGTTCTTGAGCAAGCCAAGTGTGGTGGTGATGAGTGTGGTCAGACCCTGGCACACACTGCCCAGAGAAGCTCTGACCGCCCCATCCCTGGAAGTGTCCAAGGCCAGGCTGGATGGGGCTTGGAGCAACCTGGGATAGTGGAAGGTGTCCCTGCCCGGGGGCATCTTTAAATGCCCCTTCCAACTTAACCCAGTCTGTGATCCTGTGACTTTGGAACATAGTTGCTTCCATCCTGCCCCAAAGAGATCTACTTGTGGGGGGTGAATATCTGACAAAGAACAGTCAGTTATCTGTGGATGCCACGTTGAAGCCCGTGTCAGCAAGGTCTGCAGGACACCCTGGAATGAAAAGTCTTCTTAAGAGCAGTGTCACCCAAGCAGGGTTTCAACCATGGTCAGGAAATCACGTCCTGGGTTATCATGTTTGTGGTAAGAACATTCTCTGTTATAATCACCCAGATTTGGATATACATCTACAGGAGAAAAATCAATCCCTGCATGTGAAAACAAAAGCATGGATGTGCTCCCTTCTAGCTGAAAGGGGCTGCTGATGCACCAGGTCTAAGCTCTACCTGACCTGGCCTTGCACAGGTTCCCCCGGATCCTGCTGGGAGGGATCTCTGATCACTGCAACCTTTTCTCTGTAGGAATTACTTCCCCCATGACCCTTCCCAAACTGCAGTCTGTACAGCAGGTTGTCTGAAACTCATTTGTGCAAACACTTCACATTTAGAGATGATTATGTGTACAATAGTATCTCATGCATGCTTTGCAGTAATAAAACAGATCAAGTTTTTAAGTGATCTATCTGTGTGAAAAACTATAATAATAAAAAAAAGCCCAAAGGCTATGGCATTAATTAAATCCTTCAAAGCCCACATGGGCTGTTTCACTGGGACAGTGAACAAGCAGCTCAGTACCAGCAGTTTTTTGTTCAGACTTCAGGTCTTAAAACTACAGGAAACACGTGACTGTTGTGTGAACACATGGATTGATTTATTGGTTTACAACAGGAAAAAAAAACAAACTCAAAATAAAAGTATCATAATTTGAATGGTCTCAAATCCAAAAGGCAAATGCCCAAAAGAACATAGGGTCAGCAAAACTGTAGGATGGCAAAAGCTCCATAAAGTTTATTTTTACCCCAGTAAATAAAAGGTTTTACTAAAACAAATCAAACAGGACTCACACAACTGGCTTCTTGGCTAGCAGATGGTTCTCCCAGCTTTGTGCCAGAGGGATGAGGCCCAGAGCCAGCTCTGCCAGGACCATCCCTTTTGGAACAAATGGACAAGATGACAGAAAACATCAGTTGTAGTATGTTTTCATTTTCCTACCTTATTGAGAACACACTGAAAAGTTTCTCCTTGCATCTTATTAAGAGACAAATTCTGACTCAAGCCCAGGAAGAGCCAGGTGTACCCATCCCACCAGTACTGATGGGATCCGCCCCAGGTGTGTTTGACCCAGATGGGGAGGCTGGAAGGCTCACCAGCACAGAGCTCCCTCTCACACAGAGCCTAGCACTGTGACACTTGGTGAATACTGATCGCTTTCCATGAGTGATCTCCAGCACTGAAGCTGAGCCTGTGAGCACTCAGCCACAGAGAGGCTAAAGGGATGCTGAGATCCTGCATCCTCTCCTGTAGGACCAGGACAGGGTAGCACTCATGGTGATGCACCTGGGCTCCAACCACGCCAGGACTTAGACACGGGGCACTCTCAGCATCATGGCCTCAGCATTGTAATTTGTTTCTTTCATTCTGTCAGTGCTCAAACTTGTTGACCTTTCAATCATTGTTGCCCTCTCTGTCCTCATCGTGGCTTTCAGGGAGGACAGCAGGTTTATTACAGGCCAATTGGGAGTGTTCTCAGTACAGTCATTTGTCCAAGGTAGTTCCTGAATCACTGTTCCTGATCAAACAGGATCAGGGAGCCAGGACTCAGGTTAAGTGGCATTCTTACTCCTGGAATGCTGAAGGCCGAACGGAGGCACATTAGCAGAGCTATGAACAAACGTCAGCAAATGGGCAGCAGCAGCAGCTCTGTGTACAGTGGGCTGCAGCTGGGGCAAACCTCGGTGCTAAACACAGTTATACTGAAATGTGAAAAGCTAAAGCAGTGTTTGTGTTTTCTGAGGAAGGTGAGAAGGCAAATGATGTAAGGAACAGTGGTAAAATGGGTGAGGGTCTGCCCAAGGGAGAGCTTCAGCAGGGCAGGATTTTATATTGATCAACTGCCACCTTCCTAATATAAAGGAGGATTTTTCAGTATTATCCAGTGCTGAAGTTCTGGCACTGGAAGGCAGCAGTTCCATCCTTCAAACAAAAGCTGCAGATGACCTCAAACAGCTTAAGACAGGTCTGCTTAAATCCATCCAGACCTGCTTCTGGCCAGTAAAAAACACAGATTCTCACTATAACAGTTTTGGGGTTTTCTGTTTTTAATTGTGTGAAGAGGTGCCAGGCACTAAAGCTGATGTGCGTTTCCACATGATAGATTGCAAACAAACAGGTATGAAAGGTCTCTTCCAAAAACTGTCACAGTGTTAATGCTGTGCCCACAACGAGCCCTGCCCAGCAGGCAGTGACCCTCTCTGACACTGCAGGAAGCCCCTCAGGCACCCCAAAGAGCAGCAGGGCCTGCCCAAGTCCTCCTGCAAGGTCCCAGGCAGTGCCAGGAGTGCCCAGAAGATGCTCTCACACTCTAGTAACACACAGATAGAAATGGGGACCTGCACCTTTAAAGTTCTCCAGCATTAAATCAGTGATGCAGAGCGGCAGTTGTATCAAGCTATTCTGCCAACATGAATCCTGGAGATACAGACCCAAACCAGCAAAGCTGATTAGTAGTGTGGGAGCTCCTTGCATGCTCCTCCAAAACACAATTAAAAGAGTTTTATTCTGAGTAACAAGAGAGTTAGAGGGTCAAAAGAGTTTCCATTTCAAAAGGCAGCAGGATACAAGCTAGCAGGAAGAGGAAAGCAATTTGCCCAGATTTTGTGCTAGAAATAGGTGGGTATTTAAGCTGCTGGGCTTCAATTTCTCACAAAAATTTTATCCCACCATTCCTAAGGAAAATAGGAAAATCAGTACAAAGACAAACCTTTCCAATATTGTGATAACAATAATCCTGCTTCCACCTGCAGCAAGTACAGGTTCTTCCACCTTGCTTCAACTTTGGGCTTCCCCATCAAGTCTTACAAAGAACCAATAAAAATCCTTTCAATTCTCTCAATTTTAAAATTTATTATTATTAAAAGAGAAAAAAAAAAGATTTAAAATTGCAGAGGAACCTCAGCAAACAGTCTTTCAACCAGCACTGGCTTTAAGGAGCCAAAAATGCAGTCTCCCATGGCAAAAATACAGAAATATTGTCCAGTGTCTGGCAGTCTGCAGTTCACCTTGTTCCACGGTTCTTTCTGTGGCCCAGTCTGGCTGCAGCCAGCTGCCTTTCTGCAGGCTCCAAGGAAGATTGCTTTTGGGAGATCTTCTATCTACATATTTTAACTGAATCAATGCGCAGAGTTTCTATGAAATGAGATGCTGCAGAGATGACAAAAACTGTGACAATTTCCTTGGTTAGAGACTAGAGGAGCAGAGCTGTTGGATTTCATAGAAACCAGCCAATAACAAATAATAATAAAAAACATCTTAAACATCAGTGAAAGCAGTGTGGAAGGTGACTTCATCTAAATCTGAATGGTGGACAGATCTCGCATTGTCGGCCTGATTTGAGATTTCCAGAAGTTACTTGGCTTTCCTCAGATCAGTGTGACCTTGTCTTCAGCTCTCTGAAGACATGGGAAAGGGGAGATCTTTCCTCAAACACTGCCAAAGCAACAGGCTGCTCACTCATTCCTGGCTTTTCTGCTAACATAAAGGTAGCAGCAGAGAAGGGATTTACTCCATAGGTTCTCTAAATACACCTATAGAAATAAAACAACCCTTTTCTGAATAAACCAATTTCCAAATATTTGTCATATTATGGGAACCCAAAGAAACATTATTTTTATATTAAAAATTTTTTTTTGATTCTAAGATGAAGCAGATTCCAGGTTTGTGGGCAAAAAAGACAAACTGCATTGGAATCTTGCATTCAAGCTTTTGTGTTCATCCCCTCTCCTGACCCCACAGAAAAGCTTTAGGAGCACAACTTGAAGGATGCTCATGTGCTTTTATAGTCAGTAAAAATAATTTTGTACATAATTAAGCCTTTTCTGATTAATGAAAAGCCTTTTTTAATAAGGAAAATATAGCCTAGTTAATATATTAGTAATCAGACCTGTCCATGAAAAAAAAAAAAGGGGACAAGTATTACAATGGCTGTAGAAAATCCTGCGTATCTCCAGATTAGGAACAATAGGACAGTTCAGCGTCAGGCACTGCTAAGTTTTCTAATCAGATAAAACCTTTAGCAGTAGTTACATCACTGCAATTCCTTCATTTAGTAGCAGGAAGGTGAAACCTGGGATATGTTTGCTCAGAAAAAAGAGCTTTTATTTTTCCTTTTTATGACAACATTAAAGAATTGTCATTGTTCCTAAACTCCTCAATCTACATACACATTCAAAATTACAAATGAATAATTTTATATACTTACATATATAATATTATATAAAAAGTATATTACCGTATTCAATATTGTATCTATTTAATGTACATTATTCTATTGCAGAACCTTTTATTGAGTAATTTTTATAGCACAGCATTATCTGATCCTGTGCTGTCTAGGATTAGCACTGTAAATATTCTAAAAGCCAAGGTGAAGTTGTTAGTGACAGTACAATGTCCTTACACTTGGTTTATAAACAAATGTTAATAAACTGAACACATCAATGCAATATTAATTGCTCACCTCACTCTGCACAGAATCACACACTCTTGTTCCTGCCACCAGGAATGGTTCACTCCCTGAATTCGGATGTCTCAGGTCTAAATGCTCATCTGTTTTTTAAGAAAACAACAGAATTTTAACTGGGCCTCAGAACTCCAGCTTTTGTCTGTACTGTGATTAGACATTAGTGATAATGAGACTCCAAGCACTGGATTACTATTAATGCTTCCATATGACTGGAAACATTCCAAACCTGGAGACACAGGGACGTTGTGACTTACAGGCTTCATGCCCAAGTCTCCGAGCAGACTTTTCCCCTCTCTTGCACAGAACTGTTCCCCGTCTGGTCCAAGGGTTTGGTTGCTCTCTGCAGAACCACCTCCCACTCCTGAATCAAGCTTCTAGACATTTCTGTTATGTGCTTCAGGGCAGTTTGCTGCTCTGTGAAACCCTGGTTCAAGGAACATCTCACACTCACTGGGGGATGCTAACTCAGAGAAAACCAGCAGTGTTTGCCACAAAGTAATCCTGTAGGGAGAATGCTGCTTGGCTTAAATATTAATTTTATATATATTAAATGTATTATTTTATATATATTGTTATATATAACTTCATGTAATTGTTTCTCAAAATGCAGAATACATAAATCTATGGGCTGTCCTTTAAAGAACTGACCTCCTAAAGCAAAGTTCCATGTCAGTAATGTGTATGAGCCTGTATCCACACTACAAAACAGCGACATTCTCAGCTGAGGCTGCAAACCCCCATCACTATGTCCTTTTCCTGAGCCTGTCAGCCCACCAAACCCACCTATTCTGCTGCTTCCCGGTGCCACCAGAGCCCTGCCACATGCAGTGCCAGAGCACAGCTGAACTCTGGTGTCATCCTTTGTTCCTGATTTCTTGGAATTCCTCAGCCGAAATGAGACAACCCAGGGTTTTTGTACTTCATTTCATAGAGCCTTCCCCTACCTCCCGTTCTGCAGCCTGCAACAATTGCTTTTCACATGCTTCCTTCCTCAGCCTGGTCCTTGGGAAAGAACAAGAGGCAAAATGTTTACAAGAGACAGACCGGCTGTGCCCTGCTGAGGGTTTGGTTGCAGCATTTCTGCTCCCAGCCTAACCAACATTGAAGCTCTCTAGAAGTTTCCATTTTTAATCATTCCAAATCAGCTTGTTTTCCAGACCAGCTAGTTGAGAACCCCTCATCCAGAGCATGTCAGTAGGGCAACGTGCTGGTTTTCACCCAGAGAGCAGAGCCCGTGATAAATAACACACAGAGCTCTGTGAGGATGAGTGTCCTCTACAGCTCACAGCCCACAGGCTTCATTATTGCATCGCCCATAATTCAATTCACCCTTCCTAAAAGGTCTCTTGCTGCACCCAACCCCCACCTCTGAAAACACGTCCCACTAATAATTCGCGATTAATGCCGTCAATTACCAACTCTCCCCCAGCCACTCTCCATCCCCTGATTGGGTCGGAATGGAAGGGAAGCAGCATCTAACCGGGGAGGAATAGAAGTAGGGGTAAAATAGCAATAAAAAGTAATTACATAAAAATGCTAAACATATTACATCTGTTAGTTTGCTGAGCCCAGTGGGCTTGACAATTCCAGATTTTTGCCTTTGTCTGCGCTCAGACAGACAAGAATAAGAGAAACAGGGAAAGGATCTTTCAATAAGATTATTAAATCAGTGCATGAAAAATAAGTCGTCATTACATTGCAAAAGGGAGAGAGAAACTCGCTGAAATGTCTTTCTGCAGCTTTGCCTTTGTGATCTGCAAGGTGCTGTGCTCCTGCTTACACTCTGTTGCCCTGGCAACATACTCCTGTAAAATAAAGATTATTAAAGCGCATATGATTATTTGGCCGCACAGTGAATGAGGCGGCCGCTTCTGAAATTCCTTATCAGAGAAATTCAATTTTAGGCCAAATTGTGTTTTCACTGCCTCTCAGCTTCTCCCTCCCCCCCCGCAATACCAATAAAACCATCATCTCCCCAGCTGTACACGATATTTTGTCACTAACTCTTTCACGCCTTTCCTTTCCCATTCCAGGTTTTATTTTTACTCTGTCAAAGAAGAATGCTCTCCCCAATTTGTAGGCTTTTATTCCTTACAGGTTTTTTCTGGCAGCTTCAGCTCTTTCTCCCCTGCAGCAGCCAGCAGCCTTCTCACCCACTGTGGCAGCAGGAAGGGACTTTCCCCTCCAGCCCAGACCGGGGGCCAGGGCCACAACCCAGCTGGGAGCCCTGGAAGGTGAGGGATGAGCTCGCAGCTCATCCCTGGGGAGCTGCTGCCCAGCGCACGGAGATCCCGACCAGGTGTGTAAGGGGCCAGTTCAATCGGCCACAGCTCCCCCTGGCCCCGCTGAGGTGTTCCCCGGCTGACAGACAGCTCCTGCCAGCGCTGCCAGCTCGCCTGAAGCCCAGCGGTACCTCCGCCACACCCCAGAGCGGCGGCCCCGGGCACCGGCATCCGGTGTCTCTGCCCCGGCGCCACCAGACGCACCGCTGTGGCTCTGCCCTGCGCCCATCACGGCGGCGGCCGCACGGGCGAGGC
>NW_024581064.1:658278-829815 GCF_017639235.1 Corvus kubaryi | reverse complement strand
GCTCCTCTGCGGGGCACCTGTGCGGGGACAGCTCCTCTGCGGGGACAGCTCCTCTGCGGGGACACCTCGTGTGCGGGGACAGCTCCTCTGCGGGGCACCTGTGCGGGGACAGCTCCTCTGCGGGGACAGCTCCTCTGCGGGGACACCTCGTGTGCGGGGACAGCTCCTCTGCGGGGACAGCTCCTCTGCGGGGCACCCCCGCTGCGGGAGCACCTACACGGGGGCACCTCCGCGGCCAGAGCGGGGCTGGCTCCACTCCCGGCCCGGGCAGCGGCCCCCTGCACAGCCCGGCGGCCTTTAGTAGCTCTTCTTGCCCCCGTACAGTTTAAATTAAAAAACGGGCCAGTTTTGGCAGTCGGGGCCAGCTGGGAATTAAAAATAACACAGCGCATCACCGAGCCACAGCCCAGGCCCTCCCGCAGTGCGTGCGGGGTCCCAGCTGTCCACTCGCCTGTCTCCTGCACGCTGGGACTGAGATCCAAGATGAGCCCCGTCCACCAGGCAAAGGGATTCCGCTTCTTCAGATAGCATTAAAAAACTACACTGACTCCAGAAAGGAAATGAAATTCCTTCTTTTAATATTAAACTTGTAATTGTTCCTATTTTTCCTCGATATTTGATGACAGTGAACCAAAGCAACTGACAGCCTTTGTGCAACTCTTCGAGGGCGACTGCAGTGCGGCGAAGGAGGAGTGAAGATTTCTGAAGGAAGAACGGTGAAGATGAAAGCGAGCCTCAGAACTAACATGTGTGCTTTATTTTTTAAAGATGGAACAGAGAGGAGGCACAATTACCCCAGATTTAGAAGATCTTAGTTCAAGCCCTGACCTACAGGAGCTTTCCATACCTTGGCTTCTCCTCCCTGTCTTAAAACCAGGTAATAGTTGTTGCCTACCTGGTGGATAATTGCAGGGATAAATATCTCGGAGGCTCGTTGGTGCAACAGAAAAAATGCCTAATATTGGCAACACAAGGTACCCCAGATCTGGCCTCCAGTTTGCTTATAGTCAGCCGAAGATAGCTGTGACTAATAACAGGAACAGAATCAGAAAGGAGACCAAGAGGGGTAAGGGATTTCAACAGAAATAAGTTCACCAAGGCAACACCTGGAAATTATTTTTTTGGGGGGTGGGGAGTGATCATCCACTATGTCCTTAATAAACACAGATACATTGCAGGAAAAAAACCCCAAAAAACAAAGCAACAAAAAGTCGAGTCCGAGAAGCAGCACTAGGCAGGTTTATAAAATCCTCACAGACAGCATCATTCCCTGTACAACCAGGGCAGCTTCCCGGGCTCATTAAAGAAGTGTAAGTGGTTCCCGAATTCTATCCTCCCCAGCCAGTCCCCCTGCGTTATCTCTTATGACCGTTGCCTGAACTGAAACACCATTTTGGTCACTGAGATCACTTTTGGAGGGTGGTAGAAGCCTCGGTTTCCTCTACAAGAACAAACAGGCTCAGTTACAATCAATAGTGATTTTGGACAGCCCCACACAGCTCAAGTTCTTCTCCTTTTAGAATGTAAAACACACAAAGGTCCCAGTTCCCAAGCACTAATGATTTAAAATAGCTCCTACAAATGGGCAAAAAAAGCGTAAGAACAGTTACATCAATCAGACCAAAGGTCCACGCATTTTTTTAGTACTAGATTACCTGTTTGGGAGCACTTCTGGCTCACCTGCAGCAAATGACATCAGCAGTCATAGTTTCTAGGAGCAAGAAAGTCTTCTACAGAGTGGGGAACCCATAACATTGGAATGAGAGAATCTACAGGATTTTGGGGAAAGGGACAAGCAGTTGACTATAAATACCCTGAGTGCCTTTGTTTCTGGTGGCCCAGTTTTTGAAAGGACACAGGAAAGCTGCAGACAGTGCAGAGTCATAAAAATTATCTGAGAACTGGAATAGCTGCCTGAGAATCAGACACTTAAGGAGCTCGATCTGTTTAGTTTATTAAAAAGATCAAGAGATGGTTTGATTACGATGTATAAGTACCTTCAAAGGGAGAAAATACCAGGTCCTAGAGGGCTCTTTAATCCAGCCAAGAAAGGCTTAACAAGAACCAATTGCTGGAAGCTGAAGCCAGACCAGCTTAAATTGGAAATCAGGCACAGTTTTATAGTGAGAATGATTAGACATTAAAAACCCTGCCCTATCAAAGGAGGGAGGATTTTTCATCTTTTAATATCTCCAAATCAAGACAGGATGCCTTTTAGTAAAGTAAGCTCGAGTTTAAAAAAAGGCTTAATGCAAGGGTAATTGAGCAATATTTAATGACTTATCATAGGCAAGGAAAACTCTAACATCTTAATTTGGAATGACAGCTCAAAGTTTGGCAGCACGTATCTTTGGCAAGCAGGTATGCTGTCTGCACTGTGTGACGAAAACTGCTGAGACCTTACTGTGTTTTTTGCCTTGGAGAAAGATCAGATGGCAGGTGCCAATCAGAGATCCAGTAGTGTAAAATCCGACACAATTTTTCCATAGTTAGCACATTCCATGTCCTGCAAAGGCCTCCCCTGGGCAGAGCCATGGCTGTGGCACTATGAATGAGTCTGCTGAAGCCCTGGGCCACGTATATGAAGCCATAATAAAGACTATAAATTAATGTTCTGAATGATCAGACTGTGGCTGCAGTTACCAGCTACAGCTGAAAATGGGACACCAGCCCATGAGTGGAACCATCTACATTTATGCCCTTTGCTGGGGACAGATGTTCCAGGACTTGTGGTTGCCTGACTGTCCATGGATGTTCCATGAGAGCAGATGGATACAGAGAACCAGGCTGGACCCAGAAAAGAGACAGGAACCAGGGAGAGAAGGCAGGATCGATAATGGTATTTAACTACACAGCAGTTGTGGATTTACATAAGGCTAAAATACACCCCAGCATACATGAGAAAGCGTTCAAGCACCTACAACACGAGGGAGCACAGACCTTCCCAGTAGCATCGCCCAGGGTTTTTTCATTACTTGTCATTACTTTGTGTCATATTCCCTCTTCAAAGGTTATCATTGGTCTTTAGGATTCTCTTTGTGGAAGATCTTTGTCATCATCCTCATCCTCCTCTGAACATCTAGATCAGGGGCTCCAAACTTTTTTGATTGTGCACCTGATCAGTAAAAAAATTTTGAGTGTGCACACCAATGTATGTGTATTTATCTATAAATGATCTCCACATACTACTGTATTATATACTTTATAAAACATACACAAAAATAGACATTTACAAAGGACAAGGATGAAATAAACACTATTTTAAATTTTTTAAATTTATTAACTGCAAAAAAATTTTTTCTTCCTGTGCCCTAATAGATTGTCTTGTACATCCCACCATGGAGATCACTGATCTAGATCCAGAAGGCACCTTTCAAAGACAACCAACCTTCTAAATTCCTCTAAACAATTCTGTGCCTCAGATTCCCTGAATGGAAAGTGGCAAATTACTGAAGGCTGAGCCTTGGTGACATGACACAAGGGAACTGCCAATATTTGCATTCATAAGGATTTAAAACGGGGCAAAAGCTGACCAGCCACTACCACCCAGAAAGTTCCTAGGAGCTGAACAGTGTAGCCATGATCTCAGGTAAGAATCTAAACAAAACCTGCTGTCACAACAGGAGTGCTGACCCCAAAATCTGTGGTGAAGCCAATTGTGGAGAGAGGCTCAATAAACTCTGAAGTTCTTTAGTGCTGAGCATGATATAAGACATGGAACAGTGCCAGAGAAACACTTGGTGCTGGATGCCAAACCAGCCGTCTGCCTCAGCTCTGGCAGTGTCCGACTCCTGAGAGCAAGTTGCTGAAGGTGAAAACAAGTAGGACTCCTTCCAAGTCTATCACTTAGGCTTATCACCAGATGAGAGCCAGAGTTCTCTGGCACAGTGTCAGGCAACCAGAATCAACACTCCTGAGTTTCTGAAGTGATCCCTGGAGTCTGGGAGCCCTCTGGGCAGGTACCTGGGAGACAGACAGTAAGATCAAAATGTTCTGTCCCCAGTTTCTATATGGAACCCTCTGGTTCTAGGGACACTCATGGGGTGAAGGAGCATGTTTCTATGCTATCGTTTATGAAGACTCTTTGCCTCTTTACTACAAGATTCATTCAGAACTTTAGCTGAGAGAAGCCAAGGCACAACCAAGGCACACTTGCTCAGTGACTGCCCACCTGCATTCACACACCAGGACAGAACCTGCCTCTCCGACTTTGAGAGAAAACTTTGAAATACGTCTGTGTTATGCCACAGTCTCAAGAGTCTGCAATATTTGTTGGGCATGTGACAATTTCCTTTGCAGGGCTGAAGTGTTCTACACCTTCTAATCCAATTTCGGTTGACTCAGTCAATGGACTTTTCATCATTTCCTTCATATTCCCATCATGATGGGTCTCATAAATCTTGCTAATGGAGGATATTACCTGATATCTGAGATACATTTTCCTTCTTGCATTATGATCACAATACATTTCATTTGCATTCCTTAGGCCCTGTCCAAGGCAATTCTTCTCCATGGTTTCTGTTTATGCTCTTCATGTGCTTGTGGACAAGTACAACACTCTTCATTTATTTTGCGAAGTTAAACACATCTAATTCTTTTCATATTTCTTCATAAATCATTACTTCCAGCCCTTAAACACACTTCTACTCAGAAAAGTTATTTTAGAAATGGTGTTGCCTGGGATCCACATTTGCTAATCTCCCAGCAACTGTTACATCATTTTTCTAACTGCCTGTGCTTTGCACTAATTCAACAATTTATTTTTTTTTGTCTGGGTGCTCTACAGAGCAGCATGGGGAAAATCTTAGGCTTTCAGTGTCCATCTTACATATTTTCACATCATTCAGCTCCTTCTGAATTCACTTTTGCCATCTTGCATGCAGAAATTAATAAAAAATTATTGAGAAATTTACATCAAATTTGATGGAATTCTGCAACACTGTCACTGTCACTCTTCTCAAATACAATATAATCCTTGATCAGAAGTTACTGATAAAAATCTTCTATTTATTTTAGGCACCTACTATGTATTCCATGTTTAAAAATACCTCTCCCTGTAAGTGCAAACCTCGTATTCTTTAATGCAATACTGGTATCCTGACGCTTCCCAGGGCATTCACATTCCTGTGGCTGAATAGACATTAGCTCTGTCAAAGATTCACCAGCAGAATAAATCCAATCTGGTTGATTCAAACTTACAGGAATAACACACCTTAAACAAGAAGTTATTTTACTTCTTTAGGTACGCAGAGTCATCCACACTTACTAAAGAGTCCAGAATAAACATCCAGGCAGCTCTGTCTTGGAGCAGGAGGTACCTCATGACAGACATGCTTCCAAGCATAGGAGCTTTTTAGTGAATATGCTTCACACATCATGAGCCAGAAAAATTCGGACAATATTTTAGCATGTACTGAGCAATACTGACTCGAATCCCTTTTCTGAAAGAAGAAAAAGGAAAAGGAGTTCCTCACATGGATTCTGCAATCCCTCACTATCCCAGCAGTTTATTATCTTCCAAATTCTGAATGTTTTGCAAAAAAAAATACTAATTAATTTATTTTACATAAAGGACACATACATGGAACTGGTTGTCTATTTACAGTCCTCCTTTCCAAGTGTTCTATTAACATCCCACATTGTGAAATGTTTCCATTACTCACAGATACCTTGTGCTGTTGTGTTTTCCCCTTTGTCAAGGCCCATTTATGAAATCAGTTCAGGGATCATCCATTTTAGATTCCTGAGTGACTGTCTGTTTAGTAATGATTTCTTTATTCTCTCCACCCCATGTACACCATAAGCCATTTCTTATTTCCTTTTAGAATTTACTCAGCCTTTTTGATTACTCTCCCTCTCTTTACATCGTAAATAATCCTCAATATTCTGATTTTTGCCCTATTTCCTTTCATCATTTCAAGTAAAGGAGACTTTGTACCATCAAATCTTTGAGCTACATCAATCACCTCTTCTGTCTTGTATCTTCCTTTATCAGATGAATTAGTTGTGATGTGCTTATGATATATTTAAATTCTTGCCTGTTTCTCTCTCTACTTGTATTTGCTTTTTTAAAAAATATTTCTTGCACCCATTTCTCTGACACTAGTTGCTTAGTTCCTTGAAATTTATCAGAATTTTTAAGAATCTGATATTTCCTGTTATGCGCAACTTACACACACAGTGAATTCAAGGATTTACCACTTCAAAGCTGACACAGAGCTGCTCTTTCTGTGCTCAGACCCCACTGAGCTCGAAGCTGAAGCTCTGACAGGGAAATTCTCCCTTCTTTCATTCCCTTTCACAAATTTCCCAGCCAAGGAGATCGGTGATGTTCTACTTCCATGTTATTGTTCTGAGCAATTACTCCAAAGATCCTACTGATACAGATTTGAAAGAGTGAGAAAAACAAGAAATACCCTTTAATTACCAAGGACAAAATGAGTACCAACACTTCAGCTGAGGATGAAAGGGATTGTTTCATGTTCCACCTCAAATTCCTCATCCAACATTGAAGTTTCCACTAAATTCTGAGGAACTCAGGGCCAAGAAGAGTCTGCCCTGCTTCAGATCATCTTAAACATGGTTTGTCTGTCTCCACGCAGTGAAATGTGTGCCCTGTGCTTCCAGGGATTCCTCAGGAATGTGCTATCATGTCTTATCAACACACAGTACTTACCAAGTGTTGATGCAAAAAGCCCAAAGGAACATGTGCAAACCAACTTCAGAAGAAGAAATCATGAGGAAGACCTGAGGGAGTTTATATAGACACCAGGAGTAAAATTTGGTTATTAGAAACACTCTTGTAATGCTGAACACATCCCAGCGACCAGCAAAATCCGCCATGCATTTGTAAAGGGACAAAAGAGCATAAAGGCAATATAGTGCAGACTCTGAGAAGGTCTCTGCCAGAAGACTGAGCAAGTCAGAAAATACTGTCAGGTGAATTGGATACCTTCAGTTCAATTTACCAGAAATACAGCACCACAGCATGTTGGGATGGCAGGAATAGGTGTGAGAAGGGTTTTGTAAGATAAATGTATTTGCAGTGCCACACTCCCTTGTACTTGTGCTCAGGGTGGTGTTTTTATTAACAAATTATTCAGTATTTTGAGTCACAGACAAATCGTTTATTAGCTGATTAAAACCAAAAAAACTTTTGCAAATTTAAATAAATTACAAAACTAAAAATAAAAAGAAAGGTTGTAGTTATTTATCGTGCCAAGTAACCAGCTCCCATCCTGCTTGCTGCTGAGTTTTGCTCAGGGAGGATGACTGTAGGCTTTGGCAGGCTCCTAACTCATATAGGAAGACCCAAAAAACCAGTTAAGGACTCCTCATGAACATTCTGACTGTTCTTGTAAGAATTAAAAAAGAAAAAGAAAAAGAAAAAACCAGAAAACTCTACCAGCTGAAGCTGAGATGATGCACATAAAAGAAGAGAACAAGACACTCCAAGAAGTGGGCTGTATAATTTCCCACAGTAAAATCTGTACATGGAGAGCAAAGCTATGATAAAAAAGTATCCAAGTTGCAGTTTATTGTGCCTCAGTGATATCCAGAGGAAATCTGCTTAGTCTGCAACTAATTTTCCCACCTCCTAGCTATGAAAATCTGAAACTAATTCTGTGTTCTCTGGCCACTCATAATACAGCCTCTACAATCAAAACATAATTAACAACATTGCTGCTGCTGCTAATGAATAAGCTAGAAAAGAATCGACCTCACTCTTATCTAATGTTAATTTTCCAAGGAGAAAGGGAGAAAGAAAGGCAAGGATGACAAAATAATATTTTGAGGTCAAAGCAAGCAATTGCAATTCCATTCCATAAGGCCATTACTTTCTGAGCAGTGATTACCAAAGGAGCCGCACCAGGTTAAAAAAAAAGTTCCATCTACATTTCAGACCTTCCTGGTTCTGAACTTGACAAACAGATATTACCAACACTTTCATGCTGGCTGGAGCCTTTCCCAGCTGCATGCATGAACAGATCATCACAGGCAGCCCAACACCTAAAAAGACCTTTGAAAATATTTCCTATTCGTGCTCAGACCCTTTTTTTCTAAATGGAATAGCAACTACAGGAAACTGTAGATCCTTTCCCCATTTTGTCCATGACTTCTTCCTCAGTACTGTCTATGAATGCAACCTCTCCCGTCCCACCACAATCCAAAATTCAAAGCACAAAAAACCCAAAAGCAAAATATATTCCCCCTACTCTTCTCCCCCAGACCAGCACAAGCCATTCTTAATATCAGGTCAAGAGCAACACAAGAAAAACTTTTCAATATTAATTTTTTAAGTTAGTCCAATTAAAGATAACACCTTCAATCTCCCTTATGCTGCATTTTCCAAACATTTGAAAACATTCAGTACAAAATGCTGATCATGAAAGAAGATGAAAGCTGCTGAGCTCTGCCAGGATGAAAAACTTTGTCCCTAGGGAACCGGCCAGCAATCGGACACGTGATGCAGCAAGTTACACCAACCTCTGTCCTATTCCAAGAGCTTCCTTTAATCCAATTGTTTAGATACAGCTTGATATTATTATCCCAGATCTCATTACTACATTGCAGAGAGCAGTCTGTAAGTCCTGAATCGAGAATAAAGAACTGCAAAATAGTAATTTCTAATCCTGGCTACATCAAAAAATCTCTGCTAACACCAAGGCATCTTTGCTAGGAGTGAGGGGCAGACAAAGATGATGGGAAAAACAAGGCTGATGTACTATCAAGAAACTACCAAAAAAGGAAAGTTCAAAGCTCATCTCCTCCCCCCAACTTTTAAAATGTAGTTTGGAAACACCTACACTTTCACAGGAAAGACAGGGCAAACCCTCGTCAGAGACCCAGCCATGCTATGGAACAACTAACATGCCCTCCATCTCCAATGGGCTCATAATTTTGTGTTGTCCCCAGATTATCAAATTACATTTCTCACTCTTGAAGCTCTGTCCAGAGCTATCTTCCATCTCTGCAGTTTGAAGAACCAGCTCAGTATTGTCTCTTCCTGAATAATTTGAGTTGGAATCAAATTTAGCCTGGCAGCAGCAGATGACACCATCATATGAGTGCAATAGCACCTGTGCACCTATTCTTTGAAATCACCATTTCATATGGTTATTTCTCACCATGTGACTCTCAGGCCACAGGAAATGTGGCACAAAAATGTATTTATGATTTTTGCCTTTACAATGAGTTTCTTAAATTCTACTAGAAGTTGTTAAAAAATATTTCCTTTTCTTTTTGTAAACCGACTGTCCTTTGTTGGTTCTTGCATTTAGAATAAGCATCAACAACAGTTTCACATTCCTCACGTGCCACGATCTGCTCTCCCTATGACACTGAAATGAGCACGGGAGCCTCTCCCCACACTCAATGTTATTGGGTGGAGTGTGTCAACAACTTCCAGTTCCACTCTGCAAAAACCTCTGATAAAAACTTGGAACTCTGAGGATGAGAAGAAAAGAAGATAAATATACACACACAAAATAAACAGTGGGTGTAATTATTTGCAAGGCTGCTACTGCATTGAACTATGTTGATTTTGAGGGCTGCTATTATGATAAGCCTTGGTTATAGTCCTCTCAAAAGTGGCAACAGGCTGTCATGACATCCAGCATGGAAACTGATGTTGATGCTTGGCATCCAAGCAGTTCCACCAACCCAGACTGGTGGCCAGTATTCCTCAATTGCTGAAACAGTGATTTAGCTCCCAGTAGCATACTTTTAGTCAATTATTTCCTCTTCCTCTTAATAGATTTTTTTTTTTGTATTTGTTTAAATTCTAGGCAGCAAGAATGAGAAATCTTGTAATCTTCTTCCTGAAGAGCCTCACATACTGAGCACTGCTAAATATTTGGCAAGATAAATGACAGAGCTGCTCTAAAGGAGTCATGTATTCTAGAAATAAAAAAAGATACATCTGTTGTCTCTTTTGTCAATGTGAAAGGTGAGCCACGTAAAACATGGGATGGCAAAATACTGAGGAATGACAGAAGACATGCCCATGTTAATTCAGGTGTAAGGTTAACCCATTTCTTTTCATTTCTGAGGATCTGACATGCTTCGTTTTTCAGGAGGATGTGCAGGAGACCAAAGTAAAGGTTATTAGATCTTGCTGGTCTGAAATCTAGGGGAAAAAAAGATACCTCAGCTTTGCATACAGGTATTGTTGGGTTTGACTCTGTTGGGGACTCAGACACAACCTGGGAGGCTCAGACGCCTGTCAGTGTCCATCAGAACATTCAACCTTTGCAGCCAAGTTTATAGAGGTGTTCCACAGCACCACTAGCCCTTTGGCCACTGAAAAGGCCATGACTTTCAAGTCACACCCTCCTGGGGACTACACTCAAAAAGTGCTGCACAGGACCCCACAGAGCCTTAGCAAAGCGATGGATCAGGAGAGCCAGAACCTGAAATTTTATGTCCCAGAAGCTGTTACAGTGGGGATTCTGCAACACGATGTATCAAACAAGGAGGCCCGTGGGAAAGAAATATATATGGACCGATTCTTGATAGATGTTTCAGAGATGTTTATTTCTCCAGCCACATCTGGGATCTGCCGAGGAACTGTCACAGTCACGGGACCTGAGGGTCCCTGCCCACGCAGGGAACACAAAACAAACAGTGGGGAACGAGGCTGACCAGGGCCAGGGACCCCAACAAGAAGCAGCATGAACAGATGGTTGAAGACTTTCATTAGCAGAGATCAAGTAGGGACACCTCCCTCACTGTTGAAATGGTGCTGCACACCAGAGTATTCCATTAGCCCTCCCAGGTGGGAAAGAAGTACTTTTTTCTCCTCAATAAAAGAACAAAGACCATTGATTTTTCTGTTTATAGAGCGCAGGCAAAACCAAAGTCCTCCTTCTCTAGTACTTGTTTGAGATACACTGTGTGGTTGGGTTTTTATAGATGAAAATATTGCATTTCAAGCTGTGAAGCCAGAGAATTTTCCAGCTTTCACCCGTGTCACTGCAGTGGCTGAAGCAGGGACGGATTCTGAGGGACAGAAACTTCTTTTCTGGAAGAGGAGGAGGGTAGGCACCTGACACAACTTTCAAGTGAAAGAAAGAGGCTGCAAGACTTTAACACTATCTGATTTACATTATTATTTACACTACTTTACATTTAAAATACAAAACCATAATATTTCAGCTCTTTCTTGGATGCACATTGTAGCATGCTGACTGACCACTTCATCCCTTTGCAAAGGGTGGCACAGACACTTCATAAATGTTTACTCCAGTATTAAATATTTTTGGTTCAGTTTGCATATGACTCACTAGTAGGCTCCCAAGTTTGCCTGGATTATTTGTTACATTTATGGAAAAGTACACATGTACACATACTAAATTCACTTAAAAAGCAAGGATCCTGGAAGACTCCTATTCAGTAAACAGGAATGCCAATATCCTCCATGCTAACAGCCCTGACTGAAGTAGTTTACTTAAGAGGAGGAATTAACTCCAGGGCAGTTATTCTGTTGAATGTCAATAGACAGCAGCACTGAGAAACCTTTTTTTTCCCCTTTTTTTTTTTTGCTGTTGGTTTGGGAAAAGGAATCTTTGAAAGCAGAAGACAGCAAAGAATAAAACTAAACACACCAGCCATCAGTGTATGAATTCTAATAGCAATTATTAAAGATAATTCTAATGTTTGTCTCCCAGAACATGGACTTTTCACAGAAGAAACAGAACAGGAATACGCACCTCAGACTCAGCACCCTCTGCCTTGCCCAGTGCATATAATGGGATGGGGCACACACTTCGGCCTGAGCAAGTCTCCACTGATTTGTTTTTCTGCCAGCGTACTGTCCCTCAGGAAAAGGCATTGTGGGGGAGGTGGGGGAAGACCCTCAAGCATTTCTCCCCTCAAATTATCTCAGTCATTTCATTTTGCAGACATATAATGATGAAAGTGTTTAGCCTCAAGAGGGGCTGGGTTGCACAGCCATGATTGTGATCATGGCCATCTCTGGCAGTATTTGTCAGGCACTCCCTGTAACACCCTCAGCACAGGGAAAAGATCTGTAAACGAGTGGAAAGTGCCCAGGGGTTCACTGGCACACATGAGGGGAGGCAGAACAGGATCCCAGTATGCATGGAGACAGTCATCACAAAAACAAACATCCAAGTAGTAAAAATATTCTGAACTACTTCAGCTAAATATTTCAGTGTAACATTTACAGTGCTATCTACTAAGTTAGAGCTTCTGCATAGAGTACTCTGCACTTTATTGTGTATTTCTATATGAATTTAATATTAATTTCTCATTGAGTTTTAAATCAAACTAGGAAACACCAATTCTTTCCCATTAGTACTTTGGTGAAGTATTTTGAATTTTTTTCTGTACTATTTAGTTGCATCTGTTGATGTTTCTTTCCTTATCACTTCATCCCTCCAAGCTTGCCAGTATTCCTCCCTTGCCATCCCATGTTAATCAGTCAGTTATCACTGCTACCCAACATCTGTCCACACTAAACAATGGAAGAAATGAGGGGGGGAAGGTACTGGGGCAGCTGTGAAACACGGAAAGAACCTTAAAATAAAGCGAAGGGTGTTATAGTGAAAAGCTTTTTCCATGTACATAGAACAGAAAAAGTGGAAGTAGGTATGAACTGTAGTAAGGGAGACTTAGATTAATAAAGGAAACCCCCTCTCTCAAATAGAAAACATAATTAAGGACTGGAATACATTTCTGTAAGGATATCAATCGTCTCCAGAGACAGAGGAACCTTTTATGCTCCTTCCGAGACGTAAATCCAGAGATAAATCCTTGACATCCTTTTCCCTTACCTTTCAGATCGTTCTTTACCGTTATCTTGCAAGATAACCAAGTTTGATTTTTTCATTTAACAAATGCTGTAGAGTTACTAAATCTTTTGGTATAAGAAATTGCTTGTCTAAGGGACACCAGTGCTCCATAAAAGCTGACAGCCTGTCTACAAGGGCTGCCAGCAACAGTGTGGGGAGAAGCAGCTTTGTCTGAGGCACTTGCAGAATAATCTGTCTCCTTGTGCCCTCCTAGACTCCAGCCACTGGAGTCAGGAAGAATGGCAAACTTCACAAAACTGTATTAAAGGAAACCATCAGAACTTATGATTTTCTTGATATTATATCTCTGAATCTTACCATATTGTTCAGCTGAATAAAATCCTAAAGGCTGATTTTAAATTGGTTGAGAAGATTTACATTTATTAGCTTTAGTCTTGAGTTTTGAGTTGTATCAAGTGCTTTTCTACTTCTGGATATAACAAAGACCAAATAGGAATCTCTCGTATATTGTATTTTTGTGCACTAGTGATCTTTCAAGCAAGCTCCAGTTGCTTTGGCAGCTTACAGCATGATTTATCTGTGCAGAGAATTCTCCTGTTCAGTGGGACACAGAGAGGTTCTACTGCAAATTCTTTTAGAGGAATTTCAGAATAGGCAATGGAGATCAGTATCTGATCTGATATTTCAGCACTGTGGTAGTTAAAACAGTGTGAGAAAAACAACATTGTTTTGCACTTTGAAACCTGTTTCTAATCAGCTGAGCTACTCCTATGGGGTCAAATAAAAATGATTAGCTTATTAGAAGCATAGTTTTGCTATTTAATAAGCAAAAATGATTGAAAATTCTGTTCCAGATCCTGATAATTTTAGTGTTTCTAGTTAAGCCTACAAAATTGCATTCATTATTAGTGTCTAGATTCATTAACAATTCAATTTATAGATATTAATGCTTATAATGCATGCTTCACTTGCCAAAACTTGAAGAGAAATTGTTTCAATTAGCTTTCATGGATCATGGATCCTACTGGCTGGGTATTTTTAGACAAAAGATACAAACACATCCCCAAGCAATGCTAATGCACAGCTGGGATCTGTATGGAAGGTCAGCTAACGGTTTAAAAGGAAAACCAGTAAATAAATTTTACATAGAACTGTGGGACAGGAACAGAATCAATCAAATATTTGCAGGTCACACCCTTCCTCTTAAAAACACCACAATTCCCTGGTGTGGTTTTTAAAAAATAAGCCATAAGATATAAACTAGTGACTGAGTTAAGGGATATTTGTCAGACTGTGACGAAGCATGCCAGGTATGCATGGGCCCAAGGCAAACTGCTCCCTTCTCATTCAAACTACGTAATTAAAGTCAGCAGCGATGCACCAGGGTAGCCATTTGAGAGGATTGTAACCAAGAAGAGAACTGTGATCAACACTTTTTCTTCTTCCTTTAGGTCCGTTACAGTCAGGGAGAACAACCCAACATCAACACAAACAAATTTGTGCTACCCCTGCATACTAAAACCCCACAAGAGGACAGAAGGGAATGCCGAGTAGCTGGCCAGGTGGCAAGCTCAGGGACAACGTGCCCACTGCTGTCCCAGTGAGAGCAGGAGTTTTGGGGGTAGCAAAGCTGTCACCAGTGTCACGTTGATGCCGCAGCAGGAGCTGAGCCCTGCCAGGCTCTGAGCGATTGCATCGCTGTGCAGGACCCAAGGGGGGCACGCAGCCGTGAGAGCCGCGAGTTCAACTGAGCACTGAAAGGACACGCAGCCAGGATCGCTCAGGTCCACAGCCTGGATCTTATTAATATTAAAAAGTTACTATAAAACATTGGCCTTTGATACTGCCAGTATTGGATTGCCGTTCTTTCTCCTCTGCTGAGCATTGGAAACACCAGTTGGAAAGTGCTGGGATTTAATGCAGCTAATATGTGGATGGTATCCTGAGGTGCATGTGGTGTCTCTGAAGTCAGTGCAAGTCCCCATAGACTGAGAGTTGACTGGCTGTTTCTGCTTCCTGAGACCTGGCACAAGAATGTCAGCCGAGCTGAGCTGAAGCCCACAGTCCATGCCTGCTCACAGCACCATGGCTTCTCTCCCATCTGCACATCTGTCTCTGAGATTCAAAGAAAACTGGTGTTTCTGCAAACAAATAACTTCAGTTTGTGGCTCTCCGCTGAGAACAAGGTACACTAGATTCCGGGAATATTGAAGATGCTCAGTATTTATCCAAGCAGCCTAACCAACCGTTCTTCCAAAAAGCTGGTCATTGTTTCAGAAGTGTCTATACTATACAAATCAGTCAAGCTATTTCTCTTGAGTTGGCTTATTTTTGGAGAGCAGAGCTCTGGAGGGTGCTGACCACAGAGGTGTCTTACAGGCATTTCACTGCTGGGCTTAAGCATATCAACTAGGGCAGTAGTCAGGCCCACACTAAATTCTTTGCCAGTGACATGAGAGCTTGTGCTCAGCTGGAATTTCTCTGCAGAGAAGCGCAATTAAGAAAAAGATTTAGAGAAGTAACACCAGGCCTGAAGTTGGCTGGAGCCCAGTCTGTAGAGCAGCAGCATTAGCATGGACCCACTGCCACTCAAGGCAGCTTCGGGGCCAGCAAACACAGAGGTACATCTTGCTAAATAAACACTTTTGGGGAGTTAGGACTTAAGCCAGGGTAACCTTGTTATAACTCAGTGAAGGCAAAAACAAATTATCTATCTTCCAGTTTGACTTTATCCTAAATTTGGTACCAGGGAATAGATCATGCTTATACTTTGGCAAAGCAGACAGGATGAAGAAGCTGCATGGCCACTTGCATTTACACCCAGTCTATTGCAGGCCCCAGAATTAATATAGAAAAGTCATCTAAATGACTGTTTTTAATGACATGATGCATCTTCAACTGCACCAAGCTCACATAAGCTCACAGACCTTAACCTGCACTATCCATGTTCCCAAATTCATTAATTCAAGACTACAAATATTGAACAATATTTGAAAAGAGTCAACTAATTTAGTAAGAAAAAAATGCCTCAGAAGCCTATCAGCAATCCAGTGGCAATGTGAGCCTGACTGCCAGCAGCTGTGGTCAGCCATGGGGTCATTAGCAGCACTTGCAGTACTGATTGAGACCATCATTCATTTGGTTTCAAAAGCCCAGAGACCTGACTTCCCTTGCCGTAGAGAAGAGAGAGCAAACATATTCCAATTATGAGAGAATGCTGTCCGTTACCTCTCCCACTTCCTATGAACATGCTTCCAGACCTTTTCTACCAGCCTCTGAACACCTTGGCTATTCCACTGAGTCACAGAACAGCCCAGGCTGGAAGAGACCTCGGTAGACCTTTCATGGGAAAAGGAGCCCAGATAAATTTATCTCACACTGTTCAGAAGCATCTTGAAACCCTCCAGTAGTAGAGACTCCACCACATTCCTGGGAGTGTATTGGCTGTCCCTACTCCTAAGGACCCCCACTTCTGAACTCTTATGATGGGCAGACAAAGATTGAAATCTGGCACATTAGGACTAGCTCCCATATTTAGGGTTTTGAACATCAATGACACCACAGAGTCCGCCTGGAAATCAAGTAAATGGATAAATAGGCTCAGAAAGGAAAAGGACTCTCTACTGTTGGGTTTTGTTTAAGTTCAGCATTTTTGCAGTTTTATAGGTTGTGCAGTCATATAGCCAGATGAATGCTGAAAACAGGAAAAAAAAAAAGAAGAGACAAGGGAGCCTGATTGGGTTTTTTAATTAAAAAAACCCCAAAACCCTCCACCCTTTCCCAAAACAAGTCCAGCCAAGATTGCCAAAGGTGTGTACAAATGCTCCACAAACACTAAGGAAGCATATGGAGTATTCCCTGGCGTCCTGTGTTGAGAAAACCAGGGTGTGTCAATCCAACTCTTAAGTAATTGGGCTGCCATGTTCTGACTTTGCTTCTGTTTCCAGATGTTCTTCAGATGGCTTCAAGATGTTGGTCAATCCACAGCCCATTTCAGTTCTCTGGTCCTGCAGTAACTGAGCTGGGCTCTGCTTGTGACAGCAACTACCCAGCTCTACTCGTCCCACCCTGAGCCGATGGGGAACCAGCACATGTGCTGTCACTGGTAAACACCAGAAACAGAATAAAAGCAAACAAAACATTAGGAACTTTTATTACGAGGAGCTTGTCCTGCTCCCTCAGAGATCCTGGAATAAGCTTCTTCCACTCCACCAGCATAATCCCAGGCTTGTCTAGTTCTCATACAGTATCACACTGTCACCAGCACTTCCATTTCACCAGCCAGCTCACAATGTAGAGAATAGAGAATCAGAATTTTCCAGTATTCAAAAAAAACCAAACTTCAACAACCTAAAACACTGTGACGCTTGAAGGGAATGACCATGGCTAGAAGGTGATCCCAGATGCCCACCCCATCAGAAAATGGATTTGTGTTCTCCAGTCACGCACTTGAAAAATCAGTCTGGAATCTGACGCTACTACAGCTTGATGCAAGACACTGCAAGCCTCAAGTTCCCATTATGTTAGGATGCAAGTTTCTCCTTGGGGTATCTACAGCTTTATTTGTATTTATCATCTCCAAACAGAGAGCAGTGACAACCTTGGGACACTTGTATCTGTACCCAACTCTGACACAAAATAGTTTAATGGCTAAAACGAGGATAGATTTATATGGTCGGAAAGGTCAGATTTCCAATTACAGAGCTAGAAACAAGATTAAAAGTAATTAAGAATTGCACATATTATGTTTAAAACAAAAATATTCTCTCTTCAGTGTACCTTGCAGAATGTCTGTGTTTTGCTGGCCACAGCAGTTCCAGATTCCCCCTATTTTCCATATGGCCCTTTCAGACCCCAAGTGTTTTAGCACTGTCTGGGAGGACAGATGTGGATTCCTCTAAGTTCTTATTTTTTTGACTATTTTTTTTCCTCCCACCACATGAGCAATTCAATAAAGTGAAGTTATTTTTGGCAAAGAACACTTTTCACCAAGAATTGCTTATATGCTTTTCTTGAACCATTTCCTTTTGTCTTTTCTAAATTCAGTGATTGGTTTTACAAGCATCAGACTTCTGCAGCTTTAACTCTAGGGTTACATATTCCTCCCCTCTTTAACAAACTCCACACATTTATCAATAACGAAGTTAATTTTTGCATTTTATTTTCTGCAGGAGCTGACTGAGCAGTGGTTAGAGGCAGGAGGTTGACATGGTGAGAGGATAATGGAAAAGGAACAGAAGATATGGTTTAGGCATAGAGGGAATTAAATAGTGGGACACAGACAAGACTGACAGAAGGAAATGTTAATAGGCACAAGCAAAAAAACACCTTATTTTTCTCTACCACAAATTAAGTTTGCCCACTTCTTCCCAGAAGCTTTCAGCTTTCCATTGTGCTAAGACATCCTTAAAGTGATCTTTGGGTCACTGACCCTTCTCAAGGGTCTGCAGCTCCCATGACAAGGATCAGCTGAAGGAGGAATTGCAGCTGGGTGTGTTGTCACCACACGACAGCAGCAAGGCACACGTGAGCTGCAATACATTGACTTGAGATGTTGGGTATTTGGCACAACACTCAAACTGCTCCCACCAGCTGAGAGAGCAGGCTCTGCAGAAAGCAGGTTCATTCCTCCTTGGGCTAATGGACAAGAAGGCTCCAGATCATGAGACAAAACAGGTGATGAAAATGAATGGGAAAAGGAGGAGGATAATTCTGGAAAAGGTCGTGAGAGTGTCAGATAAGCTGTTATGAGACATGAAAGTTACTGTGCTGGGAGCTACTTGCAACTTCATATCTGAGCCTCAGGTTCTTCTGTCCCTCAAGAGAATTCCTGTGGTGAGCTCAGCAGGTCCCACCCCCATATTTTATGCATTTTATGAAACAGAGTGGGATGCTCCAAATATCCTCACAGGAAAGGTCGATTTTGGTTTGAAAAAAAAATTGTTTGCAAGATTTCCATCTTAGCAAAGCTTTTCTTCTTACACAGACAGAAATTCCAAGTCTTATCTTGTCACAAAGACTGGCAGTTTGTTGCTTGCTGGGAAAAAAAACCCAAACAATAAAAAACCCAAAACCACCCCCCTCAAAACCAACAACAACCAACATAAAAACCCAAAACAAAACAGACAAAAAAACCCCACAACAACAACAAAAAAACCCAAAACAAACAAAAAACCCAAACAACAACAAACCCAAACAAATTTTTAAAACCCCAACAAAACAAACCCACAAAAAAGAGAGACAGTTATTTGTGGCAGGAATGCCTGCCTGGTTTAACGCCCCCTCTGCCTTCCTCCCACCAGCCCAGTCCAGCCCTTGAGGCAGGCTCCGTGCTAGTACTTGAATTCAGCCAAAGGAAGCCACTTCCTCATTAAGACATACCCAAATATGGCAATAACATGGAGAGCCAAATGTAGTAACAGATTTATTATTACCACTATGTGGAAATAATTTTTTTTCTCTGTTACTCAATCCAGTTAATTATCCATGCAAAGTAAAGTTATTCCTGGCAGCCACAGAGGCAGAGCTGACTTGGTAATGGCTGGGGATGGAATGGTTGTTATGCAGGAGGAGAAACTAAATAGTTCAGTAAATTAGTCCAAATAGATCCACACTGGGATTGGCCTTTAGAGATTCAAAATACTGAATTCAATGCTTTTAGGCTTATCATACTTTTTATTTAATAGAGAAGTGTCTGATCTGGGACTGCATCATATCCCAAAGACTCTACAAAGAGGTAATTTTTCAGCATGCCCTGAGGGTAACAGGAAGAATTACAGAAAGCTTCAAACCCTCCAGCTCCCACAAGCATCCTGCATCCTGGACTTTCACTAGAGCAACAATGCACAGCCAGTAAGGAACGTTGGTGGTTCCTGAATACTTGGAAGGGTGTTACAAAGCACAACACCAAGTGCTTCAGTGGTGTCTGATGTCGTTAAGGGGAGTAACAAGCTGAGTGCAGCGCCGTCTGTGTCACCAGGCTCAGCACAGCTCAGCCTGATGGACCCTGTATCCTGGCTCCCAAGGCATTCTGGAGGCACTCTGCTTGCACTTGGAGCTTATTTGCCCTAAAAAGTGTCCCCACAGTCAAGTTTTACCTCGTGGGAAAAAACAAACAGCAAAAAATCAACACCAAACACAAAATGCCACATTCCCTTTGACAATTGGAAAGAGGACAAAAAAATGAAGCCATAAAGTGGAAAACCCCCAAAACCTAAAGAAAACAAGAGCTGAAAGTGAAGAAAACCACAGAATTTATTCAAAGAATTTATTTGAACTGTCCACAGGCACAGTGATTGTATAAACACTAAACAACAGGAACATAAATGAACACTATGGGAAAAGAAACTGCTGACATTTTTACTGCAGTAAGAACAGACCACCAAGAACAGCCTGACTCAAACACCCAGCGTTGGTTCCCACACCAGAGCTGTTTGTGTTGGCTCCAGCACCCAGTTCCAACCAGAACAGTAAGAACATGCATTCTGCTGATGTTTGAATAACCCCTGCCAACAAATTGATCCCCCAGCAGCCAGGCTGTAGGAGATGGGTTGAAATAAATAAGTGTGAGAGAGCAAGAAAGTAAAACGAAAAGACACCCAGCACTCTTCTTCCAGCATCAGTGTTCAGTGGGAACTCTTTCCATTTCCTTTCTTTAAAATGGATTATTTCTTCCCCCCAGTCCAGGAAAAGCATAACCCAAAAAGGCATTGGTGAGCATATGTAATGTGCATGCAACAGAGACACGGCTGCCACAGAAACAGATTCCACAGATGGTAACCCAGAGGACAGCCCAAATCAAGCAAATCTCTAAATACTGTCGGGGAGGCACTTTCTGAAGAAGACCCACTTTAATCCCAAGTAGGCAGTTCCAGCCGTTGGCTGGACCCCTGCCCAGCAGCCTCCTGCAGTCACCTGGCCACCCTGCTAGCCTAGAATCTGCCTCACACAGGTACCTGCACAGGGCACTTAGAACCAACAGCTCCAAACCAGTGCCATTGTCACTCCTCAAATTTCCTGAGGAGCAAACCTACAGAAAACAGGAATGGAATTGGTCACAAAAAACATTACATTTCTTCCTAGAAAATACAGCTCCCTTCTCCAGAAGGAGGGTCACTTAGCATGGAGGACAACACTGACTTCTGACCATTCTTTTCAGATACCTTCATTCTTTTCCTTCTCACACATGGTTTGGTACATGAGCTCATCATGATGTGTGCATACCATGCCACAAATGTAAAGAAAACAGAGTGAATAATTAAAAATACAGTAAATTTATAATTGTTTTAAGCTGCCATGCACCAGTATCACCTATTTCCTGAAGAGATTTCATCCTTTTACTATTTTCAGCCCTTTAAAGACTCTTAATATTAAATGGAACTCTGTACCTTTAGTTGTCATTTTCCATCCTGCACAAGTAAACCTTTTCCACAGCACCTTTTTAAGTTATAAATAAAACACCCAACTATTTTCTTTTTCCCACAGATGAGAACATTAAAACATTGACATTTTAATCTGTTTGATACAAGAATGAGTTGTGTCAGCACGCTGCTTCCAGCTACAACAACAGAAAACCCAAGTTTAATTAAAGAGTGGAGAAGCTGCATGGTGGTGTCTGAACCAGGGATGTACAGCAAAACCTTGCTTACTCACCATTTTGGGCTCAGGTTCCTCTTTGGGCAACTGCTGGTCAGGCAAATTATTATTGAAAAGGAAGGAGAGGGAGGACAAAAAACAAACATATTTTCTCAGGAGATGCAAAAGGTGAGACCACGTACCTGAGACTTACATACATCACAAATTTTACCCAGAAAACAGTAACAGCATGGCACGAACAGCCCTAACACCAATGTGGAGCAGAGGCCACTCACAGCCACACCAGCCCTGCAGCTTTGATGCTGGGGCTAAAAAACACACTTCTGAGACTCACACCCATGTGTGCTTAGCCTGTGCCTGCTCATAGTTCCCAAATAAACCCTTACAGCAGCACTGGGACTCCTCACAAGAATGACTTCTCACAGGTGATAGCCCTCAGCAGCCCTTGGGCTCTTCTGTTGCCAAATCAGGAAACTAACTTTTATTTTTCAGTCTTAGAACTGGTATGCAGACTTGTTCTGCACCTGATACCTGCCAGGAGCCATCAGCTAGATGGGAATTCTTCTTCCAAACTGAAAATGTGGTGACCTTTCAGTCTTCCTTCTCACTAGGAAAGCCCCAAACACTGAGCCAGTTTCTAGGGCTTCATTACATCACCGAACCAGAGGAGAGGTGTCATATCATTTGTTTAATAATGAACATGTCAAAACCACTACAAACAGGAAGATCAAGGGAGTAAGAGAAAATGTTTTCTGCAGCAGAAATGAGACTTATATTTTCTAAGGAGTTCATTTTGCTAGCATTTCACATCCAGTGTTCCTCTCCAAGTACCTAGAAGTCTCTTAGCAATGTGCCTCTTGATTCTCTTTAAATATGCCCGTCCACAGCCTTGTCACTCACTGTCTGGAGAAGAAAATTTCTGTGTTTGATCCTGCTCTCTCGCAACTTCAGTTCCAATGTAAAATGCTAGTTCAGGCTAGCTGATATCCCTAAGGCAGGAGACAAGGCAAAGGGAATAGAGTTGTGTAAATAGGAACAAAATGGAAAGTTGATCTGGAAAAAAAAAAAGAGAAAGTACAGTAGCACTGTTACCAATTGCAGATGCCAAGTTTTGGAAGATGCAGCCACGAGTGCCGCATTCCCACTGGACAGCACCACCTCTCCCGTTTGTACACATACCAAACCCCAACACAGGCACCTGTAGCACCCAGGTGCTACAACAGGAAAGCATTAAATACCTGTTCATGGGGGACCTTTGAGAGCCTGGAGGTGATTTATACTCCTGCTTTCCTCAGCAGGTGGGCAAGTGCCACTATGTTTCCATGTCCAGGCACGCCTATATGTGTGTCACCTTCCCAGTTTTTCCTGTGCCATGCTCTAAACTTCACTCTCGTGAGTGTGAATTATAAAGGAGTTTCTCCATCTGCTTCCCAAAGTTAAAAAAAAAAAAAAAAAAAAAAAAAATCAGGAAAGTCCATGAATCCAAGCAGAGCCTTCAGGAGTTCTTTCAGAGGATCTGAAGCAGGATTTCACCAGGCAGCTGTAGCTCATTAGATCCGCCACAGAGCGTGAAAGCCACTTGCCAATAGTGCCGTAGACTAATCCTCGTGTCAGCCTCCAAGAGGACAGCCCCGACAAAGCCTGAGGGGAGCACACCGGGTTGGGCTCCGAGGGAACAGCCAGGCACATAGCTGGACATTCTGTGCTGAATGCAAGGCTGAGCTGTGAGGGCAGAGCCATAGCCCAGCTTTCACCCCCAGAGACCAAGGCTTCCTCTGGATTACAAATAGAGAATCTGTCTTGGAAATTAAACCAAGCTGGCACATGCATGATAACCATGCACGTGGCAGGAGCTACTTCCCCTTGAAGCTTGTTAATCTGCAGCTGACAGCAAAATAAAATCATTCTGGGACCAGTCAAATAAAAAGGATCTCTCACTATCCTATAAGATGCTGCTCCACAATAAATACAAGATAAAGGTAAGCAAAAAGGAAATTTGGAAAATACTAGTTTTATTCCTTTCTTTAACTTCATTTAACTTCTGCACAAATAAAAACAAAAATAAAGTCTTTTAACCACAGTACATAACTGTGGATGGGTCTGCACCCCCTGAGCATTGGGCTGGCAGATGTTGCAGCAGTGGGTACAGTATCAAACATGTCATCCCCTTTAGCTGCTTGCAATAATCTAAGGCACTCTAATAGCTGTTCTCTTCTGCCTTCACTTCCCTCTTCTCTTTTAATGCCTGTAGCAGCCCTGTGGGCAGATAGCACCAGTGCCAGTCCCAAGCAGTGTCATGCTCTGGGCACACATAACACGGCACGGCACCATCGCTCACGGAGCAGAAACGTGCTGCGATCCAAGGCCTTCGCCACCACATACCATAACCTGTAAATATCCAAGTTCCACCCCCAAGTACCCCAGCTCTGACATCCTGTCTGCAGCACTGGCTGGGAAGACTTGTCAGAAATCCAGATCAACTAGAGATGATTTCTCCATTATTGTCTGTTAATCAAAAAACATCACCCCCAAAGCCTCCAGACACTGGTATAAACTCTGAAGCAATGAAGAAGGCTTCACAGAAAGCATTCTCTCTGCATCCCCAAGAATCAATAATCCACTTGGATTCTATTTTTAAAACTGTTTTTACAGATTACCAGAGACAAGAGTTTTGCTTCCTAACATACACCTTAGAGAAGAGCTTGCAGAAAGTAGTAAAAAACTATTATGAATATATAGCAAATAGCACAAACTAACCAAATTATATATTTATAAATTCCTTAGCATTCCAGAGAAGCAGGAGATTATATCTGACAGAGGACATGTACTGCAACAAGTGCAGTCTTGTGCTAAGAGCAGAGTTGGTCTTTCTGCAGTGTTTTGCTCTCACTGGGATATGCTCTATGCCAAGGGCTGGCACCACAGAGCCAGTTGTCACAGCTGAGAAGTGTCAGTGTCCTCCTGGCGCAGGAAAGTATTTTAGGAAAACCTTCAAGAATCTGATGTCAAGATACTTTACGTGACCCTGTAGACACTTCATTAAAAAGCCAAACTCTACAGCACAGAAACTAGTAGGATTGCTGCTCTTGTACGACTGCATTTCAAAGAGAACCCTTTTCAAGAGGGTAACAGAAAAAAAGACATTTAATAGCAAATTTTATGAGAGAAGGATAAAAACCAGGTAGTTCAACAGTTCCTGAAATCCCAGTGGTGGTCAATAAATCGACTTGTGCTTCACATTATATGAAGAGGCTGTACTTAGCAAATCACTGTGTAAGCTGCCTCAATAACAGCAATCCTGCTATCAAGTTTACTTGCAATGAGTCCAAGAAAGAAATTAATTTCTTAGATGACAAGAAAAGGTTATCTAGAACTGGGAAAACACATGAGACAAAGATTTCCACTAATAAAACAAATATCAGACTCAGAGCTGAATTTGAAGCTATCTTTTTTTTTCCTCTGAAAGATTTGAAATCCCTGTAGCCCAAACACCAGAGCTACAAAGAAAACATCCTGCAACCTGCCCTGCTAAAGACACAAGGAGAGCAGAACAAGCCACAGCCCTTTTCAGTACATGACTTACTTCCTCAGCTTTGTGCACACTGTTCCTTGAGCAAGGCTGAGAACAAGGAAATACACTGCAACCAAGTTCCAGACTTAAAAGCAAACCTCACTTTGAGCTACCAGCTGATTTACGCCCCAAAACTTCAATACAATATGATTTCCAGAATCCAGAACATACCCTTTTCACAAGTATGAAAGTGTTTCTCATGACTTCCGCAAGTTACAAAACACACATTCCTGGTCTCATCTTACTGATTTTATTGATCTGTTTATTCCCAAGATAATCCACAGGTATCAATCACCCATCTTATTTTCCGGTTATCAAATTTTTTCATAAATATTTCCACAAAAGGAAATACCACTTTCCTTTATGCTACCCTTTATTCCTCTCACTGTAATACACACCCTTCTGTTACTGCTCTCATTTCATAATCCGCATACTTATCTATGCACATCAAGTGAGCAAACTGACCTGATTTATCCACATGCCCACAGTGGATAAAGTCAGCCAAAAACCTGAGACAAAACAGAGGTTTGATTTTGAAGTTCATTATATAAAAAAGTGGATTCCCTGTCTCTGCTGCCCAAAGATCTGCTTCTGCCAGTTCTTACAGCAACTCAATCCATCGAACATCCAGGAATTCTATGATCACATCACACAACTAGCACCTGTGCTGGATGGCTTGGTGACAATACTGCACTCGCATGATCAATCTCTATAAATTTGGGGTTAGTTGTAAAAGTTTGTTGAATTTCTCTACTTCACAGCTGCAAAGATTAACAATTACAAACCAAAGCCAAGTAATTCACCTGAAATAATAAAAGAAAGAGATTTAGACCCTCAGCTTCTGTCCCACATCCATTTACCCCCACTGCCCAAATCAGTGACAAGTCACAATCACCTCCAGTGCTGTTGTTGTGGCCGGTTAAGCACTTCTAGGAACCTCTAGAAAGGATTCCTGCAAGTCCCACAGGAAGACAGATGACTCTGCTAGGACATTTATAACTTGAGTGAGTGGCTTGAAGTAGGTCAAAGTAGGGGAAGAGTTAAGATCTGGGTTTCAATTTCCATGGTGTTTAGAAGAAAGAGCTTGTCTGAGGAGCTGTTTGGACCATTAATGCTAATTTTTAGTATTCTTTGGAAAACAGGCTGTTTGAGAGACAGAGAGAAACAATAATGGGGGGGTTGTTTGGTTTTGTTGGGGTGGTTTTTTTTCAGATTTGGTGACATGAGTAGCTATAATCTTGTCTGTGTGACACTGATCACAAAGCAACAGAATGGCCAATACAAGACTCTAGCTAGAAAAAAAATGGAGAGGGTCATATAATATTACTGACATGAATTTTCAGAAAATATATTCTTGCACTAGCATGATTTTTAATTAAATGCTTATTGCTAATTAATAGCACAGATATACAGGTTTTGTATGGCAGTTGACTTGATGCAAAATGACATTTGATTAAGAAGATCAAAATCAACATGACACATCAAGCGGACTAGAGACTGATAGGCCTCAGAATGTAATTGCAGATAAGGCCAAATACTAAATAAATGTTTCCAGCTTATAGCAATTAAATATCAACACAAAAGAGAACAGTTTCTTTTATCCCACCCTCAAGAGCTTGACCCTGTATTATGCAGCAGTTTTGTCTATGCTCTGAAAAAAAAGCACAAGATGATTACTGAACAAATTTACAGATTAGAGCGATGAAAACAAGGATCAGTGGTAGAAAGCAATTTAGTTTGCCAGACAAAGAAGACTGGAGCAAAGATCACCATTTTTAATATAGCTAAATGTAAGAAAACATGCCTAAGCCCCACTTCCAGGCTGGCAGTCTCTCCTGAAAGCAGGTACTCTGAAAGGTCACTGTAGAAAAACATTTGTAGGGAGCTTCAAGGGAGACTGTAGGTAAATAGGACCATGGAGATAATTTTGCTTTCAAATTTCCTCCAAAGCTAAAACTACACAAGTGAGGCTTCAGAAAACAGTTGATAGCAGCTGATGACAGAAACTCACACAATTAAAAAAAACCCAAACCAACCACTCCCCTAGAAAGCTGCCAAAAGTTTGATTGAAACAGAAGTAAGGAAGCATTTGGGCATCTCATGCCTTCCTTGAAGGTCAAAATGGACAAAACTCAGGTATCTGAGAGACAGGAAGCAAGTGAGATAGATGCCAATTCTACTCAGTTCTCTGAGCAACATCCTCATAGGCCAAATACAAGCATTCAAGCTCTCCTGCATCTTCCTTTCGTACCTTGTCTTTGCAGAACATGCAGAGCATTAATGTTTCCTTTTCCTGACACTCGTAACTTGAAAAGCTGGACTTAAAGGGAGCTACTCACACACAGTGAAACTAAACATCTTGCTTTCCTCAGCAATTAAATCCCACTGCTACATATCACACCTTTTTTCACCTGAGGTATAGAAATGCCAGGTAATGCTGTGACCTCACTCACCTGTTACAAAACCTCCTAGCAAGCACTCTGCGATCCCCCCAGTGGGTGACAGTCCCATGACAGCGCATGGCCCATACCAACTGCACCCAGAACATCTGCGGCTTTGTTCTGGTCAGGAATATATGGAAAGGAGAGGAAGAAAAAGCCTAGAGAACAATTTATCCTGGATTTCTTTACCTCAAAACTCATCTCGCCATTCTTGGCTCTTTCAGTTAATCCCTCCACCTTCATATAAAGTTGTATTTAGAACATCATGTGCAGCTAAACAACTGAAAGCCTGAAACACAAAAGCTCAAGAAACGTACATACAAAGTGCGCAAGGACATGTAAGAGCGTGACAGAGCAGAGGAATTACAGCCCTACCTCCCAATTCCCTGCCTGGGGTTCTCAGGTTCCCACCTGACAGCACCTGTCATCCGTGTTGAACAGTGCAGCTGTGATTCTGGCCATGATCAAGTCAGGTACAACACTCCTTCAGCAGCTGTGATTAATCAAGAGCTCTGACACAAGATCTTTCAACCACACTAAGGGGAGATTTCTGCCACAAGAAGTATTACACCACAGGACAACCTTAGACACCTCCAAGCCAAGTTTCTCCCAGCAGAGTCCACCTGCCTGTGAGCCAGGACCCAGCTGCAGTGGAGAGATTTGTGGTTTCCCTACCTGCCACCTGTCTCTTTCCAACATCAATGCATAGCTTCAAAGTCCAAAGGGACACTCAAAAGAGAGCTGGAGGAACAGACAGGAATCAATGTCAAAACAAACAAATAGCTTTCAAGTGATTTGGGACTCTAAAAATGAGGGGGTTGTATTTTTAGCCTGCATACAAGCAGCTCTAGGTGCTTTTCCTTTGTCCCCATGACAGTAGGTAAGTGAATACACCTGCTTCACCTCGCACCCTGCTGATGGTAAACATGAGGTCTTGCATTCAGGTTACAATGTGGAGTTACTTCAGAGCAGCCCTGTGCCAAAATAGCACATTTCTGAGGGATGCAAAGGTACTCAATAAAAAGCTTTTAAAGGCATATTTTTAAACTTGCAGCAGGAAAGCTTTTCTGTGTCAAGACAGTAATTCTTTTAACAGCATTGATCAAAATGTCATTCTTTTATGAGTGTACAATACCTGTTAATGGCATACAACAAACCATCAGGGTTCTACACCTCTGTGCAGCACAGAGCTTACTGGAAAATCAGCAACACTGGCCAAGAGATAGCCACTGGGTTTTATGCCTCTCATAAGGCAGAATTTCTTCCATTCTCTGCTGCACCCAAATACCCACAAGTGAAGTGACCTCAAAAAATTAAGTCAAACTTCTCATCACTTTCACCAGAGCTGTTTTCCCACAAATTTTCCCCAAACATGCCTCTCATAAACACAACAAATATTATGGCTTTCCAAAGTGGGATTTTATCACCAGAGTCTGATCTGGCTCTTTCCTTTTCCTCACCAGTGATCCCACTTACCCCAAGACAGCACTGACTGAGGAATTGAAGGGGGTTGAATTGAACAAAATGGGTTTGATTTTCAGAAATGGGAAGAAGTACCACCTGCCCTTTCCTAATGCTGGAGTCTGGGGCAGAGTCCATCTACAAATCATCTAGGTCTTTTTAAGTGCTCCAACCCTTCAAAGGGTGAGAGCACTGGTGATTGCGTTTGCTCTGCTTGAATGGAAGACCAGCGTGGGCTTTCTGTATGCATTCAGCACTTTACAGCCTGATTTTAGCTACAAATATCAACAGGAAAGGGAATGATTTCCATCAACCCACCTTCAAGGCTTTTCCTGTCAAGGGCAAGAGAATATTTATGGGATTTAATCATCACTGTTAACTGAGCAGTGGCAGCAGCAAAGGAGCTGTATTTCACTCTCCGAAATACTTCTGGATAGTAGCAAGATCTCAGCTACTTCTGGAAGAGTAAAGCCATCAGTATAAACAAATGAAAAAACAATTAAATAAAACACAAGGGAAAATTATAAATCAAAGACAGGAAAACTGACTAGAAAAAGGAGACAGAAAAAAATTGAGGTTCTAAAATCAAAAGCTGGAGTGAAATTAATTTCAGTTAAAAAAACTTTAAGAGGCTGCTTGTCTCTTACATGCTCAGAAGCAGCTTTGTGCCTCTGACTTCCAGTTATGAGATGTTGCTGTAAGTTTTCTCAGTCCCATCTAAAATTTAAAAATCAAAGTTAATTTTTCCTTTAAGACACTTTTTATAAGCATACATAAATTCAACTCAAACAGGACAACTTATGCTCCAGAAGATGCCATTGTCTCAGTCAGAACACCACAAAGCCAGTGATGCTTACATCTCCCCAGCATTCATTATTAAACATGTGGTCAGACACAGGGAGGATACCCTCCAAAAAGCAGGACTGTGCCATATGATCCAACTAATAACCCAGACCAAAACCTGGTCAGAGTCCGAATTTCATAGTTATCAGGGAATGATTTCTCACTATCACATACCGGGAGAGTTCACAGTTGCTCCTTCACAGCCGTTGTAGTCAAGAGAGGGAATATACATTCAAACACGTTTGGGATTTTTTTAAACAAACAAGTGACTTTGTAGGTTATCCAACGTATATCACTAAAACGCCTGCATTTTGCAATAGCAACTAATTTGTTGTTGACCTACACTACATTCTGTGCAATAAACATTGTGGCAGCACAGGAGAGCTGTTCCTGTCTTTTTTCCCCCCCCGTACAACTCGATTCAATAAAAGCAACTCTATTTCTCTATCTCATCAGTGATGTGGAAATAAACTAAGGTCTTGAATTAAGGAGGTCAAACACGACCAAGCAGGAGCCCGACTCATTGAGCACTTCAGCACCTACCAGCTCAGTGTTTCAATTTAAATCTCCACCCCTGAAGGCTTTTAATAACAGGTTTAGCATAGTTTGTCAGAAACTACAGAGATGCATTTGATCCCACTTTTCAGCAAGGAATCAGACCAGATCACGTTTCCTAATGACTTTGCAGCACAACTAGCCTAGAGAAAGTTTTGCACCCATGTGTTTAAACGAGTGACCAACTATGACGGTACCCAACGTGGCTTGCAGAGCTTTGCCTCTCAGCCCAGTCCTCTTCTCTATAAAGAGTTCAGGGAACTGTTTGGCTAGGCAGGATCCTCCCAAGCACTAACCTGGTCCGTAGTTTGGCAGGTGCCAGGTTTTTCCGGGACCCTGCAATGCAGAGTCTCGCCCATCATCTCTCCCGGAACGGCAACGGCGGAGCCGGTGGGAGCAGCGCGGCCTGTCCCAGCTGGGAGAGGGCGGCCGGGAAGGGAGCTTTACCTCCCCCCGGCCTCTCTGGAGAAGAGGGAGGCCGACGAGCAGCTCCTCCCTCAGCGCCTACCTGAGCGGCACGGGGGGTGGGAGGGTGTCACGGCGCGACCAGCACCGGGCCGGAGATCGCAGCGCAGCCGAGCCGCGCCAGCGGCGGAAGCGCCGTTCGAACGACCCGCCGGCCCCGCCCCTCCGGCCCGCCCCGACTGACGGGGCCCTCGTCCAACCGCGAGGGGGAGCGGGCAAGCCCCGCCCCCGCGACGACCAATCAACAGTCGCCAAGGGTGGGGGGCGGTGCCGCCTGTGCACGCGGAAGGCCTCACGAGCCCGCTGCGCCGCGGCGGCGCTGATGGACGTAAGGACTGTCCAATAGAAGCCTGTTCTCCCGCCCCCCGTGGAGTCGATTGGACGCGGGGCAGGGGCGGGGCGCTCAGGCCGCCCCGGGGAGGCCGTTACCATGGGGACGGGCGCGCCGCTGGGCGGGCCGCCGCTCTCCGGGCGCCGTGGCCGCCGTGGCCGTCCCGGCTCTCCCGGCCGTCCCGCCGTGCTTTCGGCAGCGCTGCCCGGCCAGCCCCGCGCAGAGCCCTCGTGTCCCCCGTCATGCAGAGAAGCCACGCAGTGAGAACACAATGGTTTGGGGATCTCAGGTCCGATATCACTATCCTGCGCCGTCCCTCAGCGCAGCTCCAGGCCGTGCTGCCGCCGCCTCGCCAGCATTCCCGTCACAGCTGTAACCCCGTCAGAGCCACCGAGACTGGACCCTGATTTATGTGTGTTATAAGCCGATGAAGGAGTTGCTGCTGCCTCTGAGTCACACACAAATCTGATTCGAGATGGGGAAAGTCTCCAAACCCAGGAGATGCTGGAGCTGGGTTGCTGTCCCGTGTAAGGAATGCAGCCAGTTTGGGAAAAGGATGGGTGGGTAAGAAAGGTGTCATTAGCACAGGTGACACATTAGCCAAGCTTCGCATGACTCAGACATTTGTTCGTGAGACCATACAGAAGCCCAGTTGCTATAGGCAGAAAAAGAAAAAAAAATGCACAGACAAATGAAAAATCATAGGAGCAAAGAACTGCCCAGCTGTTCCAATGCTTGGTGGAAAAGCAGGAAGGGAATCGAGCTCACTGAAACCCTAGAAATGTAAATAATGACAAGAGAGTTAGGGTTACTCGAAGCCCTCGCTCCCTGTTGACAGGATGGCTGGCATTCAGCTTGTCCAGGCCCTGCTCACAGTCACTGACCTGGGAAACAGAGTGAGGCAAAGCTCCAGGCTGTGATCTCTGGGAGGAAAACAACACTAGAAATTCACTTCCTCTCCCTGCTTGGAACTGGAGTGTGACCACAGAGCAAGAGAATGCTTGGAACTTTTTCTGCTGTTAAAAGAGGAATGAAGTAAAACAAATATTTTTGTAATAAAAATTTAATATCCTTTTTTTGGACTTTGTAATCAAAGCAGCTTTCTAAGCTATGCACGCATGCACAATAATCTTCCACTAATCCTGCTCGCCTCAGGCATATGAGATGCTACGGAAATAACGAGGCAGTGCATACTACAGAAGAAACTTCTAATTTGTTTTTGTCTAGCTCAGCATAAGGCCAAGCCCCAGGTGCAATGGACCATCACATGAAAAATGTAACAGAGCTCAAATGTAAAATACTCCTGCAGCCATGTATATCCATCAAATACCAGATGGCATGAATGGGGTAACTGTGGGAAGGTGTTGGGAATGGAAGTCAAGTTCCAGATCTTTTTCCAAAACAAGATACCATTTAAATTTGTGAAATCCAAGGAAACAGCAAGAAAGCCAGAGTTTTGTGGGGGTCAGAGCCCAGTGAATTTTACTGCTAGGCACATTACAACTGTATTTCCTCTACTACAAGTCTCTCCCCATCATTCATAACTTTGTAATAATGTTTTAACCAGAAATTTTCCTCTTTTAAAAAATACATTTAGAACATTCTTCTGTTAGTATTCCTTCAGCTGAAATGCACGAGTCAAAAATTTGAAATTAGGAGCAGCAGTAATCCACACCAATATGTGCTTTTATGTAATTTGGCTTTGATTCACCACTTATGGGTGTATGAAATTGGGACTTTTTACTGAACTTATGGTTGGGGACATCTGTTGCTGGTACGTGTAGCTGATGCCTCCATTGGAGAAGATCCTTTTCTTTCAAGGACACATGAATTCCCCTACTCTGCAAGAATGCACATGGGCGTGCCCTGTTCCACTGTGCTGGTGTCAAACCCCGGTGTCCTGGCAGGAGTGTGAGGAATCTTTTAGAGGCCGACTCTGAGTTTATTTTATTGTGACTAATAGACTAAAAAACCCATCCTAATCTGGAATCGAGCCAGGGCCTGAAACTGAAATTGCTTCTTAGCAAGTGATTTGCTCTAGTTAGTGAATTGAGGGAAGCATTCCCTTCCCATCCTCCTAGACCCGCTGTCTTGGCAGTGTTAAGAAAATAGATCCCAACCAAGGAGAGGTGGCAGCATGCCAGAACAATGCATAAAAACTATCTTTCTTGGAGAGAGTCATCCAACAAGTTGCCAGCAGGAGCTGCATCTCCACCAGCCTGCCAGGGAGTGGTACCACAGTGAGCTGCCAGACAGTGTGAGCCGGCAGCACAAACCCACGTGCCCACAGCCATCAGTGATACGAGGTACGGCCCTGGGCTGTGAGGTGTGGGACTCACTGCCACAGTGTCCCCTCACCAAGCACAACAATCCTGCAGGAGACCAGCTGCTGCTCTGACCTCAAGCAGGGCAGAGGTGGTGCTGACAGGCCAGGAGAGGCAAACCAAGCCCTGCCCATCACCACTCTGCCTGCCCAGGTGGGAGGCAGAATGTCTTTGGACAGCCCCAGGGCTGTACCCGAAGCATGTGCTGGGAACCTTTCTTAAACCTCATCCCTCCAACAGCAGCTCAAGCAGCAAAGCTACCCCTGCTCCTGAGCTGATAGAGCCTTTCCCACCACAGCACGGCTGAGCCCAGCAACCAGGCAGAGCAGGCACAGAGGACACCGAGCTCCTGTGAGCACTGAAGAGGTTAAACACTGGAGCTAGGCTACTCCCTTGCACACACCATGAACCTCCACTCCCCCAGACGTGCTGGAGCTGAGCAGCCTCTTAAGAGGTTACAGGTGGAACCTGTTTTTCGCACCAGTGGTCACAGCTGTGACAGCTAAGAATCACTGAATGGTTAAGGTTGGAAAATACCTGTAAGATCACCAAGTCCAACTTTCAGCAAAGCACCACCACTAAATGTGGTGTTCACCACTAAATCATGTCCCCAGGTGCCACATCCACATTTTTTTGAAAATCACCTTCCAGGGAAGGTGATTTTATAGCTTCCCTGGGCAGCCTGTGTCAGGGCTTTACAACCCTTTCCATGAAAATTTTCCCCTAATATCCAACCAGACCTCCCCTAGCTAAACTTGAGGCCGTTTCCTCTCATCCTATCAGTTGTTACCTGGGAGAAGAGACTGACCCCCACCTGGCTCCAACCTCCTATCAGGTAGTTGTAGAGAGTGAGAAGGTCCCCCTCCAGTGCCCCTGCATTTGGGATGAGATTAAAATTGTAATAACTATTAAAATATTAATGTGATCCTTTCTGCTTTGTGGGGAGCAATGGCATGTGGAAGAAGGTTTGGTGTGATTCCTTTGAGATGTGAGAGAGTAACTAATTACTGGAGATGAGATACAGTCCTGTGATTCCCTGGAATATCTGCTAAGCCTCAGGACAGTTTGTATATAATGGAGCCACTCTTCTACAAAGAAAAGATAGAACAAAAGAAAGACAGTGCTGGAGCCAACAGCAGCTCTGGATAGTCACTGGTCTCAGAGTTAATCCAGAACCTGGTAAACAAAGCTACAGACAATTAATCAGAAGAATAATGACTGTAAATAATATTTTACAGTAGTATTAGTTCATCAGGAGGGTAGCTGGTGAACTCATAGGAAGTGTGGGGAGAGAGGTAAAGAAGACACTAAATTGCCTTCAGCTCTTTAAATGATTCCTGGAGATCCTATTACAGAAGAGAAAGGGAAATGGCTGCAGAACAAATCATACAAGTTCCTATTTCCAGTGGTCCAACAGCCCCTATAAAAGAAAGAGAAAAGGCCTGTGTGCTCTGGAAGCAATAAAAGACACATTTGTCCCCCATTCATCACTATGTTGTCCTCGGGTGTGCAGAGACAGTGCCGAGCCCGTGGGAGCAGGGGATTAGCACAGCCCCTGGCTCTGTAGCATCTGCCCTGGTGCTCCCTGCGGCTGTTGCTGGGATCAGCCCTGCCGCTGCAGCATCCTGGCGGGATGGACCGGATCGTGCCTGGCAGGCACAGCGCAGAGGAGCAGGCACGGACAGTGGCGTGCTCCGGCATGGCGTCTCTGATCCTGAACTCAGGCACCACAACTACCCTGCTTGGGCACAAAAATTGGCAAGTGCCAAAGTACAGCATCCCCTCATCACGTGTCTGAAGGAGCAGCCGTGGCAGGTCAGTGCACTCAGGCATCAGAGCTGCCCTGTGTGAGCTGACACAGTAACGGAGAGGAGGAATCATAGAATATGCTGAGTTGAAAGGGATCATTGAGTCCAACACCTGGCCCTGCACAGGACACCCCAAGAATCACACCATGTGTCTGAGAGCATTGTACAAAACACTCCTTGAGCTCTGGAAGCCTTGGTACTGTGACCACTGCCCTGGGGAGCCTGTTCCAGCACCCAACCATCCTCTGGGTGAAGAACCTTTTCCTAATAGTCAGCCTAAGCCTCCCCTGACACAGCTCCAGCCATTCCCTTGGGTCCTATCACTGGCTGCCAGAGAGCAGAGAACAGTGCCTGCTCCTGCGTGTCACCTCACAAGGGAGTTGTAGCCTGCTGTGTGGTCTCCCCTCAGTCTTCTCTTCTCCAGGCTGAACAAACCAAGTGACCTCAGCTGCTCCCTGCAGGGCTTCCCCTCCAGACCCTTCATCATCCTGATGGCCTCGCCTTTGGACACTTAGAGCTTTATCATCTTCTTATATTCCAGTCCCCAAACCTGTCCCCAGGAGGTGAGGCCATACCAGTGCAGGGCAGAGCGGGACAATCCCCTCCTTCACCTGGCCAGCAATGCTGGGTCTGATGCCCCCAGGATGCGAGTGGCCCTCCTGGTTGCCAGGGCACTGTTGACTCATATCCAACTTGCCATCAGTCAGTATCCCCAGGTTCTTTTCTGCAGCTGCTCTCCAGCCTCTCATTTCCCAGTCTGTACACATGAGGGCTGCCCAGTCCCAGGTGAAGAATCTGGCACTTGCCTTTGTTAAACTTCGCATGGTTGGTGATTGCCCATCTCTCCGATTTGTTGAGGTCTCTCTGCAGGGCCTCTCAGACCTCAAGGGAGACAACAGCTGCTCCCACTTTAGTGTCATCGGCAAACTTACTTAGTGTACCTTCGAGTCCTGCATCCAGGTCATTAATGCAGATGCTGAAGAGCACAGGGCGGAGGATGGAGCCCTGCGGAGCCCCACTAGTGACAGGTGCCAGTCTGATGTTACCCCATTCACTATAACCCTTTGTGCCCAGCCTGTGGGCCAGTTGCGCACCCATCATGTTACATGGTTATCCAGCTGTGGGCTGGACAGTTTGTCCAGAAGAATCCCGGGAAAGACAGTATAAAAAGCTTTGCTGAACTTCAAAACTATTACATGTACTGTCTTCTCTGGATCAACTAGGTGGGCTACCCTGTTATAGAGGGAAATCAGGTTTGACAGGCAGAACCCTCCTGAAGCCATGCGGCCTGTAATCAGTGACTGCATTGTCCTCTAGGTGTTTTTCAATATCTCAATATCAAAAATAATTTCCATGATTTTACCAGGAACTGAAGTGAGACTGACAGGCCTGTAGATTCCAGGGTCCTCCTTTTTGCCCTTCTTGAAAATCAGAAGAATGTTCTCCAGCTTCCCAACATGGCTCAAAAATAATCAAGAGAGGTTTTGTGATGACATCAGTAGCTCTTTGAGGATTCTCAGATGAGTCTCATCAGGCCCCATAGATTTGTAGGGATCCAGCTGGAGCAGCAGATCCTGCACAATTTCAGGGTCAAGTGGGAGTTGATCAATCTCCCAGTCATGGTCCTTGAGCTCAGGGCACTGGGACCCCCTTGGTCTGTCATCCATATTGAAGACAGAGGCAAAGAATGCATTAAACGCCTCTTCCTTGTCCATGTTCCTGTTTGTCAGGTGACCATCCTCATCCTGGAATGGGCGAATGTCATTTCTACACTGCTTTTTTTGCCATTAATATAGCTGAAAAAATTCTTTTATTGTCCCCCACATTTCTGGTATCTTTAACTCCAGGTGAGCTTTGGCCACAAATTTTCTCCCTTACAGTAGTGGGTAGCATTTCTGTATTCTTCCCATGTCATCTGACCTTGCTTCCATTGGGCATAGACCTTTGTTCTTCATCTTATTTCCAAGAGAAAATCCCTGTTCAGCCAAGCCAGCCAAATGCCTTGTGTGCTTGACTTCTGACATTTAGGAATTGCCTGCTCCTGTGCCCTTAGGAAGTGAAGAAGTAGGAGGAGGAAGTAAAGGTTTCACACAAGCTCCTCACAACTGATAGCTTCAGCAATGGAGGTGAATTTAGAGACTGTTTCCTGCTCCTCGTCACCAATGCTTTGCCTGGCAGGGCTGAGCACTGTGCTGCTCCTGGGCCATGGCAGTGTGGCCGGGGCTGCGCTGGCACCGTGAGGGACATGGCATGCAATTAATGGTGTGTTCCTCGGGGCTGAGGGTGCTGGAAACCTGCACAGGTTCTTAGGGATTACCTGAGATAACCCAGGCTGTTTCATGGGAACAAGCAGTGCCTGCCCCTCAGCCTGCCCCGTCCCATTGAGTGCTGAGACTGGCCTGTAACTGCAGCCAGTGGTTAGCCCCGAGTGGGACAGGTGACAGTGCCTGTGCCCAAGCTGTTGGCTAATACTGCTGCTCTGACACGGGAGCGGGCAATTACTGCATTTGAATCCTGAAATATCAGACACCAACTCTCAGCCAGTGTGGATTCAAAGCTGCCTGCATTAGCCACAGTCCCTCTGCCCACCTGCAGGACATGGCATTCTGGTGGGAAGCTGTGTCCATGGGCAGGGCTTTAAGGCCGTTACCGTAAGCTCCGTAGGTTTATAGAAAAATGCTCAGCTCTGTGGCCCCATTTCTTCAATTCCCCACATTGCCAGCCATGATCGTTGCGTATTTCCAGATGCTGCCAGGGCCTCTCTGTTAATTGGTTTATGGGGGTAATTTACAGCACCTGGGAATGTTGTTATTTCTCAAGGTCATGTCCTGCTTCATGGGACACTGATGCTCCTGCCTCATTCCTGCTGTGAACTCTCCAGTCCTCAGCAGTTGAACTGTATGTCCAGTGCAATTGACAAAGTGATCCACCTTCACCTGCAGTGCTCACACACTCCCACACCATTGCCTTTGGAAAATAATTACAGCACAGAGACCGATCCTGTTAGATTAAGACAAATTAAGAATCTAATATATAGGTTTGCTGTCAGGCTCCCAGGGTCAGGGGTCGATACAGTATATTGCAGGGAGGCTATAGGTTACCCCTGCCCCAATATTTTATCATAATAAACCAAATGGGGACAAAACACCCAGCAGCAGCCCATAAATCTATTAGCAGTGAACTGTCAATGTCCCACATACCCGGGTAATTTGTTAATTCAGAGCTGGGGCTCTTTTTTTCACTAGACCTTGTAAACTCCTTTTTGAAACATCAATAAGCCATCTGCTTTGACTTGTTAATCAAACGACTTTATTCAGTCCAAAGCAATTTTTTCCTAATAAAAACAGAGTATTTATCTCCATGGCTATAAAAGAGGATTGTTTTCAACTGTTCACTTATAGTTAAGAAGCACATTTAGTTTGGATTGATTTCCAATGCTTCGGTCATATCTTGTCACTTCCCATTTCTTACACACAGCATCTCAGTTTAGTTCCCTAGCAGGGAAAACACAACCTGCCCCAGTCAGTGCTGGGAGTGGCACCAGGGGAGCGGTAACCAGCAGCAAAAAGGTCATGGAAATCAAACTTCAGAGAGCTGAACACATCCTTGTCAGCTCTTGGGCTGCTCCCACCTTTTCCCAGTCTTTCTTGCAGCTGCACCTGTCTGGTTCCCACCTCCTCCCAAGCCAGCCCAGGATTCCACCTGGGACATCTTCCCCAGGTGCCCTGTTCCCTTGTTATGGGTCTTGCCAGGGCTCTCCCAGCAAAACCTTGGCACAGTCCCCTCCAGCTTCTTCAATGGTAGCAGCTGGTGGTGAGGGGTGCTGTGGTGGTCAGACACGGGGCTGTGGTGGTCTCTCAATGCCTACTGCCCCCCCAGAGCACAGGCTGCCTGGCACGGCCATCGCCATGGGTGTGGCGGCTTATGCCACATTACTTCCGGCTCTCCAAAGCACAGGGAAGGTGTGGGGGAGATCCATTAGGACACTGTTTCTGAAGGATGCAATTCCACGGTGCAGCGCAGAGGGGGAGATGCTGGGCAGAGGACCTGGGGGATGCATTAGGGAAGGAAAGCGCGTGTTCAGTCTGGCTGGTTGTTTTTCTCCAGCCGTTTGTCACATCTGCAGCAGGAGAGGACGAGCGCAAGCAGCACGCGCACTCCCCAGCACGGCGAGAGCAGCTCACGCAGCTGGACGAGGGCCAGCGCCAGCCGAGCCGCAAGCCCGATCCCTGCAGGGGGACAGTGCTGTTCCCGAGCCCTCCCGGACACCAGCACGACGGGCCAGGCTCCTCTGCCCTCACAGGACTCAGGGAGCCATCTGCTGTGTCCCCTTGTGTCCACCGTGGCTTGAGTGCGTGTTCCACGGACCGGTGGCCGGGACACACAGGCTCGGATCCTTCGAGGGCACCCCAGGGTCACACTGGGGTGGGACAGGCGGGAGGAGCGGCCACTAGTCCGCTGTGCTGCCATGGCATGGCAACTGTGGACAGCTGGGGGCTGTGCCAGGACACAGGGACATCTTGGCAATGCTCATCACTCAGGCACACCGGGAACGGTTGTTCCCGGACCACCGAAGCATGCCAGGCTGGGACACGGTGTCCACCTCTGCAGAAACACTGTCTGTGGAGCACAGCCCAGCTCTCCCCTGCAACAGCTTCAAGGAGCCAGGGGGAAATCCTCTGCCGACCCAGTCTGATCCTAGCCAGATTCTGCCCTTGTCAAACACCTTCCTCTTTAGACTGAGGAATTGCAGATCTTCTGCCTGAAGCATCCCTCGCAAACACCCTTCCCTACACACAAACGGTGAGTCCTGTGGGCGGCGAGCAGAGCCACAGCTCCCCATGGGTGCAGAGCCCCCGGCACCCAGCATCCCCAGCTCGGCGGTCAGTGGGGCCTGCTCCGCGCTGCCGGACATCGGTGGGGCCATCGAGGCAGTCCCGGCTGCCCTTTCCCAGGTGTTCTCACACGGTGCTGCTGCTACCCCAGCTCCTGAGTGCCACTTGCCACGTGGCCCTGCAGCCTGGGCTGCAAAAGGTGCTGTGAAGGGGTGTGTCACCAAATGCCTGAGGGGCATTACTGCCGCATCAGGGTCACCACGGTCTGATGCCAGCGGCAGGAGCCGGGGCTCAGGCTGTACCCCAGCCCAAGCGTGGCTGACCACATGTGCTTAGCTCACCGCATCCGTCCTGTGCCTCCACGAAGGCTCCGCGCCCGCAGCCTGCTCTCACCGGGATGTGGAATCAGCAGCCCCCAGCCCCGTCCGAGCCCCCATGGGGGGGAAGGGGCAGAGAAACAAAGTCATTTATATAATGTATCTCCCCGCTGAGCTCCTAATGGCTGGCGCTTTTGTTCTGCAGTGACTGCCTGGCTGTGATGGGCAGAAAGCCGCAGTCTCCCTTTGTTCCACGGCCTTATTCAGCAATTTAGATCCATCATAAAAATCAAATATGCATGTTGCAATCGCCTTGCGTAAAACAGCTTCAATTTTCGCCTTTCTTTAATTGAACTCCATGGGAGAAAGAGGCAGGGCTGGGGAGCAAGGGGCAGCAGGAGAAGCGCTTTGTGTTTTTGTTCAGCGGGCTGTGAAAATGGGTAGTAATGAAAATACAGAATTTTTATCTTTGCCTCATTATTAAAAAAAAAAAAAAAAAAAGACAGAAATCCTTGATAAGGCCTCCCTGGTAGAGGACAGCCTGTGGGGGAGCAGCCTTCTTTTCCCTGGGTTGTGGGGATGACAGGCTCAGCGGGGCTGGGGGATAAGGGGTGGCTCTCAGCATCATGGCAGGGACTCATGATAGAGCTGGCAGCTCCATGCTGCCACAACACACAAGGCTGAGCTGACATACCATGGCTCTGCTCCTTTTATCCTTCCAGCATGCCAGGGTGCTCTTCTGTTGCTGAGAGCAAACACATATCCTTAAAAATTTTGCCAGCACCTCCCTACACTGCTCCCCCAGGGGCTCCCCAGGGTACAGGTCCCTGGCACTGGGTGGTGGCTGCGAACACACAGGGGAATTCCTTCCAGCTGCTGCTCACTGGGGCATGGCAGGGCCGAGGAACACATGGCAGGGCTGGTCATGTCCCGTGTCTCTCTCCCCCACTGTGTGCACTGATCATGGTGCTACTGGAGCAGGAGGGACACGATATCACACAATGAACACTGAATTGCTGCTTAAAAAGGAACAGGCACTGCTCTGCCAAAACACTGAGCATTCCACACACACATCAACCTGACTGTGGGGGGAAAAGAGGCTTTGCCTTCTCTCTGCCCCGATGGTAATTTTCTGACAATTCTGATTTGACATTGACCTTCCTGGCCCTCCCAGGGTGCCCAGGTCCGTGCCTTGGCTGTGGCAGGTGCCAACCCCACTGACCCACTGCTGCGGCCACAAGCTGTGCTGGGGTGGCACCAGCGGTTCAGGGAGGGTGGAAGCGCTGGGACAGGAGGGAGCGGGTACTTTGCACATGCACATGTGTGTGCATGCGTGTGTGTGCATGTGCATGCCTCTGTGTGTGCATGTGTATACCCAGCCCGGCCAGCAGTGGTTTGACTGAGAACCCCCTCCCCCATGCTGAGAAAAGACCCTTTTTCACTGTGACAATTCAATATAATTGAAAGTTTGCTTAGGAAAGAGAGTCTTTTTAACAGAACATGCTCACAGCCGAATCGATATGAATTATACGGCACAGAAGATGCCTAGGGTATTAAAACATTAATTAAGTAACATCATGCTCCCATCTAACCAAGAGCACAATACCATTTATAGGTACCGCTGTCTGTTCTCTGGGGCAGTGTGAAGTCTCTCCTCTATCACTGCAGAGGCTGTGGGACACCTGGAGATCCTTTGGCTGTGGCTTCTTCACAGCTCGGGCAGGCGCCGTCCCTTGGGATGGGACAGTGGGCACAGCCGGGTGCCCCCTGCCCTGTGGTCCTGCGTGGAAGGGGCCCCGTGACCGCACGGCTGGGTCTGTCGTTTCTGTGGTGCTGCTGCCCCACTGCCACCTGTGCCTCACTGCTGGGCTGGGGATGACCAGCCGGGTCCTGCTGGGGACAAGCCACTGGAGCCAGCCCCACATGGCACTGCCAAAGGATCATGACCTTGACTCATGGAAGGTGCCAGCAGCTCAGTACTGACCTGCCCTGGGGAGCCGAGCAGTGGCTGTGCCGATGCAGCAGTGGCTGGATTAGCTCACATCAGCCCAGGGACTAACACACTGATTCCGCAAAACACCAAAATAGAAAGTCATTGGAGTGAAATCAGTGTCTTCACCACATCCCCTCTGGCAGAGCATTAATTAAAATGACTCTCTAGTGCTTTAGATCATCAGGTGTACCCTGTTAACGAGCTTGGAACAGAGAACCAGCTCCACACTGAAGTGGAGCTCATGGAGTTAACCCTTCACCACAGCTGGCACAGCCTGGCCTGGTGGCAGTTTCACAGCACATCCATCTGTGTTAGGAATGTCTCAGCAGCCTTCCAGTGTCATTCAGCCAAGGCGTGTGCATGGGACCCTGCCTGGATCAGTGGGGACCTGGCTACACGAGTGGTGTCGTTGGAGCCACTGCACTGTGCCGGGGATGAGTTCCTGGGGGTCTGCTGGGTCCCTCCGGCTGGAAATGCAGCTCCAAATCCATCGGCAAGGCAGGTCCTGCTATGGCTGTATAAATTTACAGGCATTTTTTGGCCTGTAAGAGTGCACTAGTGAGAGCGGAATCTCTTTGAGGTGATGGCAATGAAAGGTCATTAAAAATCACTCCCAGCCTTCTCGTACCAGAATCACAACATGGAAAAACCTTTTTATTACTGTCAGAGGTTTGCACAATTCCCACAGATGGGCTCCTCTGAGCAGGATGCTGCGCAGAGGTTTTTAGTTTGCACCTTGTGCAGCTACTCGAAGCCATTTACACCTTCCTGAACATAACGAGGCACTTCCTCAAGCGTGGCTGCTTTACAGTGGAATTCAACCCAGGAATAAATAGCAACGTTATATAATAAACTTACGGAACGGCTGGTCTAGGAACAGCAGAGATGTTAATGCAGCGCAGTGCAAACACCAGCAGTGGGAGGGTCACATTGGCGACCCTGTCACTGCCACAGTCCTGTCTGCCTGTTAAAAAGGCAGGATGGAGTTTTCCTATTAACAAAACCCCAGCCAGCTGAGAGACAATCCAGATCCCCGTCTGTTCAGGCTCATGCTAGAACAGTGCCCAAGCCAGGGGCAGGACCAGGCAGCCTGGCCAGAAGCGAGTTCTAAGAGTCCTGAGCTGCAGTGCGTCCAGGTGCACTTGCCCTCGCCACCCTGGGCGCCCATGGTGCTGGGTGTCGCCTTTCGAGGCTGCTCCTAGGGCAGGGGCTGGGGCAGATATGCCACAGCATCTAGAATCATGGGGGCCTTGGTGATTTTGACACACTTTACTTTGTAATTCATGGCCTGTGGAGCCCAAGTCAGTATGAACGTTAACTAGAGAATGCTCCACACCCCTGGGAGCTGCCGGGTTCCCTCCCCATGCCCTCTGCTCCTCTGGACACCACAGAGCTCAGTCCCTGCTCCCATGGAGGGGGAGGAAGCCCCTCGCTGTCCTGGCAGCTGCACCAAGGACACCCATACTGACAGATGCTTGACCCACCTGCAATGGTGGGTGTAAATTATTTATCACTGTAGTTATAAATTAGAGATGAGCTGTGGCCCGTGACTCCTTTTGGATGTGGTCCCTATTAATGAATTTCAAGCCTTTTCTGCTGCAAGGGGCAATTTTTGGCAAGAGAATTGTGTGCTGAACACTCAGCAGTTCCTCTGGGTTCCCTCCCTGCTGCAGAGGGAGTGCAACGAGTTGCCACTTACCTACTTACCTGCATCATTTTTCACATCAGCAGAAACAGATGTGATTTTTTTAGTTTACAGGTTTCAGGATGACCATCAAGGCATTGCACTTTCGCTTGAACCATTCACTACAGCACCACGCCCAGAATCCTTTCGCAGTCATTTCATAAAATTAAATGCACTTATAATGTCCTTTTCACACACAGAGCATCCCAAAGCTGCAGTACAGACGGTGCTGCTTGGCTCATCGCTTCCACTGGAAGAGGAATTCACAGCATCAGCCCAGGCGCTGTCGCCCTGATGTGGCGAGGGACGCGGACATGCGTGTGCTGGCACGCGCGCGCCAGCGATGCACGAGGACACGCGTGTGCCCTGCTGAGCCATGCCATGCCACGCCGTGCCACATGGCACACACCCACCCAACGCGGACCCAGCACCGCACACGCGGGACATCGAGACGAGAGCTTTTGCTCATCTTTTTTTAATGTATCACAATGAGCAGGAAACATACGTGATGAAATAGTTCCAAAGGAGTATACTCAATTACCATCTACAGTCAACTCAACTATGACAACAAAGTCTTTTGTGACAAGTTTTTTAAAGTTTTGAAAGTTCCATGTGGTTTGTTTCTGTCAGTCTCATGTATTTTGGTACAGTTCGAGATCAGCATTGTTACAGTAACAGAAAAGCTAACAAGACTACAGTATAGAAAAACACCAAGAACATCATTTTTGGTTTCACTTGCTCTAGTTTTTGTACATTGCAAAGGCTGTTCATAACCCTCTTCACCTCATTTATGCTTTCTGTTCTACCCAAACTTGCCCCCCCCCCCAATAAAAACAAAAAAATAGTCAAAGTTTTGTTTCACAGTGGGCAGTATCAGCGCCAACCAACTGACCAACCACCAACCAAGCGACCGACCGACCGACCGACCAACCAACCCAACTTCTGCTTCTATTTAAAAGCTTTTATTTTTTTTTTTAAAGCAAAATATATTTTGGTGAGCGTGCTGGCTGTGTCCACCCACCTTGTTGCCCACCCGCCCCGGGTGGCCCCGCACACCCCTGACGCTTCTCTTTATTCTCAATTGTATGAAACTTTGGCCATCTTCACCACTTAAAAAAGCTTTTTATTAAAAATAAAACAGAAACCCGCTTAATGCTAAGTTTGAAGTGTTTTCCTCGTGCCCAGCCTGGCCCTGCTCTGCCACTTGCTGCAAAGGCCTCGCGTGGGCTGGGGTCGCGCGGGGGCTCCCGTGCGCCGCCGTCGCTCCCGCAGCCCCACGGCACTGGGGTCCCTGCATCGGCCCCAGGCAGCTGGGCTGCAAGAGGAGGAGGCAACCTCGCACTGAAATAGTCTCTAGAAACATTTAGAAAAAATACAAGGAAATGAATTTATAAAACCTTTTAGTGGGTGGGAAGGAGGAGGGGGAAGGAGGAGAGAGAAATTGCACTATGACCAAGCAATATAATTAAAAAAACGAAACAAAACAAGACAAAACAAAAGGGTTTCCAAAAGAGACCTTGCGGAACTGGACAGATAAAGTTTGTGTTAAACTGGGAACTGGCATCACAGAGAGAATCCAAAACAAAACCAAACAAAAAAATTTCTATATGATACAGACAGAGTAACATACAACAGTTAAATGGCAAAAAATATATATATATATATATTTTTCATAGAATTACAAACAAGATAAAATAATGGAAAAAAAACTGTACAACTTTAGAATTTAAAAAATGTTCATCTCAAACACAGGGAGAAATACAAGAACTTCTGTTAAAGAAAACAGTTTGTTAAAACAGCAAACGCTCCATGGGTACGTGGTTCTGTTTTTGACACCTTATGCTACAGCTGGGTCCCGGGAGGAACATCCGGTGGTTTGCGCTTTAGTATCGACTACTTAAAAAACAATTAAAAAAGGAATTTGCACTGTGCATTAGCCTAGTCAGAAATATGTACAACAGTTCAGGATCTAGTCTTTCATCAAACTAAAACCAAAACTCCATAAAAATATAAGTGTCCCGCTAGAAACCGAACCCGCACTCGTCTCTCAGATGCTCCAGTCGCTCACGGAGGTGGCGAGTGGCTTCAGCCCGGGGAGGAGCGGCCGGAGGCAGCGGGAGGAACCTGCGTTCACAGTCTTCAAAGTTCCCTTCTGAAGCAGGAGGAGGATGATGATGGCGGGCAGAAGGCTCTCGTGCTTTTGGGCGGAGGAAACAGGGTGGAAAGAGGTTATTTCTGTTGGCTTTTGGCTATGGAAGGGAACAGCAAAGTATCTACGTCTCCAAAATCTACATTTTAGCAGCATAAAGTTTTCCTTTCAAAGTCTGGGCCAGTTGAGGTGCGTGCGGGCTGGGGGGGCCGGGGGGCTCCAGGCCTCCCTGAGCCTGGCACCCGCTGCTGCCATGGAGAGATCTTGGAAAGAGAAACCTGCCTGGGGTGCACTGGGTGCTCGCTAAGAGTTGTCTCTCTGCTTGCAGAAGAAGCACAGATAACAACCTGGGTACGTTTTTTTTATTCTTTATTTAAACTTAGACTTGTTTGTTTAAATCAGAAACAAATTCTCAAGTAAAAAGAATCCTTTTTGCTCATTCTGCACCAGTGGTGAAGGGTATGTCTTTGGATTTTATTTAAAGCATGAATTTTCTTTAGAGAAAAAAATGTAACAAAACCTTTTTTTTTTTTTTTCAAAAGAAGGAACAGAGTGCAGCCTAATTACACAAACAGAACCGATGCTCAGAGGTCAGGAACAGAGTCTTTGAAGCATTTACAAAATGAGTAAAGGAAGAGGGGAAGAAAAAGAGAAGAAAAAAAGAGAAATGGAAAATAAGAATAAAATAAGTGCACAAGGGTAACAGACATAGGTAAATCGCATGTATATGCCTTAAAAAGTTTCAAACCCCCAACAAAAAATATTCTGCAAGGGATCCTACTGACCCCCAAAACCCTTTGAACTTCTTTCTTTAGTTTTTATAAAATAATTATGCAACCACCCTCTAAGAAATGAAGGTAGCGACCATAAGTGGAAGATTACAGGATGGGGACGGGGATAAAGGTACAAAGGGGAGAAAAGCTCAGGCGAGTCGATGGATCGCAATCTATCTGTCTAGGAATGAACAAGACAACATCAAATGAGAAGCCGTCAGCTGGACCATACAAAAGCTAAATGTACACAAAAGGGTTTTTTCTTTTAAATCTACCATACTGCTTCAGTTCATTTCCAATGCAACAATCTACTCAACACCAAAAATGGTCATATCTATCATAAATACAGAAAGTCAGTTGTTTTAAAACTTATTTTTTTAAGCTCCAAGTCCTCAACACTCTTTGTGTGGGTTTTTTTTTTTTTTCTGAAAGTGGGAGTGCTTTACTTTTCCCCTTGGAATTGGCTTCAGCAGAAAAGCTACCCTTAAAATCCCCGAAAAGCTAAAGCAGTTCACATTGTTTTTCTCTTGAATACTTTCTGCCCATTTTAAATTAACAAAAAACCCCCAAAAAACCCAAAAAAACAACAACAAAAAAAAATCCTTTTCTGGAACAAAACCAAACCAAAACAAAACCCCCAAAACAAACGAAAGAAATTATATATATATGTATATATATATATATAAAACAATGATTCTGAAAACAGAACAAAGTGTGAGCGATTGACCTGAGAATAAAAAGACATTACATTTCTTTTTTCTTTTAGCAAGCCATTGGTATCTGAATGCTAAGATAGCAAGAAATTTAAAACTGTCTCCAGGTGGGCTGCTTTCCCATACAGCGCTGCCGGGCTCTGCTGTGCTATCAACGGGGGATCAGACAGGGGCAATGTACAGGGGTGCGAGCTCCGCAGGTGCGAGGAGGCAGCACGGGCCTTCGTCTCCCAGACCAACAGTACCTTCAAGAGGACAAATGTAACAGATTTTTTTTTTTCTTTTTTAAAGTTTTATTTTATTAAAAGGAAAGGAAAAAAGAAATGTAAAACCCACCGGCATCATTATATGGGAAAACAACCCACGCTTTTTCTTTTTTCTTTTTTCTTTTTCTTTTTTTTTGGTTAGAAGCTTTGGAATTGCAGTTAGTCTATTTTTGAAATTGGTTTGTTATTAACTTTTTTTATTTAAATTCATTTTCATTGTTCATCTTCAAAGCTTACAATCTGAAGGTGTCCATTCCTACGCTAGCTAGACCACTGTCCTTAGGGCAGCCGGGGTCCTGGGGCCCCTCCGCCGGGCTCGCCGGTCCATCTGACTTTTGGCTAAGATCCGTGTCAGACTCCTCCGAATAGTCGTCTGTTGGCATCGAGGGCTGAACCCCTGAGGTGCTGCATGAACTTGAGGTAACCGTTGAAGATGAGGAGAGAGGAGGGAAAGGCGGCGGCGGCGGCTTCCCTGGCGGGTTGCGCGGGGCTGCCGGGGGCCAGGGCTTTCTGGAGGCGTGGGGGGAAGCCGGGGGGGGCCGGGGGGGCGGGGGGCTGTCGTTTGAGTGAGCGGCCGACTGCGAGGTAGATGCGGTGCTGGGGTCGGGGGGGCAGGCAGAGTGAGGTAATAGACTGGGGTGCTCTTTGGCGTTTCTTGCTGCTCTTGTGATTGTTCGATGTTTGTGCGGGGCTGACTCGAGATGCTGACTGAGGGCTTCGTCCCCACACACCGTGCTCTCGCACGCCACGCACTGGTACGAGCCGCTGCCCTGGCCGCTGCCGGTGGGCACGTGAAGCACCATCTCATGCAGGTTCGCCACAGACTGGCCGAAGAAGCAGAGGGACTTCAGGTGGTCGCTGGCCGCCTCCTGGTCGCCGAAGCACGCCTGGCACTTGCGGCAGACCAGCTTGTACTGCACCTTTGGGACAATGAAAGGGTCGCAGAGCGACTCCGCGCCCTTGCCTTCCGCTTCAGGCTCTTCTTGGGGTTTGGGCAGGAGGGGGGACACCTCGCGGGGTGCGTTCTTCTGCTCTTCTTGCTTGGGGGGTTCTTTGGCAGGGTCTTTGTCCGGGGTGGCAGCCCCCGTGGGGACGGGGGTTTGGCTTCCTTTGGGCTGCTGCGCTTTCTGCTGCTGCTGCTGCTGCTGCTGCTGCTGTCGCTGCTGCTGCTGCAATGCCTCCTGCAGACTCTGCTGGTATTGCTGGTACTGCTGCAGCAGTGAGCCAGGAGACAGCCCCAGCAGCGCCTGTGACAGTGCGGGGCTGTAGGGGAACAGCCCCTCCATGCCGTACATGGGCTGCAGGTACCCGCTCTGCAGGGCGCCAGGGATCTGTGGGGCGTAGTAGGGAGAAAAGCCGGGAACGAAGTAAGGAAGGAACTGGCTCGTCAGCAAGGTGGTGGGGTCCGAATTCAGGGCGGCCTGCAGCGCCTGGAGCTGGGCAGGCTCCACCGCGTACTCCATGGTGGGCAGCGGGGCCGCGAGGGTGCCTGCCGGTGCCTCCCCCTTTTCCTTCTTGGGCCCTGGCAGGGTGTCCCCCTTCCCCTTGGGTGCCTTCTCCTTCTCTTTTGCCTTCTCGTTCTCCTTCTCCTTGCGCTGTGCGGGGGGTGGCTGCTGCGGCTGCGGGGTCGTAGCTGGCGGCTGCTGCGGGGCCACGGCCGCCGTGGCTTGTGCTGGGGTGGGTGAGCTCAGTGCGGCCGGGGGCTGTTTATTTGGTAATCCAGAGGTGGGGAGGCCGGGTGAAGGGACGCTTGTGCTGGGCAGGCCCATCAGGCTGGGTTTGGGAGAAGTTAAAGCTGCAAGAGGGAGAGAGAGAGGTGTAAAGTCACTTGGTGCTGGGCAGGCAGAAAGCACGAGGAGGGTGACCCCAGTCCACCCCACAAGTGCCCTGGAGCCTCCATCTCCTCTGTATGAGAGCAGCGACTGGCCTGAGCTGAGGCATTGCTGCAGCACAGGTCAGAGAGCCCGTCCCTGCTGCTCACTCTGGAGAAGGGCTCCTGTCCCACTCCATGGGCCCCGTATGGTGGGGACATGCCCCCTCTGCCCCCATTGCCTGCAGCTGCCTTGGCCGCACTGCCCAGAGGCACTGACCGCATGATGGGTGATGGGGACAACCACCAGCACCCAGGATGCCCAGCACAGCTGATGTTTTACTGACTCCTCTGAAATTCCCAAATGATTAACACTCAGGTCAGGATCTGCTCTAACGGGTCCTTGGGCCAAAGGACTCCAGCAGCAGGATGGTGCCACGCCAAAGGGTGGGAATGCTCAGCACTGCTCGTCTTGCTAAAGTCTTTATAGATTGGCAAGCCCTGGTCATGGCAACTGGAGACTGAACAGGCTAAACCTAATTTATTTTGTCCTTATTAGGCTGATGTTCATGAATCCACAAATCTCTGAAGCAACCCCTTCCTTCCCTCTCTCTAATGTCAGGGGCTCTGGATGCTCAGCTTCTGAGCAATTCCAGAGTTTATGTGGTGGTCAGACATCTCCCCTGGGCATAAGCATTGTGTTTTGGGTGGAATTAGAAGTGTAGTGAGGCTTCCTCATTAAGGAGACAGATTAATGGTGGAACGTGAAGCCTGTCCTTCTTCCCGACAGCAGGAATAGCCACTAGCAATACTGTCCCTGGTGCCAATTTCTGCTCTCACAGTGGCTGGGCGTGAGAGGAGTGTGCTCCTGGAATCGCCTCCGTTAGTCATGGCTGCTGCAGCTGGCAAATATGCTCCTGAAGAGGAACATTTTGCTTGGCAACTCCCTTGATGCCATTTGGGGAAAAACTCCCAAAATAAAGCTCCAATGTCCCGTTGGTACAGCTCTGTACATTCCCCAGCTCCTGAGCAGGAATCTGCTGCAGAGGCTGCTCAGAGGCCAGCCTGGGCAGGAACAGTGGTGGAGCCGGGAACCAGCCGTGGAAGCATGGTGACTTTTATTTTAGGCTGTACTGCCAAGAAGCTGCAGAAGGGCCATGAGGAGAGTGGCTGCAGCTGGGAGGGTGCAGCCATGGCTGACCCAAACCCTTCTAAAACCTGTGTCTGCTCCTGACCTGGTGGTGAGACAGAATGATTTGTGACAACAGGACAGGTATGGAATGAGGCTCCACGCAGTGGCCCTGGAGATCTCAGATAAGGGCATGCTATGGATGGACACCATTGAAATGGATGTTTCCCAGCTGAACATCCCTGAGAGGTTCAAGTGAAGGAGCAGGAGGTAATTCACAGCATTCCTGGATGCATGGCCTTATCTGCTCTGACAGGCCTGGAGCTGCCATAGCCTGACCTTTGGAGTTTTATCTAAAGGCCACAAACAGTCTGTTTGACTTTCTAAACAGTTCAGTCCTGTCTGGGCAGTCACTGGCAGCATTTAAGATTCATCAGATGCAGTCCCATCTCCCCAGGATACATTCTGGGCTTTGGAGAAAAATAAAAGCAACAATATGGACTGAACTGCAAAAAAGTAATTTTAATTGTTGTTATAAATCTGGGGCACTAAGCAAACAGCGCAGAGCAACCTGCAATAGGGTGATGATATGATTTGCCAAGGAGATGCTTCTGGCCGAGAGCTTTGAAATGAGATCTGTGGTGAGAAGAGAAGGGTGACATGGAAAACCCCTCGCATGCACAGAGGCCCTTCAGACACATAATGAAACAAGGCCTTTGGATCACATTTTTTATGTCACTTCTGGTCACTGAGCTGCACCTTCCACTGCCACTGTTTCCTACATGACTTAAGACTTTCCACCTATCCACGACGTACAAAGGAAAGAAGCATTCTCAAAAGATAAAGTTCAGTATTTGAGATTAGGCTACCCAAAGGATTACGACAAATTTCATTTTAATGTAGCATTGTTAAGAAAAATCTTATTAAAATACAAACTAGATTTGTCCCACAACTACACCGTTGTTTGTTGAGGAGGTGCTTTCAGGTCATACCCAGCCATCACTCAAAACTGATGCTCGGCTGCACTGGGATTTGTCCCAGAGGTCACCACAGGGACATATAAAGATGCTCTGGGCATCTGTCACCAGTGCTACCATACACACCACACCTTTCCCTAGAAAGAGTTTGGATTTTTGAACGCTTGGGATGGTATCACATAAACTGAATATCAAAAGGAAAGGAATAATGAACAGTGTATTCAGCACATTAGTCCTTCTGTTCCATTGGATAAATCTATATCCCACTTCCTTGAAGGAGCTTCAGGATTTCTACACAGGGATATGCAGCATGTCTAGATGTTGCTCTAGTTCAGACTTTACTATAAAACTTCCTGAGTTCAGGAATTATAGATAAAATACCTACTGCTTTTTTGCTGTGAAGTCAACATGCTGAACTAATGGGCCAGGAATCCTGTTATCAGTCATTCCCAAGGGAACAACTGCTTGTGCTATGTATGCACCAAGTGAAGGTGTGCCTAAGCAGGGTAACATCCGTACCCACCTGTGTTGGATGGAGTGAAGCCAGGTAAGGATGGGCTGTTGAGGCCTGGGAGCAAGACTGGAGGGATGCCCTGTAGTGCTGGGTACGCAGCAGGAAGGTTCAGAGCTTGCAGGGGGGTGTTGTCAAACATGCCCTGCTGTTGAGCTGCCAGACCAAGAACCTCGTTGGCTTTTTTGATTCGGTCCAGCTCCTGCTGAGCCATCAACTGACGTACAGTAGCTGGGTCGAAATACTCCTTTTCCTTATCCAACTGACTTCCAATGGTTTCTTTAACTTTGGAGATATGCTGTTGAGAGAAGATATGGTCACGTACAGACAGCCGAGCGCTGTACTTGATGCCACACAAAGTGCACTCTGTTTTGGGTCCCTCGTAACTTGTTTGGTTTATACCAAAATGCTTGGCCATGCTGAGTTTTGACTTCTTCTCTTTCGCCCTCGCATTCTGGAACCAGACCTGAACAACTCTCTTTGGCAGTCCAATGTCATTGCCCAGGACCTCACACTCCAGCATGGTCGGTGTCCTGTAGTCATTAAAGCATGACTTAAGAACCTTGAGCTGGAGATTAGTCATCTGCGTGCGAAAGCGTTTCTGCCCGGGCCGGTCCCCGCTTTCGCCAGATTTGCTGGCTGAACCACTTGCACCAGGGCTGGGTGAGCAGGGGTCTGCAAGGCTGGAGGTTTCACTATAGTCCACGGTACCTTCATTGTCATACTCTTTGCTGTAGAAGCTGGGAGCTGGGCTGACCAGGCCAGAAGACAGACGATCTTCATATTCAGACATTGCTATCATGGCTGCTTTAGTCAGACCTTCACTGGGTCCTGATGTGGATTTGGTTTCGGTTGCAATCCCTGTTGCACTGTCGTTGTCTGCGTTCCCTTCGTCTCCTGTGGTAGTATCTGTGATTGCAGTGTTGACAGAAGAGCAGTCATCGTTGTCCAGCTTTGTCTGGTCAAAGCTCAGATTGACTGAGGACATGGAGGGACTCTCGAAGTCTTCAATCCCTTCCACCTTAATGGAGGATGGACTCAGCAGGGTTCTAGGTGACAGTTCCATACTCTTGTTCACCGGGGAGAGGGGAACACTCTGTCCATCACTGCTAGTTGGTGGCATGTGGGAAAAGCTGGCTCCATCAAAGATGTCCCCTTTCATCTGGAGTCCCCCATCACAGTCTAGAAGCATAGCAGACAGCGTAAGGTTGTACCCAGCTCGCTTGGCCTCGTGCCAGTGACGGGATCGGATATGAGCTTCCAGAGCTGTCTTTGCTTTAAAGAGAGCTCGGCAGAAGGGACACCGTCTGTGGGCTTGGGCAGGCCCCACAGCTCTGAACTGCCCCTTCCTCTCTCGTGCACGGGTGTTCTGGAACCAAACCTGCACCACGCGCTTCTTCAAGCCCACTTCATGTGCAATGTGATCCAGCATCTTCCGTGTGGGGTTGGAGTCGAGCAAGTATTTCTGGTACAGAATTTCCAGCTGCTCAGGGGTAATGGTTGTCCTTAGACGCTTATCCCTTTGGGGTTCTTCTCCCCCAGTCCCACTGTCATTCTCTCCAGGGCTTGCACTGGCCTTTTCCTCCAGCTTTCTCTTCAGCGTGTTCATGGTGGATGTTGGAGTTGATGGTGAGGTGGCTGAGCTTGCTGGAATCTGTGGTAACGTTCCAGACAGCAGCTGGCTTGCCAGTAGTGGATTACTGGGATCAAAAAGCATGAATGGCATATCCAGTGTTCTGTCCAGGAATGGGGGGTGGATAAACTGGTTCTGTGCACTCAGGAAATGGAGCTGCTGATGCTCCTGCCAATGCTCGAAGGAAGGAAATGCCAGTTTACACTGGTCACACTGGTATGGGATTAGCTGAGGAGGTAGGTTTGCCAGCTGCTGAGGGGTGGACGTGTGAATAGGTTTGAGGGAGAGGTGTGAGAGCTGAGATGGACTTGGACTTGACTGTGACAAGGAGCACTGAGGGGGCTGAGGAGGAGGTGGCTGTTGCAGTGAAGAGGGGGAGGATAACTGTGAAATCTTTTGGTGTGTTGAACTTGTCTTTTGTTCTCCTTGGTCCTGTTGCTGCTGAGACTCTTGCTTTGGTTGCACTTGCTTCTCTTGGGTTTGGTTTTGCTGTGTACTTGGAGGTTCAGACTGCTTTGGTTTCTCATCTGTAGGTTCTACTTTAGAACTAAAGGTGGAGGAATCATCTGCCTCTGCCGTGAGCTGCAGAAAAGCTGAAGAGGTCGCATTGGCTGAAGATGTAGGTGTGCTGTAAGCTTGTGAGGGCATCGGTGTGCTGCAGGAGGAACTGGTTGGAGTCAAGAGCTCTATTGCATCCATAGAGTCTTCGTTCTGGCTATCATCCTGTCCATCCTCATCCTCATCTTTGTAACAAAGCTTTTTCTGGTGTTTAATGAGATCAAAAATGCGCTGAAAGACCAGACTGCACTTTTTGCACTGGTAGTTCAAGTTGCTTGTTCTAATGTATCTGTCATTTGTGAGCTCCCGTCGCTCCCCATCTTTGCCTTCTCCCTGATTCTCATAGTTTTTCCTAGCTTTCTGACGGGCATTCTGGAACCACACCACTATAACACGTGTTGGGAGGTTCAACAAGTTAGAAAGCTGCTCAAATTCATCGTCCTTTGGGTAAGCATTGGCATCAAAGAAGTCTTGCAGGACTCTGAGTTGGTAGTCAGTAAAGCGTGTTCGAGAGGACCGCTTGCTTCCCCAGTACTCCTGCTTTTGAGGCTCTGGAGAAGGAGGCCGTGAGTCTATCTTCAGCTCTTCCAGGCTGGTAATGGGAGGGTTGCTGAAGTTGTACGGGGAGTCCTTGTTGCGTTGGCGCTCCTTGAACAGGGTGTTTCTGAACCAGTGCTTGATCACTTTCTGGGGCAATCCCGATTTGTCTGCCATCTCTTTGATCTGTTCCTCACTTGGGGAATTGTTAATGTCAAAATACTGCCGAAGGACTCTGAGCTGGTCATCGGTGATACGCGTTCGTGGCCTCTTGTTCTGCTGCTGCTGGAGAAGGCTGGGGTTGAGCTGATGCTGGTACAACTGGGCCAAGTCAGCGGGCAGGGGGTCTACAGGGCCCAGCTGAGGCGGCAGCTGTGCTGGCAATGTCTGCAGGGGCATGGTTTGCATCATGAGTGGTGAGAAGATGGGCAGCTCCATAGGCATGGAGAGCTGGGTGAGTGGCACAGATGGCTGGGCTGGTGCGATAGTGGGAGAGGTGATTGGTGGGGCAGAAGTAGGGATGGCAGGAGCAGCAGCCGGCTGAGGAGGAGCTGGAGGGAGAGGAGGGGGAGGCGGTGGAGGCGGGGGCGGTGGCTCTGGGGTCTGCGGCCGCAGTGGGTACAGTTTGTCGTAGTGTTCTCTGTATTGTTTGGCAAATCTCTCTAACTGCTTAAAGGGAAAGTAATGTTGGTGAACATGCTCTTGGTGGCTCTTCAGGATGAGGATGTTTGAGAAGAACTTGCCGCACGTATCACACTCCAGCTTTTCTAAGTTCTCACCTTGCTCTGTCTTCCCATTTTTCTTCTGCCCCTTTTGCTTGTTCTCGTTGTACTGAATGACGAGCTCAAAGCCGAAGTTTTCCAGCAAGGCTTTGGTGGCGTTCCCCCTCGCATCGGAAGCAATCCGTGGAGGCAGTATGGAGGGCTCTGAACTGCTGCCTGGCACAAAGTCCTTCTTCTCTTTGGGCTTTAAGTTATCAGGAAGAGACTCCTTCAGTGTTACATTATTGTCTCCCCTCTCTGCGCTTTCCCTTTCCCGTGGGGTTTCTTTATCTTTTTCCTTCACTACGGATTTATTCTTCTTCTCTGGGTGCTGGCTCTGCTGTAACAGGACGGAGTGGGGTTGTGACAAGGACAGCTGACCTTGCTGCTGCTGCAAGAGCTGTGGATGGCTTTGCTGAGGGAGCTGAACTTGTGCCTTCAGGTCCTCCAGCAAACTTGGACCCGTCCCAGTCAATGTCAGTGCACCACTGGTGACAGGCAAGCTGACTTCTGGATTGAGCTGGAACTCAGCACTGGGGATGTAGAATGGGAACAGAAGATGCTGCTGCTGCTGCTGCAGCTGCAGAAGGGTCTCAGTTGTCATCGGAAAGTGTGGCAAAAGTGCTGGGTTGAAGAGCTGGGACTGCAGGAGAGCAGCCTGCTGCTGCAGCTCCTGCTGCAGGTGGGCCTGGACCTGTGCCTGTGCCTGTGCCAAGGTTTGAGCTTGTTGCTGTTGCTGCTGCTGCTGCTGTTGCTGCTGCTGCTGCCTGGATGCAATCATGTCTGCCAGCTTCTTGCGGTTCACCTCTTTGGGCTCTGAAGGGGAGGAGATGTTAGTGCTTACAGCGTTACCCAAGGGAGGAATTCCCACACTGTCACTGGACACCTGGTTGAGCAGGCTGGGAATGGGAGTGGTGCCTGAAGTGCTTGTGCTGGTGGTTGCAAAAGCATTGCTGTTGCTGGCACTCACGGGGCTCGGTGTGGACGAACCCAGGGAGAGGCTGCTGCTGCTGCTGTTGCCGGCTCCGTTGCTGCTGGCGCCGGCCGCCTCCAGCTTGGCCGCACGAGCCTTGGTCTGGTGCAGGACAGACCTCATGTGGATCTCTAGAGTCGAGCTCTGGCTGTAGGCCACGTTGCAGGTGTTACACTTGAAAGGTTTGTTGTCTGGGCTGCTGGTAGGCTCGGGTTGCCCGGTAGCAGATTCTTGGAGGGCGCGTTTCAGTTTATGCAGATGAGAAACGGAATTGTAATGGACCAGGAGAATGTTCTTCTGCGTGAATGACTCCTTGCAGACTGTGCACTTGTATGGGCGAGATGGATCTAGAAATTTCTCCATAGTGAAGTTAGGGCCCTTCCTGAAGGGTAAGGCCCTTTTTGGTTCTGAGCCAGAGTCCTCTTGCACCGACCCCGAATCGCTGCCAGTTGGGCTCTGCTTATCTTCCAGGTCGCTCTCCTCTTCCTTATCTTCCTCGACTATTATTGTGTGGTCCTCAGCAAGCGAGGGGTCACCCATAGCGAGGAGGTCCCCGTTGACCAAGAGACCACCATACAGCTGCTGAATGTCAGCCTCACTCAGCTCCAGGTGGCTGGTTTCCAGGTGCTTTTTCAGGGCCTGGAAGGTTCGGAAGCTGCGCTGGCAGAGGCAGCACATGGTGGCTGCCCGGATGACGTGGTACTGGGAGTGGAGCTGCAGCTTCTCAATGGTTTTGAAGGCCAGGCTGCACTGATTGCAGCGGTACTTGTAGACGTGGCGGTCAGAGACTGGCAGCTGAGGCCGCTTGGCATGGACGTCATTGAAGTGTGTCTGCAGGGCTGCTGAGCTCTTGAACACTTGGCTGCAGCCCTTCTTCCAGCACAGGAAGCCAGAGTCCTCCCGGGCAGCGCTCGGATCAGCCGGAGTGGGCTTGGGGTCCCCGCTGTGCTCTGCACTGTCCGATGGCAAAAGGGTCTTCCCCACATCCTCAGAGATCTCTGTGAAAACAGAATTAGAGCGAACCCAAAAATTACACCAGCACACCATGGCAGATCAACACCCCCTTTCAGTCCTGAATACTCTGTGGTTTTTAATCTCCCACATAACAAGTATTTCTAACATTTCTCCTCTATCTTCATTCATTTGTTTCAATACCAGCCCATTAACCTCATCATGGCCCATTGCATAAACCTACACAATTTACTTCCTTGCCCACCTTGAATCTCTGGAAATTATTCACACACACATCCCTTAGTGCATTTATCACCTTCAATTCTCCCTTTCAAGCAAAAGCCATTCAGCCACCTCTGTCTTCACTGTTCCTTTTTGATGTCCTACCTATTTTGGAAAAAGAAGGCTCATCAAACTGAACATAGTATTTGAGTCTTGGTCCTATCAGAGAGAGGATTAACAGGAATGAAACTGCTCCCTGACCAGGTGGTAAGAGTTGGGGGAGTGGTTGGGACCATGGACCTCATTGACCTGCACTCACCAGACTGTTTCCCCAGCTCCTCTGCGCCTGAGTTCCCATCCTTCTCTGGAGCAGCTGCTGGGAGGAACATGCTGCTGGGCATCATCACCTCAGGGGTTGTCACCTAGAGACAGGGGAAAAAGACATAGGGAGAGGAAAAACACAGGAAAACATTTTAAACATCTTCAGTGGCAAAACTAGACATCGGTATTGTGAAGTCAGAGGCGTCATTTTTCACAGCTCACTGAAGACTGGTATTTATTAGACAAAGCTCAAATCAGTCAAAAGTGTTTCTACAGTTACATTCTGGACATAATTAGCAGTGCACACTTGAAGAATAATCTTATTATTAATATTTTTCCTTTATGTGGAATTCAGACTTTGATCACTGACAATGTTTTGTCATGGGCTGTGAAACTTCTTGTGCAACCAATTAGGTAGATAAGTTGAAAGGCCCACCTTAAGCTGCTGAAAACATAATAAGGCCCCTAATTAAATCATACCTAGTAAAGTACACTGTAATCTTGAACCAGGGAGCATTGCAGCACTGTTTTCAAAGTGTATCGATGCAGGGAAGGGAGGGGCATGAGAAAGAAAAGTACAAATAAGGAGAGAGGTGACAAAGGAAAGGATGAATAAGGAAGGACTAAAGAGAAAGCAAATTGTGAAATAAAAAGCTTTTGTAACCCTTTCCTTGCTCTGACTGATGCGTTCCCTTTGCTCCTCTTCAAGTATTTGGCTAGATCCTGCACCAGCAAAACCAGTGCAGTGCTGGGACACCACCGCTCCTAAAGAGCTGAGAATCTGCATGGCTCAGCTGGAGGCTCTTTGGAAGAGCCAAATGCACACACTCATCCTGTTCTGTTCTTTGGATATACCTGGTCACAAGCCATCTCACCAGCAGCCTGCACATGGCTGGCATCAGATGCAGGACAATGAATGTCCTTCTGAATGTCTGGAGCCAGTGTCTCGCACTGCTGGAACGCTGCCTCACAGCACCGGACAGACAGACCCAGCACAGGGCTGCCCGTGCTGGTCACTGCCTGTGCCAAGTGAAGACTCCTCTACAGCCTCGAGCAGCTGCCCACGCCACCTACACCCAGGCAGCGTTCCCCTTTCACCAGGTGCTCCTGGTGATGCCTGTGGTGCTCCTGCTCCCAGCCTCCCACTGCTGGGAAGGTGAGGCACAACTAAACACTCCCATTCAGGCGTGAGGCAAAACAAGCCTCTCCATCCTTCTGCTAGATATGGAGGGGGCATCTGAACCCTGGATTTCAGGAGAGAGAATGTGTGTGGCAGCTGCATGCCATTTACCCGGCTTTCTGCACAGCCAAGGACCACAAGGCTCTGAGTGAACTGCAGGAGATAGGAAGTGGGGAAGCTGAAGCTCATGGAAAATCTCAGGATGAAATGGTGGCACAGAAGTGGCTGCAGAGCTGTGAGCTGAGCTGTCAGGGACACAGAGCTCCCTCCCCTTCCTGGGCCATCCAGTGCGTGGCAGTAAGTGCCAGGTCCCATGGAGCAGGAGAGAAGGCAGCTGACACATCCCAGGAGGGGAGCTGAGCACATCAAACTCATTCCACCTTCTACTCTAAACGGAAGCATCTGATGGCTGTGGGCGGTGGGTTGGGAGACGTGAAAGGTCACATAGTAATTTCCAGTAGCTGGGCTCGGAGGAGGGGGACGAGCATGGACGCCGAGAAGGGGAGGCAAGAAGAAACCGTCCCTCTCAGCTCTAGCAGCAGGAAGAGCCTGCTTTCCTAGGCTCTTTAGGAATCATGAAAAATAAATCATGAGAAATTAAAAAAAACCCCAACAGAGTAGAAAAAGAATAAAATTATCTAACACCTCAGCTGCACATCATTATAGAGCTGTGGCTTTTCATAGGCGTTACAGTACGGCAGCCGTCCCCACCACCACGCTCAGTACGACGGATCAGTAATTGTTTTCATACACTTTAATTAGAAAAACTCAGATGGCTATGAATAATAATGGAAAAGAGAGACTTTTGCACTTGAAAGGTTGAAGTCAATCAAGTGTGAATGACGGCAAAAAAGAAAAAAAAAAGACACCAATTCATCAGGCCTCTGTTGTCTCGCCGCGTCTTTAATCATAATTCCTGATTGGGATTCAAGAAGGCAGTAAGCAGCGGTTCTTTGTCTGCCTTCACCTTCCGTCAATTAACTCTCCCCGAAATATAATCATCAACCTCACATGCTCCTCTGCATCTTAATCTGGGGCTCCAAACCTGTAAGTCCTGCCCTATATGTGTTTAAGTAATTACCTTTATCTACCTGCATCTCCACAGCCACCATTCCTTCCCTTCCTTCCATCCTCCCTCCACCACAGGGGAAAAAAAAAGGAAGAAAAAAAAGGCTGTGGTACATTAAATTGCTACAGGCACAAAATTCCCAAAGGCAAACAGAAAAAAAGCTTGGAAAAAAGTGCAGGGAACTAGAAATTCTGGGTATGGATGTGGGAACTGTGGCGGTGCGGCCATAGGCTGGCCTTGGAGAACAAACCACTGGAAACAAGGCACTGGTCAGCAAGTGGACCCACTCTAGTCCTCTGGCTCCACCCAGGCTGCTCCTGCCCCTTTCCTACACCATGATCTAGGGCAGGACCCTCCATCTTTTCATCCCTATGGACCAGCCCCGAGCAGGTGGCAAAGATACGAGTGCAAATGGGCTGCACATTCCAAATCACTTTGCACTGACACGGAATTCCAAACTGCTCTTTTGGAAGGGTTTGCCCTTTCACACTGCAAAAACATCTGAGGACATCTCATTTCCTTGGACCTGCAGAATTTGCCTTGCATGCTGAGGCTGCTTTTCATATAAACCAAGAGTGGGGGCATGATGGGGCAGGAAGGTGCAGTGGACCACGGCTCCCTGGCAGGTGAGACAGGAGCGGTGCTCTGCGACACAGCATTTTGTACTGCAGATGTATTTCATGCCATGAACTGTTCCAGTAATCGAAAGGAGTGTGTTTATCTGGAGCACAGCCCCTGTTAGTGCGTGCGGCTGTCAAATGCTCTCCACCTCCCTCTCACCTGCACAGGAGATACCTGGTGTGTCATCCTGGCATCCCTCCCCCTCCTCGACTTCTGTCTACCTGTTTCAATGTCTCCAACACTGTTTTAGAATGGCAACACATCAGTCAGTGTGAGCCGTTACTAAAACACAACCCTCCAGCTGTGAGTTCAACAAATGTGGCTTGTCTCCTCCCTTCCCTTCTCCTGTTCATACCTGTTCTTTTCTGTCTAACACCAAACTATGCCCCCTGTGTGGCTGCAGCTACCATCTCCTGGCCCACAAGTCACCAGCAAAGCTCACTGCAGCATGGCACCTCCGTCTCAGTCACCCTGGATCCTGTGCACAGCCTGAGCACCATCCCCTGCAGCTCCGATGGGTCCCTCTCAGTTCTATTGTTACCACGCAGAAGGTCCTTAGACGATGGGAGGTTGCTGGACAAGCCTCTCTGCTTCCAAGCACCCTACCTTTTGGGTGAAATTCAGACCCCTTAGCAGATAAAATGTCTTCATGATGATGAGATCCATGGAGGGGCAGGCACAACCCCACTTCAGTGGCCATTTCTATGGACACAGTGGCCCAGTGAGGACTGTTACAGAGCACCTGAGGGCTGACGGGCCAGGTCTCCTGCCTCCCTGCCCCACCAGCATCCATACACCCTGACACCTACAAACCTGTCAGCCCTCTGCAGAACAAGCAGTGGGCCCACTCCTCACTGGTGACAAGCTCCAGCAGCGACAAGCACAGCTCCTGCCACCTCCAGATCTACTGGATTTTTAACAACCAACTGCAGAGCTGCTCGTGTGCAGAGCTGGAGGCTCAGAGCCCAACACCCATCAATATGACACCCGCATATTGCTGACATGCCCAAAAAATTACTCTTAGCTGGTGTGAGCAGCCAGCTCCCCTCACACTGCACCTGCCTGTGCTGACTGTCCATGGACACCAAACAAGGGTACAGTTCCTCTGAATATACCCCAAAACGCTGAAATCATGTGGTTCTGAAAAGAAAACCTCTAGAAGAGGTCTGAGGAGATACATCACTGTCCCCATGTCTATGAAACCAGGGGAAATACAGACGGGAGGGAAGGTTCCCCACCAGACAAAGGAGGTAATTTCCATTACAAAGAGAGAGAGAGAGGGTGCTGGAGTGAAAAGCTTCATTAGACTCCGAGAGGCAAAGTGATGGCAGTATACCAAGGTCACTTCTAATTTAGACCATCTAATTGGCAAACATGGCTCCAAATGGCTATCATCTCACAGGGCTCAGAATTAATGAAGCCCGATTATTTTCATTACCTTCATCCGAGATGGAGAATGAGACACAGAGTGAGAGGGAAAGGGGGGAGAGGGAGGGGGTGAAAAGGAGGGAGAGAGAAAAATTGAGTGACAGCAGAAGGGAGAGAGCAATAAGAAAAGACAATGGGAAAGAGGGTAAAAATGTAAAGATAGCAGGAGGGGGAAGTGAGATGGTAGAGATGGGCAGGAATGACTCCTGAAGCAAGGGAGAAAAGAAAAAGATGGAAAGATGGCTGGAACACAGGGAAGATGCCCTAAACTGAGGAAGAGAAAGCTGACAGCAGAGATGACGAGACAGAAATGTGCAGAAGGATAAGGCTGGCTGCGGGAGGAGGGAGAGCTCCCGCTCCTGGAGGCTCTTGGGAAGCCGTCCTCTCTCCCAGCTCCAGCCCATCAGTCTTGTCAATCGCCCGTGCAGGCGAACTGCACTTCACCCTCATTACGGGCCCCGCCGAGTCGAGCAGGCCCAAGCAGAGACTGCCATGGGAAAGATGGCGCCTGGCCCCACTCAGAGAGGCTGAGATGCCACAGAGAGAGAACTCGGCTACGCTCATCCACCAGCCCCATGTAAGGGAAGCTGCAGGAGATGGGGGGACAGTGTGAGCCCCAGCCCCTGTGTGGCACTGGGGCACGGCATGCGCTCTGCTCCTCAGGCAGCCCCGCCAGCCCCTGTCCCTGCATCGGGGCCAGTGGGAGGACAAGGGGGTCCCATGGGACAGCCAGCCCTGCTGCTCACTGATATGAAAAGGAGGGAGCACGACCAGGCAGCTTGGAGATGCGGAGCGCAAGCAGGAGCCGTTACCATGGCAACAGACATATTAGACACTGCAGGTTCCTGAACGGCGTCTGATAAGTTGTTATTAACTGGAGCCTCCTCCAACGCTGAGCGCAGACACGGTGCGTCGAGAGGGACCCGGCTCTAAGCTACGGGGCTGCAATTCCCTCGCGGTGGCACCAACAACCTGACGTGCGCATCAAATCAAGATGGGATCTTCACGAGAATGAGCAAAATTACGATCCTCCAATACTGCCATGTTCTGCACAAACTGTACTGACTGCTCAAAATGTTGCCGTAGAATAATACAAAAAGACCCACCTTCTTCACCCCATGCTGTGAGACCTGGAGGAGGAGAAGCCTCTCCCCAGATGTGTCTCCAGGTGCCAGAAGGAAGAAAGGTGGGAAAACCTGGAATACACATGACGATGAGCATCATGGCTGGGCCAGGCTCTGCTGATCCTTGCAGAGCATCGCGGCCCTGCTCTAGCACAGCAGGTGCGCTCACCTAAGGGACTGTCCCATACCTGCTCTGCAGAGTGTCCTGAGCGCCGTCACGAGAGGCTCCTGCTATTCCCTCATATCCTGGAGGACATGTGCCTGAGGATGGACCAACCCAACACTCCCGCTCCAGACCACACATCCTGCCTGGCTCAAAACAAACCATTCCACACCAGTGTAACAGCTACCCTGAACAAACTGGTTACACCTGCTGGCCCAGGGAAGGGGCTCGGCTTCTGGTCCCTGCTCTTAGAAAGCCAAAACACCTGCCACTAATGTAGTTAGGAGGTGAACAAGAGCCGTTCAAGCCCCCAGAAGGTATTTACACACTTGAGCAGCACCAATGAAATGGCCACAGGTCACAGAGGCCGTGGTCTCTGGGATGGGACAGCTCCGTGACCCAGGTGTGCAGGCGGCCGGCATGGCACAGCTACATCCTGAGAAGCCCTGAGGGGACAGGCAGCTGGTAATGCAAAGCAGGAAGGTAAGAGCATAAAGGCCCTTATGGAGTGGGAACTGGAACAGGCTGCCCAGAGAGCCTTTGGAGTCTCCTTTCCTGGAGATACTCAAATGCTGTCTGAACACAATCCTGAGCAACATGCTCAAGGGACCCTGCCAGAGCAGGGCGGTTAGACTGGAGCAATTCCAGTGGTCCCTCCCAAGACTACTTATGATTCTGTGACTCTGTGACTTCTGTCTTCAAGAAGGAATCATAAAAAGAACCACGGGATCATTGAAGACCCTTAGTCTTCCAAGTCCAACCATCAACCCAGTGCCACCACCATGTTAAACTGTGTCCTCAAATGCCATATCCACATGATTTTTGAACACCTCAAAATGAGGATGGTGACTTGACACCTTCCCTAAGCAGCCTGTGCCAGGGCTTCCAATCCCTTCCATGAAGAAATTTTCCCTAATATCCAATCTAAACTTCCCCTGGTGCAGCTTACAGCTAGTCCTCTTGTCCTGTCACTTGTTACGTGGGAGAAGAGACCCACCCCACCTGGCTCCAACCTTCTTTCAGGGAGTTGTAGAGAGGAAGAGTGACAGAAAGAGAAGACAAGAAAACTGTAAGAGAACAGCTGGGCCATGCTGCATGTGCTTGCTCAGAAGATGTCACAGGAAGGAGCTGATAAAGGACATCAGTGTTACAACAAACACAGTGTTATTCACCTCCAGTGCCAAGAACTGGCAAAAAAGGGAGAAAACAAGCAGAAACAGGGTGCAAGAAAAAAACACAAAGAGAAGGAATTGGCAGGAATCAAAATAAAAACTTATTTTATAAACTTGATGACAAGTTCTTAAATGTAGACACCTTGCAACAAATATTATACCGAAGAAACAACAGGAACAATATATCCCATCAGCTTCTGCATCTTCCAGAAGCTTCGGCACAAGCTGCCATCCCATGCACTGACCTCATCAGGTCAAGGAAATAGTATTTATCCTGATTTCCCAGGGAAATCACTCAACACTTGAGCTTCACAGGGCTCAAGCAGGGACACAACATACCAGGGTGCAGCAAACCTTGATGGCAGAGCTCTGACATGTGAAGGAGCTGACCACCACAGCAACTCTCTGCTCCTCACCTTTGTGGGGACAGTGGTGGACATGTCAGGATGGCAGTGGACACGCTGGGATGGCAGCAGCCACGCTTGCTTACACAGCCACTTACCGTCATGATGAGTTTCTCAACACAGTCAGGTGACACGCTGTGCAGGTGGGTGAGGTGCAACTGCAGGTGGATCTTGTTGTTCAGCATGTCCTGGCAGAGTGGGCAGCGGAGCATGGGCTGCACCGAGTGCTGGGTCATGGCGTGCACCCGCAGCCGGTTCACGTCTGTGTTGCTGTACTTGCAATACGGACACTGGTACATCTGCGGAGCAGACACATGAATCACACAGCTCTTCCAGCTGCTACTTCCCTCTCTTACAGCCAGGCTTCAATAATTTGATGCCTTCTACCACCAGTTACTGCCTTTCATCCTCTTTCTCCCATTTTAGTCTTTGCTTTTGGCACATTGGAAACACATTACCTGCACAGAGAGACAGGTTCTTCCATCTTACCTGCTCTGATTTGGTCTCCTCTGAAGTTTTTGACCACTTAAAGGAGAGAGGTGACTCAGAGCTGCTGGGAAACGCTATCCGCTTAGAGGATGCTGGAGGCTCCGTCAGCTCCTTCTCTGGCTGGCTGGCTGGTGCTGCAACAAAAAGTGATTAACATCAGGACAGCCCAAAGAGGCCTAGGTTGGACGATGACAGTGCTTCCATTTTCTGCTTGACACACACCCTAAGGACTTGGAGGAGGATGAATCTGAGGACTAACCTATGTCCTACAACGCACACCTGGCGAAAACCAGTTTATTCTTCCTGATCTCCCACAGCAAGGGAACTGTGTCACTGGTGGTCAGAAGCAGAAAGACCTCATCTGTTTCTGGGGGCTGCTAACAACCTGCATGCGCAGGAGATGCTGGGCCTGTGGCTGCATTGGACACACAAATGCTTGGCCAGATGGTGAAGGCCCATGTGTCACCTCCAGGAGCAACTGGATTTACTCGATAAGGTAGAACTCATACCCCTGGCTGACCCAGGGGTATTCTACATACAGACACTCTGAAATGCATTTGCCCTGGAGAGGGCTGCTGGTTGTGGCTGTCAGCCCCATCGATGGCACCTGTGCTGGCAGCAGTGGTGCTGTTGGGATGGCTCTGGCCAGCTCAGCCCACACCTCCAGAGGAATGTGCAGATCTGGTGCTTCCTAGCACATGGTCCTGCCAAAATCCTGATTTCGGTGGGACCCAGCCAACAGGACCCAAACACTCCCACTGTGATAAGCCGAGGAAAGGCCATTTTATACCACTGAAACAGAGAAATGCAAACAAGCCCTGAAGTCAACAGCAAAACACTCCACGAGTTGTGGCACTGGGAGAAGCACATCCCTGACCTTTCTCCTCCCTCGAACCCTGGCTGCCTTCAGTACATAAATTTGTGGGACATCTATTATTTAAAAACTGTAAGGACAAGTATATTATACACAGCCCCCGTCTCCTCCTCCCCGAACACACATTCATAACGGTACTTTAATCTGTCTCGAATCGACTTCAAACCCATTTCGCCCTTAATGGGAGTTATTCATTTTCACTTGAAAGGTAATATCTGACAGCTGGATATTTAATATGATGGATCAGCTGCCGATTAACAAGGCGCTGTAGCATTCTCAGGCCAGTCCCCCATACTCTTTCCCCTGTCTCCTACTCAACTTGTGAACCTGCTGATATCTGCTCCTTGTTTCAGATGATATCGTCAGGAGTCAGATCCCAGCAAACTGCTTCCTTCCCAAAGACCCTTCTGTGCACTGGCATGAGCTGTTATTTCCAAATGTACCGCATCACAGTGGAGAATGCATTCCCATTTCCAGCTACCTTCCCTGCCAGTCCCCATCTCTGCATTCAGCTGAATAGAGGCAAAATAATTTCCAGGAGAGGGAAAACAAGTATTACAAATAATACAGGTAATGGTACTGCCAGAGGGAGGCAGGGATTAGAGGATTTGATCTGGGACTGCTGAATTTCTCCTGGTAGGCTTGTCCATACCAAATGGGCTTGGACCCCAGAGCCAGCTGCATGCCTGGTGCTTCATGCCTGGCTGGGCAGCAGCCTCCATGCATGCATGTACAGTCCTGGCTGTACCTGAAACCCAAACCCCAGGACTCTGCTGTGCTGCCGACTCCACAAAAATATCCAAACCAGGCATGGAATGAGTTTGCAGTCAGTGCTGACTGACGGACACCATCACAGATCCTGCTCTGCCCTCACAGAATGACAGGCTACTCCGCTCAGCTCACTGCCTGGACCAAGACTCTCCCTGGGCTTCAGAACTGGAAAGGGCTTAAAGACGTCTGCAGGGCCAGAGCTGACCTTCCTTGCTTCCTGTAAAGAACGTACTTGGAGCATTAGGAACTGCTGCTCATCCGCTGAGGAACACAGTCTCTCCCGGAGGGTTCGGGCAGGAGACACCACCACCAGGAGCCAGCACTGTGGCAGCTGAAGGACCGCCCTGCCTTTAAATGCCCTACCCGAGCCCTGTGTGATGTGAGTGGCCCTCGTCAGTAGCCTGATCGCTGCTGACCCTGTCCAGTCCTCAGTGTGACCTCGGACACTGACATGCCAGCCCCGATCAGGCAGTTGGGTGTTGGGACGAGCAGCTGGAGACCCCAGGTCTGCGAGGGTGGTCTGGCACATGTGAGCCCTGCTGCAGACCTGCACTGGGTGCAGATGACAGTGACAATCATGGCTTCGGGTCCCTTTAGACCTCTCTAGCCCAGTGACTGTGGCTCCTGTGTGGTCCACGCTGTGTCCCTGCACTGGGCACCGACTGCTGCCAGCTGCTCACCAGTGGAATGTTTTTGGATGCAGTGGCTGAATTCAGCCCAACCATCAGCTACCCCAGGCTGCTGAATGCCAGCTCCAACCTTGGGAGTCACAACAGGGTATTTTCTCATCTCCTTTCTACTGTGAAGCAGCCTGCTTAGAATTAGTAACAGGGAATTAAAATGTACCATCTCCTAAGTGTCCAGTTTCATTAAATGCACTTGATCCAACCCCATAACCTTAATCCTTCAGAACCAGAATTATTGGTGATTGTCCAGACCCAAGAATAACTGATTTGTTGCACATGGGATATTTATTTTAAGTATTAGTTTTTGAGTTGACAGCTCAACTGAGAATTTTAACACCAAGACTGAAGTTTATTGCTGATAAACAGTCAAATGCACAAAGTGACACATTCAGTCCACATCACAGATGATCAGAGGAATTAAGAACTCTCTGCTACCAGGAGGAATGAGGACATGGCTTGGCACCTGCCTGCAGAGCTCTGAGCACAGCATGGGACCTTCTGTCTGTGCAGAGAGAACAGGACAGAATATCCTGAGTTCAAAATGTCCAAAAGGCCATGGTCTGGAAGGGCTGTGTGGCACTGGAGCACATGGAGACACTACATGTGCCGTGACCATGGCCAGCACCTTGCTTCCAGGTCCAGGCCTTGCAGGGCAGGAAAAGGAATCTGGTTTAAAGTATGATGTACATATTGGAGAGTATTGTTATTTGACTCCTTAAATGGATTTAGTTCAGATTTGCTGACTTAGAGGAAGATCTGTGTTTCTCAACAAATGTCCCCTAAAAGCCAAGTGTGATGGAGCAGGGCTGCCACAGAACTTCTAGAGCTCTACTGATCTTCTCTCTCTTCTCAGCAGCTTCTGCTTCTCAGAGGAGGAGGAGGTGAGGTCCTCCCTGGGATTATTCCAGAGGTGGATGGGCACTTCTTTGGAAGTGGGGGCCTTTCCTTTACTGGTTCCAGAGGCAAAGCCAGCATGGATCCCCTAAACTGCTGCTCTCTATCCTGGTGGGAAGGAAGTCACCACCCACCTCCTACCCATCAGATTCTTTTAGCTAAAGTATCACTGACAGCCCCTTCATCTAAACTTCCATCTCCCAACCAAGCAACATAATGGAAAAGCCAATTAAATGATTATTAATTCATGCTGCTTTCCGTAAGCCAGAGGTTCTCATCTCCCTGCATTCCGTAAACCAGCTTGCCACTTGCCCTAGAAATTTACAGTGGGGTTTCTGATATTGCCATTGATCTAAACACTACCAGCCTCCAAAAAACTCCTTGCCACGAAGTCCAGCAGCTGGCTTGGGAAAGTTCTCAGTGAGACGAAGGAAGTGTGGTTTCACTGCCTGATGGAAAACAGCATTCCATATTTGGTGGTGTCGCCTTCCTCAAATCACCTCAACGTGTTCTTGGAGCCATCACTCAGCACCACAAGTCCTCAGACCAGCGGGAGCTGCTACTGTGCCACACAGCCCTGTGCCATCAATGCCCAAGGCTGCTGCCCCTGTGCCCTTACAGCACCTCTGTGTCCCCCAAAATCCAGGGCTAATTTATCAGTTTCATCCATTCTCCAGAAACTGCCATGATCCAGGAACGGCCAGAGCTCACACGGACTCCCGGGGAAGGGCATGGGGCACCCAGCATTGCCGCAGCGCTGTTGCCTCCTCAGTAACATGCAGCCAACATTTCCTCCTCAGACACTGTTTAATTCCCCATTTCCTGAAGGAACTTCCATTCTAATCAGCTGCCGTAGCCACACTTTTAGGCCTGTGCACTACTTGTTGCTCTACAGCATTTCTCAGCTCTGTATTTGACAGTGACTCGATTGACAGGTAAAGGCCCCACACTCGGCACGCGCACTCTGCACCCGTCCTCGCTGCTGCCTCGCATGGTTCCAGCCCTGAAAATGGCCGAATAATTTGTTTTTCTAATGCTGTGTCATACCTTCCCACCTGCAGCGAGTACCCACAGCTGAATTACCATTAAATATTCATAGCCAGAAGCTCCAGCCACCACCAGACTTCCCTGCCTTGCTCCATATGAACACGAAACACTCAGCAGATGCCTGCATGAGATGCCAAGCAGCACCAGGGACTCACTGAGGTGGCACTTTGCTTAGCACCACGGGCCTCTCCTGCAACCCATGTCAGTTCCCGCAGCATCTCCGATGCCGCCAGAGCCCAGCATGCCCGGAGGCAAGCCGGCTGCTGCATGAGGCCACCCGGCCCAGCCATGTTTCTGGGCTGCAGCTGCCAACCCAGGAGCCTTTTGTGCTTCATATATCCTCAGAAAAACACAGATATAGGCAATCTCGCAGTCCTTCTCTCCCATTCCCTCTCCCAGGTTTCCCTCGCCCAGGCGCCAGTGCTGAGAGTGGCTCCATTGTGCCCCTTATCCCCTTCCTCCCAGCCTCTCAGGCCCCCAGAACATCCCGGCCATTAAGTGCTCCACAAATGCCAGATATTAAAAAAAAAAGCAGCAAAAAGCAGCCGGGGGGAGGAGCAGGAATGGATTTCCGTCAGGATGTGCCTGACCTGTTTTTTTCAATTTCAGTAATTAGAAAGGCAGTCGGCCTGTAGGAATTATTCATAAACTGCAGGAGCTGTGCAGTATACATTTATGTTAAACATGTCAAATCCGATTGAAATCATGCCTGCCAGCACCATACTCCATAAACACACTTTTCTGCAATAATTTCCCAGCTCTCAGCAGCCCATTAATACTTCCTTTAATAGCAATCTACCACGGATTCGAATCAGGGATGGTCCATTGCACTAATTGCTCTGTTAGGTGAGCATCATGGATTAAAAAAAAAAAAAAAATCATTAACAAAAATAAAAGCCCTTCAGGCCAGTCCTCCAGAAAGATTTCATTTCAATCTATATTTTAAGTAGACTTTGTTTCTTGTTTTTGTGGAAAAACCCCTGATATTCTCCATGTACCCAATGGACAGTGCATTAAGGAAGCCTCTGGTAGCTGGGTCACTGCTGGTGATGGGCTTCTCCATCAGAGACATGAACCAGCACCGCCCCCCAAATCTGAGAGGCCTTGTACTGCAATGAGCAGGGCTTCAGCTGAGTATCCATTATCTACATCCTGCCTTAAAAACAGAGTCAGGATCAGCCATGATTCCTTTCACCCTTGCTGGTTTGCTTGTGGTAAATCTCACATTAGTCATGACGAGATAATGTCTAACACTGAGCCATCAGGCACACAGCATCTCCCTGCTCCAGTGTGGAGGCACTGCCACCTTCCAGAACCTTCCAGAAACCACAGAGATGTCTGTGAAAATCAAGATCCAGTGAGTCCTTATACGGGATGGAGTTTTCTCCGTGTATATTCAATTGAAAAGTATCACCTAAAAAAAAGTTTGTGCTTCACACTGTTCCATTTTAAAATAAATACAAAGAATGAATCAGTAAATTTATTTTGCAGTTGAGACATTTTGACAAGTTTACAACGAAAACAGGTTTTCTCCTTGGTGCTAACACTAACCCCAGCACAGGCTGCGCTCAGACTGTATCCACCGCGGTGCAGACCCTCACCCCTGGGCTGGGGCAGGGAGATGGGCAAAGGAACTCAGTGTCTTGTTACAGATCTTACAAGCCTTTAAGAAAGTAGAAGAAATAAATCCCCTGTGTGCAGTGAGGAAACCAAAGCACAAAGGAGAGTAAATTGCTGAGGAACGTATGATCAAATTGCAGGTGGTGAGCAGCAGAAGGGTCTGTCCCCCTTCCCTTTCACATACCCTGTCACTGGCTTTCAGCCCACACCTCTCCTGCCCTCATCTCCATCTTCACAGAGTCACCTGGCTCAGAGGCTTCTCCGAAGGTCAGCCAGTCCGTCCAAAGCAGGATAGACTGAGCCTGCCTCACTGCTGACAGCAGCTCCTCTAATCTTCTTGAAAGACCTCTGAGGAACCTTCCCAGAAAACCCACTCCAGTGCTTAAGCCACAGGCTGTACAGGAAGACTTTTTAAAATTTGTTATCTAACATCAATCTTTCTCCTTTCAATTTAAGCCCTTTGTGTCTTGTTGTCTGTATCCTCAACATGGAGAAAAAATTATTTCCTTCCTTTCAGAAGCACTTCATGCACAAGAAGACTTATCTTGTCCTCCTCTTTGGTCTTTTTTTAGGTCAAATAAGCCTGTTCATTCCATTTTCTCCTCCTGACTGATGTTGTTCTGTTCTGGGTCATTCCTGCTGTTTGGGCTTTCTGAAATTGCTGCCCAGCCTCCCCAACACCCCAGCGCAGGAACGGAGAGCTTTCCAGTACTAATGAAACCCACCAAAGGCACAATATTGTCACCCACACCACAATGTCTGTGCTTCATTTCAGCCTGTCCTGAAAAGTGGCATCGAAAGCCTTCCCAAGGAGACACTGACTCCAAACAGGACCTTCTTCACACGAAGGGAAATTGGGTCGTGTTGACATGATTTGTTCTTGACAAATCTGTGTCGACTGTTCCTCATCTCATTATCTTCCCATCAGCACTTACAAACAGTTGTTTGGTCAATTCCCAGGAAAATCTGGGGCAGAGATGGCAGGTGTACAGTTCCCCAGCCATTCCTTCGGTCAGGGACAAGCCCCATGTCTGTCCTTCGTCACAGCTCCCCTTTCCTCTGCACAGCACAAGAGAGAGCAGCTGGCAGGTTTGATATGCTCCAGGCACAGTCTCCCAACACCCAGGTACAGTACAGCAGGTCAGGGACAATGTTCAGCATCACCAAGTGCTCTGCAGCCCATTCCCTGGTAGCTGGGGGACGGGCTCTCCCCACGGTGCTGCTGACACGGGCTGTGCTGCTCTGCTCAGTGAAGGCAAATGCAGAGAAGGCTCCAGGCTCTTTAGCTTTGTGACACCGTGGTCACAGCCTTCCACTGCTGCCGAGGGCAGACCGGCTGTGTCGGCAACCTCCTCCTCCTCCTCCTCCAAGGAGAGCTCCCTGGTACTGCCTGCTCCCCTCCCTGCTCATGGCTCCACTTGTATCAGGTTTCTGTATCCCTGTACACTTCTGGAGCTGTCAGGAATAACCTGACCCAGTTTCTATTCCTCCCCATGTCTGAGGTCCAGGAGGACCTGTCAACACAGTCATGTTCCTCGAGGGACAAGAGCAGAAACACGACCAAGATGTGGTGCCTGCTTTGAACACCTGCTGGACAGCAACAATTGGTAACATTATCTTGCTTTGAAGTTCAGGGTGGTGGTGTTACATGTTTGGAAGCAGGGCCCAAGTTCAGTGCCAGCACATCACGCACACCTTGGCTTGCACAAGGCCAGTCCCACGCTCCATGGGCTCACACACCTGCTCTGTGTCCTCCCCACACGGTTCCCTTTGCAGACCCCATGGAGCTGTCCCATTTCTGATCTGCTCCTTGCCTCACAAACACTGGGTTAGGAGCTGCACTGGCAGGGTGAAGAAGTTAAACCATCCAAATTCAGAGTTTCTGGAGAGAAAAGGGTTGGTTTAAAAAGCAGGCTCCTCATTTTTCCTTACATATTTTGAGATACAATCTTTTCACACAGATCAGCCTTTTTAAGTGCTTCAGATTTGGGCAAAGGACCCTATTTACCCCTGAAGAGATTTAATCATTAAACAATACTTACCTCTTTCTGTGACACTTCACAAAATGGTTGTGCTCAGGATCACACAATCCCACACAATGAATTGAGACTAGAAACCAGCTACAGCCAAGCAAAATTGCACTTCTGGGTTAAGAGTCAGTCTGTGGCAGGAAGGAACACACGGAGCAACCTCAGCAAGTGCAGCCCATATTGAAAGCACAAACTTCAACAGCCCACAAGGCCCAGATTGCTCTCTCCACCAGTTAGGACACATCTTCCATTGACTGAGACTGAGATGTGCTGAGATTATAACTGTAGAGGTGAAATACCACATTCCATTTTGGGAAGACTACGTAAGACAAAATGTCTTTGTCTGGGGCTCACCAAGGGGCAACCGTGAACGCAGCAGGAGAAGGCTGCCTGGAAGAAGGGTCTCTGTGCAGACCGAGGCATTGCACGGACCAATGCTGAGCCTGCCAACCAAATGGGACCTGGAGCCAGAACTGCTGTGCCCTGGGCCAAGGAAAATGAATGCTACCTTCAGCACCGCATGTTCTGCACCTAGGCTGAAGTGGTCAGCAAGGGCCAGATGAGGGTGGAAGATGGATGGCCTTCTCCAGAGTAGGCCAATCATAGAATCATCAAATGATATGCTTAATCCAACCATGTGCTGGCTGCTGCCAGGAGGGGTTGTCCCCTTCTCCCTCCTCCTCTCCCAGCTGTTGATCCCCATTGCCTGGGTCCAGTCCCAGAGCACCCATGGCCCAGCGCCAGCCTGGGGCTTAGAGGGGGGACACATGACCCACCACAACTCAAACTACTGAGTATGTCAAGAAGCTACACCCAAAGCCTTCACAGAGGATGACACTTATGTCACACTGACATGCTGTGGTCAGTTAAAAAGGGTTTTGTGGACCAGTGTTCTTCCCGCCTCTCTTTCCTGGATTTAAAGAAAATGATGGACCAAACATCACCTCGTCTACATCACAGAATCATACCTGTCCATTTACTCTGGTCCTTGTCCCCTCCACTCTCTTGCTCCTTGGCAGGCTCCTCACCATCACCAGCTGTTTCACTGGGCCCTTCCACATCTTCACTGGGTTCTTCTGAAAGAAGAAAAGCAGAAAGTGTGACACAGACATGGAAGGCAGAACAGAAGAATATGTAGCTGCCAGTGAGTAAGAGCAGCAGCAAGGGCTGTGCACAAGTGTTGGGTGGCAGGTATCAACATCGCCCAGTGTTCTCCCAACACACCTGCTTATAGAAACTGTACAGGAAAGAAGTGAGAGATGAAGACAAAATGAAAAACCTCGCCTACTTTTACCACCTGGAGCTACTAAGGTCCCCTGAGATGTCACGTACAGTTACATGGTTGTCTACACAAGAAGGCTCTGCCCAGCCATGTCAGGGATTACAGAAGCATCAGGGAGCGACTGGAGCCTCCAGCACCTTCAGCCTCATCCTTCCTTGTCATCCCCCTCTCAGGCTCTTTGGCCCCACTGACATGGTGCAGTACTGACCCTGGTCACCAAGATGCCAGAGCCCACTGCAGACACATGACATCCCTCCTGCTCAGACCAAGCTTGGAGCAGCTTGGTCTGCTGCAGCCCCAGCCCAGACATGAGGCACAGGAGGAACATGCTGGCAGTCTTGCCTTCATCCCAGTCAGGGGAAGAGTCTACAAACCCGGGCAGCACCACGCAGGTGCAAAAGCATGGAGCAAACACTTGGTGAAGTGCTGAAAGCTCAGAACAAAATACAGAGCGCCATGGTCCAGCCCGTAACAACAGCACGGGCACAGAGCGTGTCAACCCGCTGTGGTGCAGCTCCACTCCAAGGCACCTCATCAGGTGGGACACTGGGAGTGAGAGCGCTTACACCAGGGTGTAGCAGCCACGTTATCACCTACTATCATGGCTGTTAATGTACAGTCCTGGTAACTGACAGGGGTTACCCCACCACCGGGTTAAAAAGGGCACTTTTAGACCACTATACCCATTTTTAGGCAGGATAGTTTAAAATTTTAACTCGCATTATCTGGTCATGGTAAACCCCATGAACTCATGCTATCCTGAGATTTACCTGAACCACCTAACTGGTTCGCGCACCAACCCCCATCCTCCTCCTAACAAAGACAGGGCTAGAAATTCAGATTAAAAATATATATTAGCAGCTTGCAGATACTCAGCAGTGCCCTTTGAGGATATGACAGCCTAAATTGGGAGTGAGAGGGGAGATGGGTGGCAATGCTGACAAAGGCATCCAACATGTAGAAAGGCACATATCACTGGTGGAGGGGTGAGATGGGCAGTTTGCCACGTGAGCCGAGTGCTCAAGTTTACTGGGAGAAGGGCTGTGAAACCAGCAGCTGGGTTCACATTTCAGAAATTAAAATTCCAATCTTTTTTCCACTCCAGGGAAAAAACACAACAAACCATCCCCACCCCAACCCCACCACCCTAGTGCCTTCAAACCACTTCACACAGGGCAAGAGTGTCCATTCAGCTGGGCAGCTGCTGTGGAAGCAGATTTTAGCTGGTTTTATTAAAAACCTTTGTTAATGGGTTTTCTATATTTAATTTAAATCATCATTTTAACCATTCTCTGCTGGCTCAGGTGCTCTGAGGCCCCCCTGGACACCATGAGGAGACGGCCCCCATTGCCCATGGCCCGCAGCTCATCACCCACCGCTCATCACCCATGGCCCATCACCCCCTGCCCTGGTCCCGGCCCCACCACCACGCAGCCCCAGCCCCGGCCCCGGCCCAGAGCCCCCCGGCCCAGAGCCCCCGGCCCAGAGCCCCCGGCCTGGCTGAACAACAAAGGGCGCCTGGCGCAGCGGCACTCCCGGCTGCGACCCGGAGGTGTCAGCATCGGCATGGGAGGAAGAGGAAGGGCGAGCCAGGCTCCGCCGCTGTCTGGGCTCTAACCTGAGCATGTGGAAATAATACGTGTCTTCCAGTGTGCTGTCTGGTTCGAGGGGAATAAAATAGGACATTCATAAGCAGTTACACCATCTGTCTTCATACCATCATCATCATCAACAAGGGAAAAAATAGCTCTTTAAAATGGATGAAAGCCCAGGCGGACAGTAACCGGAAAAATGTGAGCTATGAATACCAATAACGGGAGAAAATGATTAAAAAACAAGGCTACAAACAGCAAGTCCCCAGCACAGCCGGGGCTGCAGCTCCTCCTGTCCATCCACCGCCAGCCTGGACTGAGCCCCCACATCTCTGGCACTGAGCATTCCACAGCCCCTGTGCCAGGAACGCTCCTTTCTGAGGACACAAACTGCTCCTGGCTCAACACCCCGCACCAGGCAGAGGGCAGGGAGCAGATCCAGCTGCGAACCCTCCTCCTGCTCCACCCTGAGCTGGTTTTTTTCTGAAAAGTAATTTTTCTGAAGCAGGATGGGAAGGGAATAGAGTCTAGCACACCTGCCCAGAGAGGCTCTGAACCAGCTTGGGTAGGGTCCTGGTACCATCCCTGCTCATCTCCTTGCTGCCAGGGCCTCTGGCACAGAGCCCCGGGGAAGGGGAAGCGCTAACTCCATCTGCCTCGTGATCCCCTTCCAGCAGACTTCTCTGGAAGGCTGAGGCTGCTCTGCTCATCATGCTCAGTGTGGCCTATGGCACAGCCACCAGTGCTCCCACTGAGCCCAGAAAAGGTGGGGACAGCCACCCCTGAGCTGGTTCTGTGTGCTGCACTGGGGTCTGACCAGTTGAGAAGTTGCCTCCAACGCCCACACCCATGTCTGACCCACCTTCTGCCAAGCAGAGCTCAGCACTGACAGTAAAAGCAGCAAAGCTCCTGCTCCTGAAGGGTCTGTGCCCACACTCTCCGCAGCTGGTGAGCCACAGCAGCAGCTTGAGGGTGCAGCGCAGGTCTGGAAAGCAAACACCTGTGTGAAGGCACCCAACCATCCATCCCCTGTACTCCTTTGGGGCATCCCTCTGTGAGAACAAGGCCAGCAGCATATCTGGTAGGGAAGATCTGCTCCTCCTCTCAATCCACTGCACACCACAAGGAGCTTCCATTGCCACTGCAAACCGGTGTCACGCTGCACACGACCAGAGCCCACCACTGTCCTCATGTAACGACCCACAGGACCCACCTGCAGCAGAGTGTGCAGACCACCCCAAGACCAGCTCCTGCGGCTGAACGAGTAGTGGTCAGCAAGACACAGGGAATTTACTTCCAAACCACCGTGACCTTTTCGCTACTACCTGACCCCTCCTCCCAAAAGCTGCACATGCTGTTGGGACTCCAAAGGTGCAAGAGCCGTTGCTGTGGGATTTGTATGGGGGAATCATGCTCCCAGGAAATCCAAACAACACACACTGTGCACTGGTTCCCATGCCAGAGCTCCATTCCTGAATCCATGGTGCTTTATTAATAACTTTTAAAAGGAATTTTCCAACTGCCAGGGCTCAGGTCAACGCTGAGAGCAAGGAATTGTAGCCCCTGCAGCTAAAGGAGCTGCTCTTCCATCCCAACCCACCTGTCCCATGCAAAATCCTAGGCAGAGTCTTTGCTTCCTTCATGAATAAATCATTTTAGAGAGCAGTATTTCCTTTTAATTTAAAATTAAACCATTCACAAAGTGGGGGGGGGGTGGGGGGGAGAGGAGGGGGAAGAGCAGGAGAAGAGTCTGGAAAATCACAAGTATCTGACTTCTGCAGAGGTCAGGGAACCTTTGACTCAGTCACACACCAAAATGTACCCAAACTGCTGTGCGCAATTGCACAGGATCACACCACTGAGGTCTGTCCCTTCCCAAACCCAGGAAGTTTGAGAGCTGGAGAAGGCGGCAAATGCTGATGGGATCCAGACCAGCTTGAACAGCCCAAGACCTCTCACCTCTCTTTTTCCCAACCAGGTTTTCCTTAACAAACCCAGAGCTCTTATCCAAAGGGATAAAGGGCATTTCTTTGGTGGTGGAAATGTAGGCATGGGAAAGAGCGTGCGCTGCCTCTCCACCCTCCGGCAGGCTCGAGAGCTGAGAAACATTAGCTGTCATGAACCACAATCAAATCAGGTTTGAAATATTTAGCAGTGGCTTGGAAAATGTGGCGGTGCAGCTCTGACAGGCGAGATGTGCAGACACCCATTTTCCATTATAATGGAAATATCAAGCCTGTTCTGAATATGTATAACCTAGAAAAATGTATTGATTTTTCATTCGGCATTAAAAAAATGGAATACCCTGCAGCTGTCAAAAGCCTTTTGTTAAAAGCTCATCTTTCCTGGAATGAGGTTTACCAGAAACAAGTTTTAATTGTACACAGGGTCTCTCCTTTGGAACAAAAAGAATCTCTGACGCTCCCCTTTTCAGGATAAGTAGCCAAAAAAGCCGACAGAAAGGCAGGACTGAGGGCTGGCTGGCTGCTGCAGGCCGCGGCTGTCGGGGGTGAGGGGCTGGCCGCACACAGCGGCTGCGGGCACGGCCCAGCGCTGGCACCGCCCTGCGCTGCCGAGGGGCTGCCCCGCCGGCGCCCACCAACCCGCCTGAGTCACAAGTTCAACTGCTTGCAACCACTTTAAACTGAGTCCCCCAGGGCCCTGGGTAGAGAGGTTTGGGCTCATATGGAGGAGGAGGGAGGTCCACAGTGGGTCAATGCCCTCCTGCATCCTGGAAGCCCAGGATGAGCTCAGCTGCCCCCGAGCTGTGCCAGGGTCACCATGCAGGGCCTGGTGCAGCTGACTCAGAAAGGGTCACAGAGGCACAGGGAGGGTAGTCCCACCTCACACCATGCCCATGGGCCCAGTGCCCTCTGCTGTGGTAACAGAGCAGAGGTAGAACCCAGGTGGGGGTCTGACTTCAGCTCCCGCTATGGATGCATGTATGTGCTGCAATACCATCTGTGCCAGCTCCTAACGGGATTACTCTGCATCAGCTTGTTCATTCCTACTGTTTTCCTGAAAGGAAGAGCAGGACTCCAAGCAGTGCAAAGCCAGCACTAGGCAAGGTTACGAGAGGAATGCCACGGAGCTCCAGCCTGGATGCAAAGCTGGTGGATGAGTCCCACCTGACAAAGGGCTGCAGGAAAACAATATAATACTACATGTACCTTTGTTTAATGACACTTATTTCCCAGACAGCTCCATTGCAGAGCATGGCCAGAGCACCTCTGCTGCTTTCACTGACAAACAGAAACTGCTGACTATGGCGTGCTCAGCTGACATAGATATCAGAGAGTCACAGAATTGTTTTGGCTTGGGAGCAACCCTCAAGACCATTTTGTTTCAAACTCCTGACATATGAAGGAACACCTTCCACTAGACCAGGTTGCTTCAAGCCCCATCAAACCTGGCCTTCAACACACGCAGGGATGGAGCATGCACAACCAAGAACCCCTTCCCTGGGAGAGCACTGCCATTCTCTCACTCCCCGGGAACAAGGCTGTCCATGTTTTTCACAAACTGGGCTGTATTTTAAGCCAGTGAAACCCAATGGGGACTTACCCCCTTTAATTTCAGCAGCACTAGAAAGGTTGCTGTTATTTTCACATATGAAATATAAAAAAAAAAAGGCAAATTCCTTGAGTATGTTTGTAGTGGAGCGTGATGTGATTGTGTTGTCATTTATGGGAAATAATCGCAAGCCCATCTCTCCCTTTCCCCCCATTTTCCAGTCCAAATAACCATGAAAAATTACACTTCAATGTCAGGAGGACAACAAAGGAGGGGCTTTCTCCTGCGGCTTGACGGCTTTTCAGCCTCCCCTTTCTTGGACAAAAACTACCTTCAATTCTGTTTCATTTTAAACGTGATCTAACAAATGCATCTTGACAAGTTCCTTTCTCTTTTTCTTTTAAACAGTATTTTGCACAGTTTAACCTAGCTCCAAACTGGAATCAGCTGGAAAGGAGATGCATGCAAAAACACAACCACAGATCAAACAGCAAAACAAAAGAGCCCATCTCCAGCTCCAGGTCTGCAGGGAGAGGACAGAGCAGTCTCCACACAGAGACCTGCGGGACAAGGGTCCAGAGACAAAGGGGATCTATGGGAGAAAGAGGATGCACGAGTTGGGTGGCAGAGGTAATGAGGCAGGAGCATAGCAAAGGTGCCCGGGGGATGGGTGCCCAGCCCCACTTTGTGAGGGAAGGCAACCCTGGCCTTCTGCTAAAGACACATGGTGGAACTGCTTGAGCAGACAATGGCAGGTTTGGTAGAACCATGGAATCATTTGGGTTGGAAAAGCCCTCTAAGATCATTGAGTCCAACTGCTCCTCCAGCGCTGTCCTGGCTTCCACTGACCCATGTCCCCAGGTACCGCATTGGCGTGGGTTTTAAATCCTGCCAGGGATGGCGACTCTACCACTGCCCTGGGCAGCCTGTGCCAGGGCTGGACAACCCTTTCCAAGAAGGAATTTTCCCAGTACACAACCTAAACCTCCCCTGGCACAACTTGAGGCCATTTCCCCTTATCCTGTCACTTGTTCCTTCAGAGCAGAGCACTGCAGGCCCTCAGCAGAGCAAGAGATGCTTTGTGCTCACTGGGAATATAGGCTCACTTCAGAGAAACTGCAGAGGTCCACAAACAAAACCAGCGCCAATGCCAAACCGAAGTTAGTAGCCAACTTTAGCAACTTCGCAACAAGGTACATCTTGAGAACACTGTAACTATAACAAAACTGAGCTATAATTAATTCACACTTAGCCTTAGGGGCTGAATATTCACAGGAGAGCTCCTAACAACTTTAACCCATCATCCTCACAAACCACACTTAAACGAAACACTAAAATGTCCTCTTTCTGTTTTTTCTTTTAAATATACAAGTCCTACAACTGCTACTCTATTCTCCCTCTCCATGGTATTGCTCCAAGGAAAAGTTAATTAATGTCTTGCTGACCCTCTTTCTCCCCCTCCCCAACTGTTTCCCCATCTCAGCATGTTTGGAGTTCTTTTAAGCTCAGCTAAAAACTTGGGAAAGCCATAATTGCAGTGCCCTGGTTAACGGACAATTAAAATATCCCTGCAGCCTGCGGTACCACAAGTTCCCAACACAGACATGGGGCAGTGGAGGAAAGTGGTGGGGCTGATCCAGGGCAGGGGAGCAGGTCCACAGCCGGGTACAGTGTCCACGGCAAATTGTCACTTCTTGTCCCCAGGGAGGCAAGTTTTTTATTACAAAGAACATGGAAAAAAGACCAATAGTTCTAAGTGAATGTCCCTAAGGATGGTTTGTACATGGGGTGAGTCCTAGAGGGTCTGACACCCATGGTCTGGTGGGTTTGTTCTTGACTAGATCCCAGTGCCGTGTTGGCAGGCTCTTCCTGGACCTCATTTCTACGAAGTAACAATATCCCCAAACATGGGAAATCATAAATGGCCATAAATAATATGTATAATAAAAAATGAAAGAGGATCACCCCCAGACATGCTGCTGCCTCAAGGCAAAGGCAGTTGAGGGAAACGACTGGATGCGGCACTCAGCACTATGGTCTAGTTGACACAGTGCTGGCTGGTCAAAGGTTGGACTCAATGACCTTAGAGGTCCTGTCCAACCTAAATGGTTCTGTGACTCTGAGGAAGGTGGGAGGGAGCCAGCAGGGATGCTCAGACTACCAGCGTCGGGGAACAAGAGGGGTCACTGTAGTGGCAACCAAAGTCATGTCTGCAGAGAGCCTTTAAGCTTTTAAGGGGACTTTGGAGTTAGGAGTTGAGCATCCCCAGGAGCCCTGAGAAGGACAGGACAAATACACCCAGCAGGCTGGACAGACACTTTGGTAGCACAAGCACAATACCTGTGCAGGCTCACCAGGCAGAAAAACCAGCCTGGCAGAGCTGCAGTACCAAAGTTTTTGGTGTGAACAGCTGAAGAACAGAGGCCATGGCAGCGAGGCGGCCCCTCGAAGACAGAGCCCCACTTCCAGTCCTGTCAGTGGACAGCCTGTGGAGTCTTCATTCCCACGCCATCACCTCTCTCCCAGCCCCTCTGCCAGCACCCTCAAAGCTCTCGATACCAAACACCACTTGGGCTGGTGCAGAAGAGAGCAGGTAACACAGGTGAGCTCCTGCATGCACAACCAACACCTGCTGAAGAGAACAGGGAGGGGAGACACCCCACAGCTCCACAGCCATGGAGCTGTCCTTGAGGGCATGCTTGAGGCGTCCCACATCACCCTGCATGGCAGGGATGGCCACAGCCTGGCCTGGGTTGTTCCTCCCTGGGTTTGGGTTAGTGGCACTGGCAAAATGTCAGTAATTGCTTTTCCCCTTGTACTAACAAGCTTTCAGCAGCAGCGACTTCAGTTTCCTGGAGCCAACAGCCCCTTTTTCTCCACCTCTCTTGGCTTTGGGTAATTGAAAGCGACTGCAATTTCAGCGCTGCCTCTCCAGCACTCAGCTGTACTAGGAGGTCAGGGAATGTCGAGTGAAGCCTTTCCACTCACCTCCCCACTGCCGCATGTGCCCACCGAGGCAGTCTGTCCACGGCCCCGAGAACTGGCAAAATAACAGGGGCTGCGAGCAGCCAAGGGAACCCGAGCACAGCCCCACTGCAGTGGGGACAGGGCTGCCCACCACGGCCTCGCACCACAGTGAGCTGCAGAGCCCTGTGACCCTGGACTTCTGTTTTTTCCTCTTAATTTAAAACAGCAGATGGGTTTCTTTTCAGAGAAACTATACCTTCATTCTTATTTCTTTTGCAGCATCACAAAACCCTTTCTTCTGTGATGCCCATGTCTCCTGACACAGATCAAGAAAGGATCTTCCACTTGTCATCAGATCTCAGGTAAGAATGGAGAACAGCTGCTCCAGCTCCCAAGTGAAACATAGAGGATCAAGAAAAAGGGAAGAGCACAGAGCAGCTCCCAAGGAGACACTTGAGGGTACTGATGGCTCTCAAGCTGCTGGCCTGTGGTCAAGCAGGGAGGTAGCACCAGGTGGGCCATGCCAGTGGACTGGGTGGACAGAACCTTTCAGCCATCCCAGGATGGTGCTTGGTGTCTGCAGTCCTGAGCCTGGCTCCTTCCCACTAACAAGGGCATGTCAGGTGCTCTGGGGACTGGATCCACTCCTGGAACCTGGAGCAAGGCGCATGCACAGGTGGTGACTCCAGCAGAGGCCTGTGATAAGAATTTATTTCTCTCAATTACAGGCGCTTGTCCCCAGCCTCAGTTCATCAGCACAGCACAGCCGAGTCAATGAAAGCTCCGTAACACGCTAATCAGATGCACAGCGACTTCCTGGAGCTGCCGGCTGCTCCTAAAATAAGTGGCAACTTTGGGATGTGGGTTTCCAGTCCTGCCCTCTCTCTGCTCCCTGTGCTCTGTCTATGGCCAGGCCAGAGGTGGTTCCCCTGCAGGGTCCAAGGCGCTGCCTTGCACCACACACATGTGCACAGGGGCAGGTAATGCAATGCCTGTCCATATGCTTTGTCTCCCTGCCCACAGGGATCCCTCTGTGCCAGAAGCTTCCAAGGATGAGTTACAGATTTTCAGATTAAGTTTTTGAGGTTTTATTTGAGTTTGACACAAAATATTTGTTGCCTTCAGCCCAAAGCCATTCTGAAATAACTGGTGAATGTCCTGGGCAGACAGAGAAGGGTCTTAATACTGCCCTCACGGAGCAAATGTAAGACAAAAATGTCAGGCAAAAATCACTGCTGAGTTCCCTTCTGATGTCCTCAGAAAAGCAGTGCCTCTGCTTCTCTATTGCAGGTGTCAGGCTGCATGTGGCAGGTGGGGAGGGAGGGCTGTGTGCCCAGGACAGGGTGATGTCCCCCACTCCCTGGGATGCCTCTGGGCTGTGGCCATTTGGTTTAAAATAAGCAAACAAAGAGCCCTTCCCATCGTTCCCCTTCTGAAGGGAACCACAGGAAAAGGCTGTGAACTCCATGCTGTGACTCCAGTCTGGTGCAAACCACCCATGCTCCAGCACCTCCACCGCCTTCACCGAGCTTCTCTGGCATGAGCCGCCGAGGCGCCCGGCACGGGGACACTCTCCCTGCAGCCTGCTCGAGAGCTCTATCGATTCGACACACACTTGGTGCCTTCAAAGTTGTTTATGATCAATATGCAAATTGCCCATGGCATTGATCTGGTATTAATTTTCAATTAGGGAATCCACAAGGGGTCTCCCAGGGTCAATATCCGACAATCCAAGGTAACTCCACGGTGGAGCCTGTGGGACTGATGCTGCCCAGGGCCTGGGGCTGCTCCGGCACCTCCTGTCCTGATCCCTACGGACCTGCCACAGTGGTGCTGGCAGCTGGGGCAAGCCCCTGGAAAGTGGATTTAGGCAGCAGCCTTCATGCTGTGTTACCTGTGCTAACACTGTTACTGGTACTGGCGGTGTGGGGAAAGCCCAGTGCAGGGCTGTGCACAGCAGCATCTGCGGTTGGTGGGGGCTCGAGAGGTTCCAGCAGCTTCCCAGCAACAGAGTAAGAACCCAAATGCTGCCTTACACCATGGAACGAACACAAGTTACAGAAACCTGTGCACCTCCAAAAACATCTAAGAAGTGGGAAAGGTGCCCGTGTGTTACACAAAGGTTCCAAAGTGAAAGAAAGAGCTGAAAGTGCCTTGAAAATCTAGAGAAGCATGCCCCTTTCCAGCGATGTGACCTATCCCACCAGCCACCCTCCCAGCTCCCTTGCTCTGGGAGGCCCAGAGTGAGCTGGCTGCTGCTCCAAGCCCCATGGTGGCACTGGAGAGGTGATGTCCCCGCCACACCAGAGAGGTGATGATGTCTCCTTCATACAGGGGAGGTGATGTCCCCTGTGCATGAGCCGGCCTGTGCCCACCCATGGCTCCACCACTCACTGTGCTAACCAGCACATTAGCTACCCAGGCTAATTGGTTTATGGATAACATTAATTACCATGTTGCTCATTAATGGATGAAATCTTTATTGGTTCCATTGATCAGCGGGACTTGTTAGCCGGCCTCCTAACCAATGGCGGATGTAACAAGCTCTCTTATTGGCATATCAATTAATGCAATCAATTTCTGGCCAGCGGCTGCCATTCGCTTCCCTGCTTGTTAGACTGGGGGAGACAGAGTCATGTCAAGTAAGCATTTATTTAAAGGGTTTCTAATTCTTCTTGAGCTGACTTCCCAGCAGGCTTTCTGCCACACAAGGGTTTTCTGCCTCCAGAGACCTTCCCCTTTCCTTCCCTCCAGAATCAGATCTATGGCAGTCCCTGCAAAATGAGTGATTTCTGTGAAAATATTTATCGAGTCTGGTGAGTAGGAACAGCCACGGCAAGAGGTATGGGATTGACAAGTCAGACTGTGCAACTATCCCAATTTTACACACTGGGGAGACTGGCAGGAGCACAAACCCGCTCCCCAAGTACAGATGGGCTCACCACCCATGCCACAAAGCCTTCCTGCACATGGATCAGTGCTAATTCCAGGGTCAGTTCCCCAAATTAGCATAGTTTTGTAAGGGAATAAGCCCTGGATACTTCTGCTCTATCCCACCTTCCAGAGCAAACCCAGACCACATCACACGAGGCTGCATCCACATCCCAGGTGGTGCCTGCAGCCACTTCCTCTGCCTCAGCCTGGAAAAGGAGAGCAGGATCACACTGCTCATAGGAGGAATTAGCTGGAAAACCCATGGAGAAATGCCATGGGCTTAGGGGAGCCTGACAGTCCTGCCAGACCAGTCGTGCTTTCCTGAGGAGGGTGGCACAGGGAATGGCCCAACAAAACAGCACAGAGCTGGTCATGGTATGACAAAGACCGAGAGATCTTCTGAGCTGTCTCCCCCATGAGCAAGAAGGGACTAGCAGGTAACTGGACAGGAGGCCAACAACATTCACAAGGAGTAAGAGCCGCTGTTCTGATTCCCAGATGTCTGCTCTGTTTTCTTTTGGAGTATTGGCCAGAGTTTGTTCACAAAGACCTCACATCCCATCCTACTGGGCTGAGGTTCCTCCGTTGGCAAGAGGCCCCACATGCCCACAGCAATCCTTCCTGGCCTGATCCCCACTCCAGGTCATCACCCAAGTGACTGTGTAGGAAGGATCTTCCCCACCAAACACAATAATAAATCAAACTTTATCAGAGCAGAACTATAAATCTGTGAAGACTCCAATAATTTCTAGCCACGGGAATAACATCACAAAAGTACTTTTTAAACTAATTACTCAGATTCTGAAGTGCTGCCCTAATGAGCCTTCCTTCTGCCCAGAACTTGCTGAGAGAAAAAAAAAAAAATCTACCTTCAGTACAGTAATTACTGCTTTCCCCTTCAAACTTCTAACTGGAGATCAATGCTGCATTTTAAGACTCATTGATTTACAATTAGCCTGGCTTTCCTGCTAAAGTGTTTTTAAAGCAGAGTTTACTTTTATTTTATTTTGAAATCTCAAAGATCTGGTTCTTAGATTTTACATCCTCATGAGAGGTGTGCTGGGAGCTCACAGGGAGGCAGGCACGCATCAGAACAAGAAAAGAAAACATGCTTTGTTAGGCTGAGACTAGAAATAAGAGACTGAAATATTTAAGGGATAAACATGAAAAAAGGCGAAAGAGGAAAAGAAACAAAGCCAGAGGAAGGGAAGAAAAAGTGGAAAAAAAGAAATGTAATTGCAAAGAGATGTAAAAATAAATTGCACATTAAGGAAGGAGAGTCACTGCTGTGTGGCTTGGAGCTCTCACTGCTCCCTTGTTCATCAGCATCCTCAGGAAACTCAGCAGCAGCTTTGTGCATCTCTGCAAAACAAAGCACTGGTTAAAAGCAGTGCGTGGCGGGGCGGCGCTTGCACAGCCCCGGTAGCCCTGGCTGCTGTGCAACCTGTCCCGTGAGGAGAGCACAGGGAACTGAAGCCATTAAGAATGCCATGCTGATTGCTTCAAATGTGTTTTCTCTGTGCCATAAAGATAATAGCCTCATGGATACATCTGCCTGCTCTCTCCTGCCTCCTCCCCTCCCGGCATCATCTGTTTGGCATCCCCTGCCCTGGACTCCCAGCACTGTAGCAGCTGGACACTGGGATCCAGAGAGGCTGGGGGGTCTCCACCCCTTGGAGATGCTTCAGACCCCAGCAGAGACAGCCCTGGCTGGCCTGTCTCTGAGCAGGGCCTGGGCTCAGAGGCCTCCAGAGGCTCTGGCAAGCTCCACTGCTCGAGGAGCCTACAACCATTCCAGAGCATTGCAGCACTGCTTGGTTCTGACTCATTTTTGTGTCATTTCTGCAGGAAATGAGCTACATTGGACAAACCAGCTCGGCCTTTGCCTCCTACTTCTCCCTATAAACCCAACATCAGGAAGGTCTTCTAGGATTAGCGTAACTGGCAACCCAGCTGGAGACAGACGGAGGAGCCAGGAGGCAAACGGAACCACCGGCAAGGGTTTCCAGTTGCGGGGCCAGCATAGCAGTGCAGCCCACCCTTCACTTATGCTCTCACATATTTTATTCTTTACTACTGCAGGGTCCCAGGTGCCAGTGGCAGATGATGATCCTGGAGTGATGAAAGCAAAGCAAGAAAATAGGGAAGCATCTCTCCTTTTTGTGTTGCATTTTAGAGAAAGCTGCTTAGCCCCATTTCAAAGACTAATACGAAAAAAGTGCAATTAAATCCTCGAAAAACTGACAGATCAGCAAAACAAAACCACCCGGAGGAGAGCACGATTGAGCCTCATTAAGGAAGAGTTCAGTCTGTTTTTAAAACCTTTCTTAACATTTAGCTGGTACCGCTCAGCAGCCGCCACTCCCAATGCGCCTGGTGCAATTAGTGTCAGAACGGAAAGGAAAAAATCAGCCTACGAAACAGGAATTAAACCACCAGATCCAGGCGACAGAAAAAGGTTTGGCTGTAGCAAAACCACCTAAATTTGGACAATAATTCCTCCTCGGGGTCTGTGGCAGTGCTCAGACCCGCTCCACGCGCTCAGACACACACACACACACACACACACACACACACACACTACTTACAGAGCACTGTGTTGGGGCAAATCTGGGCTGTATAATCCCTGTCCCCAGCCCCTCCCTGTCCCCAAACACTCTACATGGCAGTCACATCCCTGGCGAGGGCAGGTTTATGACAGATGGACAGTAAATTACACTGACCTCAACAGCAATTACAGCCACCTCCTTGGACTATAAGGAAATGGAGACACAGGGACAAATCCTGTGCTGTCCTGGCCAGACCCTTGGGCAGGCGGAGCGTGCGGCGCTGACTAACCCCACGCACCGCAGCATGGCCCCAAACAGGACCCGCACAGGCGAGATCTATTCTTTTGCAGTGGGGGTGGGGATGAAACGCATGGGAGATAGAAAAGATGGCAGAGAGAGATGAAGCCATTTTATTAAATCAGGCAAATTCTAATTTATTCTGGGGAGATGGAGGAGAGAAAATGGATTCATTCTCAGCATGCACACTCCGTATCATCTGATCCAATCCTCACTGCCTCGCCAGAGGGGGAGGGGGCCTCGGCCGGCTGTAGTGCTCCCACAGTCAGAGAAAAAGATTAAAAAATAGGATGATTCTCCTTTCCGATTGTACAGCAGTCACGGGGGAAAAGACTTTTCCTGGGAACACCAGGTGCCAAGCCCTGCTGCCAGCTGTGTCCGGGTTTGGGGGTTTGCCCCTTGGGGATGTGAAACGGGCAGCACAAAGTCCAGGGCCCACCACAGCACATGCACCATGCGGGCAAAGTAAGCAGAGAAAGCTGTGGGAGGAACATCCCGCAGGGATCCTGCACACTGCCATTTTTGGTGTTCACCCCAGCACGCACCCTCACAGCTGGCAGAGTTATCACCATCGCTCTTCACCAGTAAGAGACACTGCAATAAAAGTGCCACGTGGGCGGTGCTGAAGTTGTTCGTGGGACCTCAGGTACCCGCGGGCTCATGCACTAGTGCAGAGCACCACCAGAACACCACTGGTGCACGGGGTCACGGGCACTTCAGGCTGCCCATGCCGCAGCCAGCACAGTGCTTCCATGGGTCTGAGCAGAACTCCGGAGCTGAGCTCCCCTGTGGCTCCAAGCCAGTGCTTTGGGAGCCGAGGAGCCCACCAGGCACTGCCAGACTGGAAGCCATGAGTGAGGGCATCCCTTGTGGTGGGACGGCTCAGGTTATCTGAAATGACATGGAGAACCCAAGGGCTGCCATGGACTCTTGTGCTGGGGATGGCTGGTCACTCTCGTGACAGTCAGGTGGGACAGCTCGTGCAGAGATGTTTCCAAGGGAAGGTGATTTGCAAGCTCTGTGTTTGCTGGATGAGTATGATGGGCACAGCTGCCTGACATGCAGAGTGAAGCCAAAGAAACTCCTGCTCTGGAGAAGAAATGTCACTGAATGGCACTGCAGAGTTTTGGAACAGGCACTGAGTGAAAATGCAGAGGTTTGGTTAAACAGCACTGAGGAAAAGCAACCGAGCTCCTGCTGCAGAGGACAGCCACTTCTGGATCTCATGGGCCAGACATCCTGCCAAAGGAACAGACACCTGCGGCCCCTCGCTGCCCACACAGGAGGTGAGGGTGCTTTGGGATGGACATGGACAATGCCGGTGCACCCAGAGAGAGAGGAAGGTGGGATGTTGCTGCCCAAAGCTCCATGGGCACCAAGGTGTCTCCTATTTCAGAATTAACCAGAGGAAAATGGGAACAACACATTATTAATTACCAGTGGTCAAGTAAGTGCAGAAAAACAGACAAGACCTTGGGTGAATGAGAAGAATGCCAACCCTGGCCAGGGCAGAATGCCTTGGGCCTCACTGTCCTGTGTAGAAATCATTCTAGTTATGCTTGCAGTGATTAAATGAACTTTTTATACAACATCCTTCCAAAAATACTCCCCTGCAGGAGCCCCCCTCCCTAAAACCATCAACACTTGTCCCAGCTCAGACTGGGGCCTTGAGGGAGCAGCTTTGCAGGAGGGAAAAGTCCAAGAGCCTGGGGAGAGGGGCCAAGGTGCAGCACCTGGAGCACAAATTCTGAATAGGAGAAATTCCTGTTTTGCATCCAACTCCAGCATGGGCAGTGAAGCTGATTTTATGACTTATTTATTTATTTTGTCTTTGATGAACAGAAGGTTAATATAAGAACAACTCCTTGGCAAACCTTTAAGGGTAATTCAAGCGACACTGATGTGAATCAATGTTCCCTTTGTGAACGCATTACTTGGCAGAAACTGGCTTTTTGTAACCCCCTTAAACCTAGCTGGCAAAACAAAAAGAGAAAAAAAAACGTCCTTCAAACAAAAGGATGAGGTGAAAATAAAGAGAGAGTCAACTGCACTTTATTCTCTTTCATAGAAGCAAATGGATTTGGTGCTTTTTATACATTAATCAATCAATATCACTGACTGTACATCAGCGGCGCAGCCAAGTTATGAATGACCTTTCTGGCAAAGAGGACACTTTTAATGCTCATAAGACTGCTCATAGCTTAGCAACTTTCCGAATTTATGCCTGCATGATTACCCCTCGGAGGCAGGCGCCCGTGAGCGCCGCACTAGATATGACAAGGTTAGTCCTTGCCAATTTGTGCAGAAGGAAGGGGATGCTGCCCTGCATGGCTGCGGCCAGCGGGGGACGGGCTCGCCTGGCAACGGGTGGTCACCTCACCTGACAGGTCCTGTGGAGCAGGAGGAGACCAGCAGGCCCCTGACCCTGCCAGACCAACACAAAACAAACCACGAGTGACCCTCCACGCCACACACGGAAAGAGAACAGGAGGAGCCAGGGAGTAGGTGCTGTGGAAGGGAGAGGCGGCTGCGCAAGTGAAGTGGAACGGCTGGCGCTGAGCATGGCTGGCAAAGGCCAAATTAATCCCATTGTTTGGCCACAAAGGAGGCAGCAAAGTAGCAGTGGAGGCCAGGGAACAATCCCAAACACCCAGCCCTAATTCAACCTTCACCACTATGAAAGGGGGATGGGAAAAGGCCAGAACGCTTCAACTTAATTGGTAACCAAATGCTAGAGCTGTTCCCAGAGAAAGTGCGGCAGCGCCTGCACACGTGAACACAGAGATGGGAAGTCACATCGGGCTGTGCCCCTGGGGTGCCCTAACCCTAACCCTGGGGAACGATGGCGGGGCCATGCAGGGCCCTACGTGCACCATCTCAGAGCAATGTTGAGATTTAGGGGCTTGGGGCCCCAGGCTGGGGCAGGAAGGGCACTGAGTGGGGATGTTCGGGGTGCATCGTGTGGAGAGGCCAGCACATCCCTGCAGGCCAGTGGAAACCTACGCCTGACACACTGACAGGGGAGAAAGCACATGTGTAGAACAGAACAAAAAACCCAAACCACTGCTATTTATTTAATGAAGTGACCACAGATGAATGAAAAGCCTGAAAAGGGGTAGGAGGAGGTACCCACACAGAGAAAGAGAGGGCTCAGGCTCTTCGAGCTGAAGGTGGCCTTCACAGGAGCATCCAAGTGAAGGTTCAGTAGAGTTGGACTAACACTGCTTTTCTCACTCATCACTCTTGGAGGGACTGACAGGGGAAAGGGGAAAAAAAAGTGCAAATTGGAAGCAAATACAGATAGTAATTTCTCATACAGCTCCCAATTAACCTTTGGAACTTGTGGCCTCAAGAAATCATTAAGGTCAAAACAAAATATATGGCAAAGGCATCGAGATGTGCAACTTGGAAAAGCAAACTGAGTATTTGGAATAAATATAACCCTCTTGCTTAGGGGCATGAACTGAATTTTAGCAGGAACAAGGATGAGACCTTGATTTGAGGTAGGAATTTGTTTATGGGTCCCCAGATTTCCCTCTGAAGGAGTCAGAGCAGGCAGGACACTGGTGCTGACAGGCACGTTATTAGCCAATCTTAGAGTTTTAGTGGAAAAATAAATGCATGTGGTAGCTCCTTCTCAGGCAGTTCTGAGGATGTTAATGTCATCACCAGAGGATCAATAGGCCTCGCAGAAGGGACAGGAAGCAAGTGCATTTCAGAAGCACAGGCAAACGGAGGACCAGAGCAGGGACACAGGAGTGGTCCAACATGCACACCGCAGCAGTGGGAATGCTGGAGCGGGTCAGGCCAGGGGTCACTGCCAGCCTGAGCCAGCTGCTGTAAAACCCTATGTCACAAATCATCCCCCTATAATGTATGGAATCTCATTTGGCATAAGGAAAAAAAGGAATCCATTTCAGAACTCAAGCTGTGTATCTGTTGCAATTAAGTCCATAACCTACAGATGAGAGGTGGAGGAGAGCACTTCTTATCTTCACAATGTCTCCTCTGAACAAAGGTCTCAAAGCACTTTTTCATCTTGGGCAGTGCACTGGGTTTGCATGGCAAGGTTTGGGTAGCAGGGGGGCTCTTCCTTCAGTCCTGCCAGTTAAAGACCATCAGACATGTGCTCCTGCAGCAGAAAGAACTCTGAGAGAACAACGGCAGGGAAAAGGCAGGAACAACCAGGAAAGGAGCTGATGCCCTGCAAGGGTATTCCCTGAAGAGAGGAAGGTACAAGGACATTCTCTTCCAGTGCTGACTATGACCCTGCAGACTTGTATCAGCTTTTATACACAAATGGATCTTTCGTGCAGGACAGTGAAGCCTATACCCCAAATGGCCATGTTCAGTGGCAGCAGGCTTCAAACTCACCTTCCAAACAGGATGGCACACCAGCGTGCTGCTCCAGGTCTCACCCTGCTCCACTGTTTACTTATGAACCACTCAAACATCCTTGCTGCCTCCAAACACAAAGCCTGTGCCCAGCTGAATGTGACTGACCTTTCCTTTCTGCCACTGTCCCCAGCCAGGGCACATTAGCAGGGAAGAAGGTACTGAGGTCCCACCAAAACTCTGTGCTGAAGCTCCAGCCCCTCTCAGTTCAGGTCAACAGTGGAACAAGACTCCAAACTAATACACCAAGAACAACACGGCAGCCAGGAAACTTTCAACTCATTAACCTGGGAACACAGGAGGAGGCATGTTCATTCCAGAGGTATTTAATTTGAAGCCCAGTAGCACGGGAAGGGAGGAAACAGAAGCGCAGCAATGGCTACAAGAGTCAGACCTGTGGGAAGGTGCTGGATATGAGCTGCTGCAACACAGTCTATGAGAGAAACATCATAAATCAGGGCTAGCAGTGGAGGAACAGTTGCCGGAGCACATGTCTAAGGTTTTGGAAGGTTTCTTTTTCTCCATGCTACCAGAAGATTGAAGCAGGGGGTTGGGTCAGACACAGCACCTGAGCAGGGGCGAGGCTGGGACAAGACACAGCATGGCTACACTGATGGGACCTTCACCATGAGCCGAGTTTGCTGTCAGTGTGAATCCCATGTCACTCACATGGACATCTAACCTGCTCCAACACACCTTGAGGCCATGCTGCAGTACCTGCAATGCCTTCAAAACTTTACTGATTCACTCCTCACAGGGAGAGACCTTCAATCTTTAACCTGCACCACTGCAACAACCACGTCCTCAGGAGAGTTCCCTATTCTACATCTGTGCAGGAGAAAGGAGAAAAGAGAAACAGGGAAGAGAAGCAGAAGGTGCAGTGGGCACCATGCACTGGGCACCGGCAGCAGAGCTTCAGGGATGGACTACCAAGAGACAGGGATGCCACTCTTGAGTCCCAAGGGAAATGGAGCTCAGGGAGATGTGGAGCTCTGACAGCTGGGCTTCAGTCTGGCTCTGGAGTTTGCATGGATATGGAGAAAAAAGCGGAGAAGAGGGACCGGGAGTCTCATAGTGTTGTACTGCAGCATCTGGTGATACTTCCCCCTTTACTTTTCCTAAGTGGAAAGGGCTTTAAGATGCAGTCAAACAAGAAAAACATTCTAGAGCAAGTCAGCTGTCAGAGCCTCCTCTCCTTCTGCTTAATGAAAGCCATGAGCTCCCCAGGACAAGGGGTGGCTGGAGTGGGATGGAGCTTATGAGATTCCTGCCACGGCTGGGTGCTGCTGCCGCATGCCGTCGGCCTGCCCTCCCCAGCCCGGCCATCCCACCGCTTCCTTCCGCAGGCGCCTCCCGCTGCAGTTTCATTAAGCAGATGCTTGAGGGTTTGGGTAGGTTTCTGTTACCCCCCTTTTACCAGGGGCACAGGAAAAAAGTCACAACCAACTTTAATAAAAACAAAATTAAAATGATTAAACCTTTCATATCCTTTTGAGATTATCTCTTTGCTGCTGGTTGGTCAAAGCAGAGCTAAGGCACAACTGCTCTTGACTTTAAACTCAAAACCAACCCCAAAAAATAAAAAACAAAGGAAATCTGCCTCTGCCAGATATTAAAGAGAACCAATTTTATCCCTGCATTCTGTGGAGCCAGACCTGAAGAGCCCCATGGTATCCCAAATGGAAAAGGACAGAGAGATGCTGCTGGGATGCGAATGGGGTTCCTCAAAATTTAGGTGGGAGAAAGGAGACAAGGAGGGAACAGATAGAAATTATGTTACAGGGCAATACCAGGAAAGAAAAGTCCCCTAAAAGTTTCTCAAACCGTTTGGGCTCTCCTCACATCCTCAGGCCTTCCGAAGGAGTCAGCTGGGCATAGCCACCCTGATCCATGGCTGCCAGAAACACCTTTGCTGGATTTCAATGACCATTAAAGCAATGTGAAACTAAAGCAGAACCAAAAGCTTCCCTAGTCTCTCTGCCTGACCACGGAGGAGAGACTCTGTCATCTGCCCAGCCTTGGGATGGCCTCCAGTGGAGAGACCCTGCCAGAAATACTGCAACTCTATTAGGAACTTGCTGGAAAGGTAAAAAGTCCTGAAGCCATTCAATCCATAAGAAAAATGAAAAAATTCCAAGGTTCACCAGAACAAAGGGGAAGGCAACAAACTGTCCTCTAAATGAACACATGTGACACGAGATCTTGGAAAACAAGAGATAATCCTGCCTGTGGGGGTAGTTGGTGGGGTTGGCAGGGAGATCAGAACTGCTGCAGTAAAGGGAACTGCGAGTTCAATCAGCGCAATACACACATCGCCCAGGGCTGCTTGCCTCTGCTGCTAGTCCACATACGCTACTGCACCATGGGTAAATGTTTTCTCAAAACAGGACAATCCCTCGTCCCACTCTCTGCGTCTGAGGAGATGACAGGAAGGGATTTCCACCTTGGACAACAGAGCTGCTGCACACTCCCAGCTGCAGGACACGGGCCCAGCAGAAGCCGGGTGCACACGACAGGGCCCCCAATGACTCCCATGAACCTGTGGCTGCTCGCCCACCTCTGACCATGCACGTACTGATGGTTTGGCTGGATTTACACGCAGCACTTTGCAAACAAAGCCTGAGCAGGCTGCTGCTCTCAGGGGTTACAGATCGCGTATTGGGAAAAGGCAGTATCAAGTTTTGGAGAGTGAGAGGTAAAAAGCCCAAGAGATACGGATGAAGCTGGGCAGCACTTGGTGTTTGCACACAGGAGCTCAGGCTATAACCTGGGTTGGCAGATTATTAAATGTGTCAATCAAGGACAAGCCTGGAAATTACTTCCCCAGCCCTCTGCAAGGGCCACACATTTCAGACATGTACCTGGGGCATCGTCAGCAGAGCCAGAGCTGCAGAGGGGTTTTGACTGGCTGATGCTGTAGCATGGACTCCGCGTGCTCTTTTCCTGCAGGCACCATAGAGGTGATCTGCTTTGGTAAGCTCTTAACTGCTGTGTGAAATCAAGTCCCATGAAAAAGTGGAGAGAGATTACAAAACAAACTGGAGATTTCTTTCCAAAACCCTCCATTACCTCCAGCAGAAGCTGGAGACCAACAGGCGTCATTAAGAATGACCACACTGTCTTTAATGGAGACCAAGTGGAGGATGTCAGATCCCACTACATTTATTTCAAGCAGGGAGAAATACAATTTGCCATTAACAACTTTCCCTTCAAAAGTCTTAAAGTTCTACTGGAAGTAGAGAGTCTGCTATCATGAAAAATCCACCCCAAAGGCACATCTCCCACCCCTGCTGTAACAAGCTCCATGAGTAATTACTCCGTGCTTTACGATGGTGAGGAAAAAATGCCCTGCATGGTTGCCCACCTTCAGGGTGGGAAAATAACAGGATGGTTCCCTCGCAGGAGTTTTTTGTGGAAGATCTCCTCTCCTTTTCTACACAATTTGCTTCATTTTACAGATGGGCTGGTCACAATTCCCAATCCAGGAAATGGCCACCAAGGGAATAGGGGAACTGGAGAGCCTGGACAGTAGAGGAGGGAATCAGAGAGTAGTGCCTCAGTCTTGAGGAAGCAGATGAGGTATTAGAGCATGCTGTGGGCCTGCCAGATCACAAATGGATTCAACCGGGCTGGCATCGAGCCTCCCTTCTGCTTGATAGAAACTTTGCATTTGAGAGAAACCTCTCACTGCAAACCACATCCTGGTTGCTCCCTGACCAAACTGGCTCCCCAGCACGTGGGACCTGCTCCTGTCCCCCCGATGGTGATGCCTTCGAACCCCTGGGGCAGCCACAGAACTGCTTGTGAGAGGGAGGAACACAGCGTTTGCATGACTCAGTGCACAGAGGTGCAGCAACCAAATGAGCACCCTGCTGTCTGCAGGCGACACAGGCAGAGTCAGGCTGAGGTGTGATTCTGTGATTCTGAGGTTGGGAGCTACTATTTTTAAACCACGTGGGATTTTCTCATCCAAACACTGCTTCAGCTATACCTTAGGTCTGTTTACATACTTGGTTTCATTAAAGATTCACATCCCGATTTCAGTCTGCAGCTCCCAGCCCTTCAAAAGGTCACACACTGAAACGCAAGGGAGACGTGGACAAACAGTGCACCTCTGCCTGTGGGGCAGACGGAAGGGGAAAGCAGGGCCTCTGAGGCATCCCCCCCTTCCAGGGAGCCAGCAGCTTTCCAGCTTTGACTGCAAAACTCTGCTCTGAGAACAGAGCAGAGTTTTGCAGTAAAGACAGTCCTCAAAATAACTGTAATCCACCTGTTTGGAGCAGGGAGACTGGCCGGTCCCCTGCTGCGGGCTGGCAGAGGGAGCAGCGCGGGTGCTCCAGCAAGGGTGGGCAGAGGGGCAGAGGTGAACTCCCCAGCCCCCTGTCCGTCCTGCCAGGACAAAGGGGCTGTTCACAGCATTTGGTGTCCAGCAAGGGCTGCCAGAGAGCTGGCCCTGCTCTTCCTGCAAGGGCCCCAACAAGAACCCTGCGCCGGAAGGAGATGATTGCCAAGGATTTGGCAGCAATGAGAAGGATTGCTGTGACAGTGTGACCACCACACTGAGGTGTGACCGTCCTCTGCGGTGAAATGGGGAGAGGTTGGTGCAGGCAAGGAGCATGGACACCTGAGGACACCTAAAGGATGCCTGTCCCACACAGTGGGAAGGGCGGGCAAAGGCCTACTGCTCCTCCCACAGGAAGACACTATGGAAAGGGAGAGAAGAGATGGAAAACAGGAGGAGTCAGGAGAAACAGGTAAGGGAGGAAACACATTAAGTGCGACCAGCACTTGCCCAGGGGTACAAAGGCTAAGCAATGGGGGCCCAACAGCCCCACCTACATGGGTGGCACATGGAGAGGAATATGATGGGGAGAGCAGGAGCACTATGTGGTGGACAGAGGGCAGAAACCCCGCTCTGACCAACGACCCTGTGTGCAGCTGCCCGAGCTACGGAGAGGGGTGTGGTGCTTGATGCCTTCTGGGATGAAAGAAACACTTCCAAAGTCAGAATGAAAACTCGATGCAGGTTGTTTCACATTTGTTTCTGTCATTATCTAATGAGCCGTAAGTGCATTCATCTGACATCTTGAGACCGTTTTGGTTTTTATTATGGTCACTCTTTCTTCACTTTTTTCTTCTCGAAACCCCCATCATTAAAAATCAATTCGCTTATGAGTAACGTTACACAGATGCTGCTGCAGCAAGGGGCTGACATCTGCAGTGGCAGCAACCCAGATACCACAGCAAGAGATGTCCAAAAATACCCTGAGAGGACAATACCCCCTCCCTGAAGCTGTGTTCTCTCTGATCAACAAACCAGCTGAACTTCCAGCCACTTCCCCATCTCTTGCATAATGAGCACACTTCTCAAAGCAAGCAGAAAAGTTTAATTGTCTTTAATTATCCGGTTCAAGGAGGATTGGGTTTCCTGCCTGATGTCCATGTAATTTCCCTGCCAACAACTTTGTCATTCCCTTACTGGAAGCGGAGGGCAGATCCTAAAGCTCTTCCCCAAAAGACACCCAATTTTTGAGGAGTGCTGAGGGGCTGGCACAGGCAGGGACAAAGGCTCCTGTGTCCCTGGAGCGGCTGCTCAGGCTGCCTGTGCTTCTTCAGGGTGGGAGGGAGTGAATTGCAACTAATGTGCAATCAAGAACCATCACAATTACAAATGTAAATGAACAGGCAATTGGCACTGACCTTTGCAGATTGTTAGAGGACTAATTAAGGTGTGATCAGAGCTCTCTTCCAACAGATTGAGATGCATCTACACAAGCAAATATCTACTCACCGTCTCCAGACAGCACTGCTTTTTCCTACATACTTGCACACACCAGAGAGTAGGTACACACGGAGCAGGTACACACAGCATTCAACACCAGCACCTGCGCTCTGTGCACAGCAATGGGACGCAGCGGGAGGGGAACAGGGTGACTCCACTCTGTCACACGAGGCCACAGTACAGAACAGACCACTGCACTTGGACTGCGGCAAAGCAACAGAGAAGTCATGGTCCCTTTGTGCCCCAGCAGACACGTGTCACAGACCAGAGAAGTGTCACAGACAAGTATCTGTCCCGGTCTCTGAGCCTGGTATCTAATAACACAGAGACGCCTTATCAAAAGGCAGAGGGGAAAAGTCCACCCAGCCCTCAGAAAACAACACTAAAAACCATAATGGGGACACAGGAGAGACTCTGTTACAGAGAAGGAGGAGACGCAGGGCACACACTCACACCGCCCCCGTGCACAGCCCTGCCCCGCAGCTGAGCATCCCCACAATGGGATCAGAATGAGTGGGAGATGGGAGCACCCCTTCTCCCCCCTGGGGTTACAGCAGCTTCTCATCCAAACCTGACTCCCATCCCTGCAGGGATGCCTGGGCCAGCATGCCAGTGAGGTGTCCCACTTTGATCAGCTCAACAGTGGGCTTGAGGAGTGTCTGAAATTAAGTATCTCAGCTTAAAGTGACAAGCAAAACTGACCCTTTGCCTTCTGAAGCCTTATTCTTGCTTGTATTCATAACCTTTGAAATAAAATATGATCAAGAAATTGTCAGTGTCTTGTTCTCTGTCAGTTTTTGTTGAAGAACCAACGGGTTTAAAGAAAATTAAAGTAAAATACTTGTAAATCAAGCTTTCCTTTCAGTGACTTGTCAGGACTTTCACTTCAAAAATACTACATTTTTTAAAATGGTCACCAAAATGTTTTCCCTCCCAGCCAGTCAGCTCCTGCCCTCCCAGTACCTGCCATGTCCTAATCTGGGCGGCCGGATGGGAAAGATAAGGTTTGTACAATAAAAGACAAGGTAAACAGAAATTTCTAGAGTAAACAAGGTTTTCAAGGTTGTTCTGTCTATCACAAAGGGCACGGATGGTTTCCCCTCTCTGCTCGTTTTGCATTTAAGCAGCTCACAACCCACAGCCCTGCCCAAAGAACCCTTCTGAACTCGGAATGTTTTCCTACGGCAGAGCACCGCAGCGCAGCGGAAGGGCTGCCAGAGCCGCTGTCCCCCCCGGGCGGTGTGGCAGCCACCACGCTCTCACTGTGACTGTGACCTTTGGGGAAGCGTGTTCCACGCTCTCGACTCTGCTGGGCCGCCAAGGTCACAGATTGGGCACTTTTTTCCACAAGACTGAATTTAACTCTTAATGAAAAATCGCCTGTCTTCACTCTTGGGGTGTTTTGGGTTTATTTCAGATCCTCGTTTCTCACAGGCATAACAGCAGTAAGACCCAGGTGTGAATTCAAGGGACATTTACAAAACCTCCGTCAGCTGCTGCCGCTGTTCCTTCTCAGCCTTTTCAGCCAAGGCCACCTTCCTCACCTCCATGTGCATTCACTGCAGAATGCCAGTTCCTCAGGCTATATGTAGGATTTACCAATTTTCATAGCAGTCATAGAGAAAAGTCCTGCTTGAAGCTAAGAGGAGGACTGTGAAGGCTTTTGCTGGCACACCCCAGCTCCAGCACCTTCATGCCTTGACAGCACACAAACCAGCTGACCCAGGCTGATTCTCCTCCTCTCCTCCCTCTGAAGAGGGCTTCAGGAGACCTTGAATTTTCAGAACATGAAAAACTTCTCAACCCTTTGTGTGACTAAACAAAGTACCATCTCTGCTCCATCCAGCCTAACTGCTCCTTTTAGGCACATTTCCTCCTGCTGGATTCACAGCTGCAATCCCTGTCCTATGATCTGTGTGAGCAAATGTTTCATACAAGCCCTTCACTTTATTTTCCTTATGAAGAGGGGACATGGAAAACAGACATGGAGAACAGACATGGAAAACTTGCATGTCCTGCCCACCCCTTTTGCCCAGCTCCTCCTCCCAGTCCAGTGTGGCTGAAGTACCAGAAATCAGTGCCAAGCTGGCACAGCTTATGCTGGTGCTCAGGGCATCACTTGACTCATTGGAAAACATCTACTAGTGCACTGGTTTGTTGAGTTGCCCAGATATGACAGTATCTTTAGATGTTCATACAATGTTCCAGGGTTTAAGACACCAACCTGAATCAACACACGTAACTTCAACATCCTAAACTTCTACATCCCAAATCCCACCTCAGGCCAGGTGGGATTCCTGTAATGTGTTACTGATAAACCGTGTCATCGCACAGCAGGGAAGAGAAACAGGAACATCACCAAGTTTGTCACCGAAGAGCACAGTGGGTCTAATGCCACCCACCCACCCTGTGGCGCTGGCCCCGCTCACGCCAAGGCAGCAGCACTCACCGGCCTCGGCAGCTGGACACTTGCGAATGGTGAAGATCTGTCCTAGGTCCTCCTCTTCCTCAGGAAGACCTTTCTGGAGGCGCTGTAGCTTCCGGAGGCTTTCACTCCGCTGGTGTTTCATGGAGCGTACATGCTGGATGAGGTTCAGCTTGGCCTTAGTGGAGTAGTTACAGAGGACACAGTGGTAGTAGCAGCTTTCACCTTCGACCCCGCTCTCATGGTGCTGCAGGTGCTGTGGAGAACAAAGCAGAGGGATGTCAGTGTCCTTTATCACCCCCAGTCTCCTGGGTTAGTTCCCTGTAAACTGCTAAAAGCCACCTGGGAATTGGTTAAGGAACCACATTTTGACACAGATCCAGTGAGACAAAGCCTGTTTGCTCCCAAGGTATTACATGCTCTCCTGCTGAAGAGCATGAAAACCAAAAGACACTGAAATGGGCACAAAGCACAGATGGAGACAGACAAGATCACCTCCCTCAGTGAGGGAAAGCACTAGACCCAGCAGTAACACCTGCTCATGACCCACTCAGGGCTCACTCCTTCACACTCAAAGCTTGTCCTGGGAGAGGATCCAACTGCATATCAAACATAAAATTAAATTTTGTAAATTCTCATGGAAAACTATGAAGAGTAAAACTAAAGCAACCCTAGAACACAACAAACCCATTAGATAGAGAGGTCCTGCACAGTGTATGGAAGCAGAGTGCAGAGCCATCCTGTCCATCATCCAGCTCTCCGCTCCCTGGCATCCAAGTTTTACTCCCTTGGGTCAGGAGGGAAGCAGCAGCCTGGCCTGTGAAAGAGACCCAGGCTGAAAAGCCAACAGTGAGCATGCAGCCAAGTACCACTGTGAGAGGCCAGCACTTGGAAAAACCTTGTCCCCCTCCTGAGCTGTGCTGTTGCAGCCAATACCACTAATTCCAGATTATGATACCGCGATTATTTGGCAAAACTTATCAATCCTCTGGTACACAGATACGTGCCTCTGGGGAAACAAACAGCCATTTCCTGTCATGGATCCCACAGACGTGGCAATTATTTCTTAGAACCAGAAGGAAGAATTCACCATGCACAGCCACGCTGGCTGCCACGGCACAGCTGCTGTCCCTTCCCCCTGGGCAGCAGGAGGTCACAGGAACTTTCCCAATTCCACAGTAAGGGTGTGTCACTAGTTGAGAAAAAATGAATACCAAGGTGAAACAAAATGAGATCCCTCAGTGAAGGCCTTTGGTGTTTCCATCCCACACCGAACAGTTCAGCTGAGCAATACTCCCTGCCAGCTCCTCCCATCCAACCCCGACACCCCCTTGTGTCTTTGTGTCATCTCACGGAACTCTTTCCTCACCACACACTTGGCCCGAGGCACAAGTACAGTGATTTGGAAATGATCTTGAGGTTTGTCAATCAAAAATATTGCCTACGTGCAGCCAGGACCTTCTGGTAAAAATTCTGATGCTTATTATCTCAGTTACAGCTGAGATAAGATTAAAGACACATATTACCCAGCGCTGTGTGCCTTGCTCACATGGAGGAAGGAGAGCCCTCTGAGTCTAGGAATGATTAAAAATAGGATATGAGCTGATGCCTAGGCTTCTGATTGGAAGGGTGAGGAAAGAGAATAAATGTATTCTAGATCTGGCTAATTAGACTAGCCTCTTTTGGGATCACGATGTATTTAATTAAATTCACTGTAATATTTGAAGAATCCACGAGGGCACTAATCCCACTGGTGCCCTCAAAAGATTTTTTGCTGTTTTGCCTTATAAGAACTTCTTCCTCATCTCATTTCTATTGTCTGCATGTGTTACCCTCTTCCTGAGCCAGAAAAAGATGAATGGCTTAAGGCATGAAAGGTCAGCGAGCCCGTCGCAAGAGTCGCGTGCCCACCTCAGACGGGCCAGCCTCGCCAGCCTGGCTCTGCCCTGACCCCTGCCATAACGCCCCAGCTCCAACCCCTGCCATAACCTCCCTGCTCCCAGCTTGCTGCAGGCTGGGGCCTGGCTCCAGGAACCACACCAGCCCCATCCTCGCCAGCCCATCCCACAAACCCCGTGCTGGAGCTCAGGAAGCGCCCACGGGCTCAGCAGCAGCTTCTGCACAGAAGCCAGAGGAAACCCCCAGTGAGCAATTAGAGAAAAATCCGGTCACGGGTTCAAGGAAATATTAAGGACATGGTCTCTGTGGAACCAGAGGCACAGTCTGCGCTGTTCTCATTTAAAAGGGGGTTTTAGGAAAACATTTGTTTTAAACAGTTTAATAAATGTGTCTTATTTTATGCTCTTCTTTTGCTTCGTCTCAAACATCCCTCGCGCTGGGGTCAGCCTCACCTGCCTATTGTGATGGACAAGTCATAGGCTGAGGGTGCCACCACCACCAAGCCCTGGGCACAGCACAGCGTGCACCTGATTCAACCCATCCCCCAGCAGAGGAAAGGAGCAGTCCAGAGAAAAAAGATGTGAGGGCTGAGCCAGTCCAAGCTGTGCGCTGCTGGAGGCGATGAAATGCTGTCCAAGTACGTGTAGTTATTGCCCATCACACTGTTAAACTTCCCTCTTGTGAGAATTTATCCGTATCACAGGAAACAAATTCAAAATACTAAACCAGAACCTTGTTAGAAGACAAATCAACTTGAAAATCAAAAGAATATATTGTTCCAAGGAAAACCAACCAACTTCTGTCAGAAAACATCGATTTCTGTGAGTCTGGGGGGGGTGTTCGCCCCCTCCCTCTCCACAATAGGAAACTTCCAACATCTGGTTCTTCACGCATGGCATGCAAAATATTGATCAGCGTGAGTCAAAGCTACACTTTAAATCAGAAACAGAGAGAGGAACGCTCTGATGGAAACCATACGGCTCACGAGTGCAGCTTCCCAGGGGACACGGGTGTTCCTGTCCGTACACCAACTGTGGCTCAGCACCACGGGCTCCCAGCACCTATTCCCACATGCGCCACACCACGCGCAGCCTGTCCGCCGTGCACGGAGTGTGCAGGTCTCCGGGCAAGGCTGTGTTCTCACAGTGATTAGCACAGGAGGGTCCTGCTCTCTGAGCAGGAGGGAGATGAGAGGGCCTCATCTCCCTCCTCTGCCCCCACTCCGTGCCACCCACCCCTCAGTGTCCCCCAGCCCTGCCCTGGCCCCGGTGTGGCCGGGGTGGCCCTACACCGGTGCCAGCTGCACACGCTGGGCCAGGCCCATGTGCCACTCTCCAACATCTGCCTCAGAACTGTTTTCTTCTACTAAATAGTAAATGCTCACAGGGTACGACTACGGAAATCTGATTTTTAAACAAAGTAAGGAATGACGCTACAGTCAGTTCTTTTTACTCTCCCTCCATCCTTCACATACCCCAAACTCTGTTTATTTTACCGTCTCTACCCCTCTTATGCTGCCTCACTCACAGTAACTTACAGTAATCATGGAATTGAACATGACACTGTATCAGCCTGCCCGACTGCAGGCAGCCCCCCTCACCCCATGCCACATACCACACAATGGTCCTTGGAGCTAAAACTGTAGTACCCAGGACTGAGACCCCAAGTTGCTGCTGTTACACAAGTAACAAACTCTCATGAACGTCTCTGTAGCTGCTCCTGCAGTTCATATTCACCATCTGATTTCTAAGCTTTTCTACATCTTTTAAATTTTTTAAAATCTTTTAAATTTTTAAAGATGTTAAACAACTATCTGCTCAAAATCTCTTCTGTGCAAAGTTTATTCAGCCATGGTGTAACGAGCCTGATTCCGACGGTGACAGGACAGAACCCCCCCCCGAAGCACTGCCAGGGGCACGAGGGGGTTCTCCAGTCCCTCTCTGCCATGTTAAGTAGCTCAGCTGCTGTTCTGGGGGACATCTGACCTGTAACCTCAGCCCACCAGGGAGATGCAACAACACTTTGAACTATCTCGTGCTTTGGATGTTTATTACTCAATAAAAAAAGGTCCCATTTCTATGCAGTCTTAACCTCAACTGGCACAAAGCTTTCCCTTCGGAGGGCCCTGAATGCTGCTCAGGACAAGCCCATGCTCACAGCACTCTCAAGTCCTTGGTTTGCACTGTGAGGGGGAACACCCCGTCACCACCCCCAAGTGGTGTCCGTGGTACAAAAGCAGTAGAACGTGTGAGAAAACTCTCTCCAGACTCGAGGATGGCCTCTTCTTGTGCAGACTTTGGCAGGACACCAGCAGCAGAAACTCAGTCACTGTCCCAATGACAGGCAGATGGCAGTCCCCAGCTCCCCTGTGAGATCCCCTGCACGTCTGGGTCTCTCTGGGCAGGAGAAGCAGGTGAGATAACAGGACTGGGATCCAGAACCCAAAGTGGGAAAATAAGCTCATAAACGCTGCACAGCAGCAAACCAGCACAACCAAAAGGAACAACGTTCCTCGCTCTGGCTGTGAGAGGGCTGCCGGCTGCAGCCCTGCAGATCCTCAGCTGACAGCACCCCAGGGCTGTGCAAAGCCTGCCAGGCACGGCCCCAGCGAGTCCCCCGCCCTCCTGCTTGCACAAACATCCTCTTCCTCACCCCTCTGACCATTCCGTACGGCCAGGTGGTGTGTGGGTCACTGACAAACAGTCTGGAAAAACCTCCTCCACATCACTTCCCAGCACTCTCACATCGCAGGATACCCTGCCACGAAAACAAAGGTCACTCCACTATTCAGGGCTTCTCGAAAAAGAAGTTGTCAGACTTCAACATCTTTGGCAGAGGTTTTGTCCACATGTAACACTTTTCCTACCTCTGAACTCAGCACTCAGCTCCGTTAGCATGGGTAAAGTTAGCAGTGATTTCAGAGAATTGACAGATGCAGCTGGAGAAGGAGGAGCCAAAATCTGCTGGAAGATCACAAAAGCCACAGAAAGAAGCAGCACTGCAGAGGTGCACTGCGCTGGCCGCCTCCTGCAAGCACTGATGTCTGAGCAGCCCCAGTGACCAGAACCAGCACACAGAAACAGGGAGCGCCTCAGCGTTTACTCGGAGAGGTTGACCCAAGCTCAGGAGCTACTGGAACCACTTCAGCCCCACCAGCACATGTGCAGCGCAGGAGAATACCCAGGGACTGACTCTTCCTCGGGGTAAGGTCAGACAGGGGTAATTAGGCACAGGCTTGGTAGGAAACACTTCAGGTGCCAGCGAGGACTGTATGCCCCCAGGGAGGGACAGGAGGTGACCCTTACAGCGGAGCTGGAGGGGGGCTACGGGTCACCACAGAAAGGGACCCGACCCCACTGCAGACCTCAGAAGCCTTGTGAGCATCTCTTGGCCCCCATGTGCCTCTGATGTGCTGCATGAGATAAATCACACAGCCCTGGAGGAGAAGAATCTGAATTTTTAATGAAAGTCATGTGGATGCAGCTGTCTGATCCTGGTCTGTTCCAAGTACTCCATAAAAGTCAGGGTTGGCCAATTCATCTTGCTCTCCTTTCACACCTGCAGCCCCAGCTGGAATTTCCTGGAGCCGGGGAGCGGCGGGCGGCTGCAGCGCGCAGTGGGACACGCTGTCTGCGCTCTGGGGAGAGCTGGAGTGCCCACAGCTGCCCCCCATCCCCCTGGAAGGGGGGAAAATTGATTCTGCATCCAGCAGGTTCAAAAGCTGAACTTCTGCTCTTTCATATCCATCAACATCCTGAATTGTTTACTGCTTCCAGAGGAGCAGCATTACAAACCCTTCCCTCCTCCAGCCTCCTGCCTCTGTGCATCACAGCTCCACGGTGCAGTGCCAGCGGTGGGGTTCAGGCTTGTTTGTCCCTGAGTTTCTGCAGCTCAGCTTGTGGTAACTGCTCTCTGATCCTTACTTTTCTTACCAAGAGGCTGGAAATGTAGCACTCCCTCCTGCCACAGAGGCCGAGGTACCAATCTAAGTCCCCAGATCACACGGAAAGGCCTGAAGAACAGCCACAACTGCCCCCATTAACAGCCCATCCCTATACCCCACCAAATCTGTATTTTCTGAGCCCTCCAGCCCTGCCTGGCATTAAGTGACACCACAGATGCTCTCCTCGCTAGCCATGCGGCTGGTCCTGGCTGTGCTGCAAGGTTTTGGGTTCCCCCACAAACCCAAAAGTGACCCAGCAAATGGGGTTTGTTCCACCAGCCCTTGAAGTCTCATTAAAAGCCAAATATTGCTCAGCCTAAGGATGGAGAGCTCAGCATGGATTTTACTGAACGTTAAATCAACCAGCGAGCATAGCCAGCAAACTCTGTGGCACTTTAACTTTAAATAATGCAATAATTATTGAATTTCCTTTTTATAACTGAAGTGCTGGAATGTAAACAATGGGGCTGTAATTGCAGGAAGGGGGGATCAATAGAGGCAATCGTTTTCAGCCATGTTAATTGTAAATACAATTGCTCCAAGATGTCAGCCTCGTTCTTCTCGCTCCCAGAATCATCCTAACGGATGACAGAGTCCAACTTTCCCATTACAGCTGTTCGTTCCTTTAAGAGGTTCTCAATCAGGTCTGATCAATCTGTCAAGATAATGCATGGAGTAAGTAAGACTCTTCCAAACACAAGCTCCCAATCAATACCCCGGACCTGCTTAATGAGGAGGGGCTAAAGCCCAGGGGGAGGCACAGTCCCAGTTCCTGCTTGGCTCCAGCAGCCAACTTCATCACAGGGTCTTGGAGCAGCTCCTAACAAGGACATTGTTTATGTCGCCCGTGACGAGCAGCATCCCTGCACACCCACAGTCCCATGGGGTCTGTGGACACAGAACAAGAGAGGTTAACAGAAAGCAAGAGGCTGAACTTGTAATAACATCCCCCATGCCTTTTTAATTGTGCAACACACCTGCAAGTACTAATTAATCATTCCTTAGAAGAGATGCCCGAAGATGCAAACCTCTGTGGTGACAGCTGAAAGCCAAGAGCTCCACTAAGACTCCTCCTGTGGAAGACTTCCTTCCCATGTCTCGCAGAAGGACAAAGTCCACAGGAGAGTCAGCACTGGCCCACTTATGCCAGCCAACCCCTTCCAGTGTAGGGGAAACAGAGTGGGATGCTGGCTGAAAACCTCTTGAGGGAGGGAGGAGATGCCAAGAGGGTGAGGGAACAGCCAGAGACGCTGTTCTCCAGCTGCAGTACCTAACTGCAGGAGCACAGGTATCCCTTGCACACCTGCGTCGCCGTGCACTTGCTGAGCAGCCCAGAGAGGGGGAAACGAACAGGTCTGACCGTACTTGGGCACCCTCCTGCAGCACTGAACTCTCTCTTCTCCCACAGCTGCGCTACAAAGACTTGCCAGCACAGCAAATCCACTCTTGGGCAACTTCAACTGCAGAGAATCTTCCAGACCCCCAAAATCTCCCCTGGGAGACACAGGCGCAAGCGCTGCTGTACATGGAGATGCACACAGGAGTGTGAGTATTGATCCTGCTAATTATAGTGCTAAACCAAAGCACAATGAGAGTACACTTCCTATCAGCTGGCCCGTAAAGTGCTGCCCTCAACCCTGCATGCTCCTGTCCAGCTGCGGCTCCACCACAGGACCCACGACAGCCCTGCAAGGGCACCTCTGCTGCTCACCTGTGCACCTCTGACCAACAGGAACCAACAAACTTCACATGAAGTGAGCCAGTCAGGATGTGAGGGATGTCACCCAGAGCTAGCCTCATCCAGCAGCTCCTGTGGAGCAGCACAGAGCTTGGGAATGGTTGGAACTCCCCTTGTAACTGAACCAAAGCATGGACTAGGGACATTCTGATCCTCAGGAAAGCATACAGTTTTGTCACTTCATATTTCCAGGGATGCTGTCATCCCTGATTGAACACGGTGGAAAATCTGTACTTTTGCCTGCAAAGCGCCGTACGGAAAGCAATAGGACGGAGTGATGAAAAAAGAAAAAAAAAATTGTGCCACAACACAGCAACATCACCAACGAAGAGGCTCAGGGCTTCCAGCCCACTCCCTTCTCAGTGCTGGGAGAGGCAGGAGCTGAAGAATTCAGGGAGCGTCATCTTTTCCAGGGTCAGGAAAACAAATGGGGAAAGAACAACTGAAGACAGTAACCGTAAGCAGGCCTCACAATGCCACTGCCCAGACCTTTGTAACAGATTTTGTACATCTACTTGAAAATAATCAGTTCAGTGTGAGTTGTTAAGCTGTGAACACTCAGGTGAACTAGAGCAGCCTGGGAATATGGAAAAACACTGGATAAAAAGCAAATTATGTAATCAAAAGGTCTGGGGGGAACCTGGAAAGACAGCAGGATCGAAATCTGTTGTCCATATTGTAATTATGTAGCTGCTGAGTGATTGAAGAGGGCTTTCTGTAACACAGACCCAGGCTAGGACTCTCCATACCAGTGATGTTTTGCTTCCTCCGGCCGCCAAGGGAATGATCCCTGTGTTAAGCAGGAGGGCTCTCCAAGGAGGCTCGGATGCAACGCACACTTGGGTCTTGTGTTGATAATGCAGCTCAGACTTAGCCACCCAAACTCCTCTCTATGTGTGGAGCCTGTTCTAAGGATTTAAATTAAAATCCTATTTTTCCCCCATATTAAGTCTTTTGGAAAAGAACCACCAGTTTCTGAAGGAAAAGCTTGAGGACTGTCTTATACCACTGTGCTCTGCCCCACATCCCAAAGTCAAGGGGCACCCAGGTGTGCCAGTCCCTTCCCTTGCCTTGGCTCCAGCTGCCCCAGGGACTGCAGCGTAGAACCCCAGCAGTGAGTCAGAGGAGCACCATGGAAGTGAGCTCCTTCTGTAGGCAGGACCCAGGGGACAGGAGGGGACCCCCACGTGCAGCAAGGGACTGTTGCAATAATGCGCCATGACACAGAAACCCACCCTGAGCTCCCATTCTTTAATGGAACACTACGGACACAGATTAACTCCCCTCGCCTGGGATTTATTGTTTCATCTATCTCCAGGGAAGTTGTGACGGACTGAAGCTTTCCTTGTTTTGATAGTGCTTCTTTTTAACTTCCTACAGCACTGCACCACCTCAGCTCCCAGCAGATAACCAAAAGCAGTAACAACAATGCACAAGACAATTTTTCAATCCTCTCCATAAATTGCAGGATATCAGTATCAAAGACATGGAGGACACAATCTCCCCATGCAGAAGCCAACAGGGATCCATGGAAAAACAACAGACTCAGTTCATCCTTTGCCCACAGTCCACAGCAAGGATTTTCAAGATCAGGTGATAAGGGAGGAAGGAAAACTAAAGGATGTGTGATGGCCTAATATGACAGAACGGAAGCAGAAAGAGGGAATACATAATACTCGCTGAGTCTTGAAGGTGAGATGAAAACCAGTAGAGCCAGGGAAGCCCCCTAGAAGTGGAGCAGCCCTTCTCCAGCAGCACAGACTGCAGGGCTGGGCACCAGGCTGGGCAGCCAGAACAGGACCTTTGAGGCACATGTGGTGCATCAGCCGACCCTGAACATGAGGACAAGAGCGCCGGCTGATTTCAGACCACACTGCCGAGGTAAGTTCTTTAAGTGTCTGTGAAACACAAACAGAACACAGAGCACCACGGAAATGCCCATGAGACAATAAATAATTCTTCATTCGGTGAAAGCTTTGGATTGTATTAGACAAAGCCTGGGGCAATGTAATGAAAGAGGAAGATAAAAAGAAATGGAATAATTACTCACAGAATGAGGCAAGAATCCTGCTGGAAAAATATGTATGGAACTACTTATAATTAAGAACCAAAATAATGTCTGCACACAAAGGCCTGAATTAAGGCAACCTGCTACTTCCTATGTTCTAAGATGGTTGTGAGGGCTCTGTGAACCCAACGGACACTATTGTGTCCTAAGAACTGTGTACAGAAATTCACACAATTGCTCCTTGCTCCACACCCCTGAGCAACTACTCTGTAAGGAAAGCCACCAAGTTCTTGGGGAGGAGAAGCCTTTCAAACACAGCCTCCTCCAAATTTAACTGAGAGACCTCTCCAGTCCTTGGGCATGCACTGGTTCCCAGCCCACCTGGTTTCCACCAGGAAGGACACATCAATGACCCACAGCAGCAGAACTGTCTGGCTCATGGATTCCATACATGGCCTCCGAGCAGTCTGCAGCCTATGAACGGTTGGGTTTGCTGCTCTGTATTTCGTGTGTATATCTAAAACTAATTCAACTGTAGTATAATTCTGCAGAGGGATCTACAAGAGAATAGAATGGCTCTAAGCATTAGTTGCAGCTATTCCCTCCAAGACAGACTACAGCAATGGAAAACACGGAGAGTGTAGAAGCACACGGAGGCAAACAGAGCAAACCCAAGATGATAAATGTCTCTGCTCTTCGGTGCTCTCTTTGTTTACATGTATCTGCATCTACTGGCATTTGCTTTCACAGGTACAGAAACCCCTGGGAAAAAACAAGCCCACTATTTACTGGTTTTAGCCATTCTGGCTCGGCAATCCCAGTGGACAGTCTGCAGAGACACACAAGGGGTAAATGACAAACACTATGGAGGCAGCACTGATCGGCATTAGGAGGGTGTACTGACCACTGCAATTCAAAAATAAAATGGAAGCAACAAAACCTTTTCTTGGGAGCAGCATCCGCTCACAGCAGAAAGCTGTGAGGAGGTAACAGATTTCTAAACCCTGTTTATGAAATTGCAGGTGTAACTCCAGTTACTCCAACTGCTCCAAAATTCTCATTTCTGTGACTACATGAGATTAATTTATCTGCAAAAATACCTGCTTGGGGTTAGCATATGCTACCAGGAGGTCAGTCTGCAGGTTTCATGTCCGGATAATCCCCCTGCCCAGCCCGAGTCAGACACTTTGATAGGCCTATTTGGGCACTGCAGTGCATGCACTGGAAAATCCAGGTAGGTCAGAGCCAAGGAGGTGTAAAAATGATAAAAGCAAAGTTCTTGCTTTGTGGGACCACGAAAAACACTCACAGGCAGCCAGACGTGTCTGTAACACATACCCCATGACATGAAAACATCATCTGCAGGACTCTAAAGCCTTTAAATCTCTCCCACCTATGGTCACAGCATGCTTGAGAACCTGCTCTGGGACAGCAAGTCCCTTCTCTGAGGGACTTCCAGCATCTGGTCCCTTTCCAGCACTGCTGCTACTGGTCAAAAGCCAAAGCTAGGTACTGTCCTTCTGTGCCTCCTCCCACAGGCAGGTCCTGGGCTCAGCAGTAGGTACCACAGCACGTGCACCCTGCAGCCACCCCCGAAAGTACAACTGGGGCCCTAACATGACACACCTGCAGGTAACCCCAGAGTTACAGAACGGTCCCACGAATATTGGGGGTGAAGTGAAGGAAATCAGAGTTCTCAAACTGGTACACCCTCTGGCTTTGTGCTGGAGAGGAAGGTGGTGTATCTCACCTGAAGGCAGCAAGGTGTCACCCCAGGAGAGCTCCCTGCTCTTCTGCTGCCCCTGCCTAAAGACCCTCCTTCTTCTGGCACACATGTGAAGACTACAAGAACTCTCTGGGCCGGCTTTTGAAGAACATAAAGGAAGGCTGACCCAAACTATCAGGACCTGCTGAATTAGGAGTTTCTCTGCAGCACAGGCTGGGGGCTGGATGGGGACAGGGATGTGAGGAGACCCAGCCGGAGCCAGACAAGGGGACAGGCACAGCTCCTGCAGCTGGTCGGAGACACCAGCAATGGGCAGACGTGGGCAGCTCTCGCCCCACGGAGGGCAGGGAAGCAGCCACACGCAGCGGGACCCAGGGGATGCAGCGGGACCCCGGGAGCTGCCCCTGCCCCGTGGGGGTCCCCGGGGCTGCCTGAGCCCTCAGCGCGGAGCCGTGGGCGCTCCGAGGCAGCCGTGGCCGCGCGTGCCTCGAGCGCGGTGCCGGAGCCGCACCGGGCACCAGAGCACCAGAGCTGCAGCGAGACAGTGCTGCTCTCCTTCCTCACCAAAACCCCTGGGGCCACCCGCGTGCGTGCTAACCACAGCTCTTTGAGAGGCTCGTGTATTTACAAACTAAGGCATGTTGAAATCAAAGGGGATACCATATGACATAATTCACATTAAAATGTCAACAGGCTGACAATTTATAGAGTCAATCCACTGGAGGTGGGGAGAACTAAGACGTGGTAATTGTTTAATTCCCGCTTAAACCAACAGCAGCTTCACCTTCAAAGCAGCACCGCATGCACGGCCTCTGGCTGCTGTCAGCCCTGGTGCCAGCCTGGCCCTTGGCCAGCACGGAGGCAGTGGCCTCAGCCATTCACTGGCACCAAGCACGGGCTGGGGACACGGGATGCTGCTCTGAGGAGTGCAGCTCCAGCCCACCCCACGGCACATATTCACAGTCAGCACAAGGACAACCTGTTTTTCAGAAAGGCAAAGTCCCTCTGGTCAGGGCACTGGTGTCCATTTCCACACCTGGGCACAGCACACCTCCTCTGGAGGGGACACAGCGCTCCGAGGGCACCGGTGGAGGAACTGGCTCACCCAGTGCCTGGCACTGCACGGCCCTGACTCTGCTAGGACAGGAAAACACCACAGCAGTGGAACAATGAAAGCATGGAGTGTCCCAGCCATAAACCCCCTCGGGGCACACATGAACTTTTTATCCCAGGTAGATGGCAGCAGCTTTGCCCACATCAAATATGCTGCAGTGTTTTGTGAGACACACCACCAGGGCCCTCAGCCCGCTGACATCCCCTGCCTGTGGACAGGCTGCTGGCAACATGTCTTGCAGCTTGCAATAAAGCATAAGGTAGGCAGGAGAGGGAAACGTGCACCACTGGGAGAAATTTTACCTGGATAAACCGCAGCCAATAAATTTTCTATAAATGCCAGCTAATGCTGTCCCTTGGAGAGCACTGGGCAGGGACTGCCGGGCTCCAGAGCCCTCAGCACAGCCTCGCTGTCTGTACATAAACAGTAACACCTCATTCTCTCTTCTACCTCATTAACTGAAACGCATTAAAACAAGTGTGCACTGGGAGCAGCAAATGAGACTGTTAAACCAAGCTGATATAATCCTCATCAGCTGTGGGAAATGAGCACACATCCATTACACTGAATCAAGCCGCCAACTGCGATTCATCGAGGATGTTGAGACCCCAGGAAGATGCTCTTCCCCCTCAGCTGTACCAGGCAGCTCAACCACTGCGCCTCCAGCACTCTCTCATGGGGCATTTCCAGAGTGCTGGGGTTGCATTTCCATTCCAGCAGCTCCCCCCAAGCACAGGGCTGGGGGCCCTGGTCCGCACTGCAGCCAAGTGCTGCATGAGTCCACTGCGTCCAGAAGGAATCTGCTCAGTGAGATGCAGGGAACCATCCGACTCCTCTAGTATCCAAGCAGAATAAAAGGCCAAGGCAGCAGAGCAGACACACAGAACATGGGACGTTTCCCAATCCCAATCTTCAGTGGGGACATTCCCATGCAGCCTGATGGGATCTGACAACAGCAGGGCTGGCCTCAGGTGATGGACACACGTTCGCACCCTGCCCAAATGGTACCAGCTTGCAGAACCACACGAAGAGGGAAATGTACCACAACATCCATTTACAAAGCCCCAGCACTGACACCACTGCGGTGCCATGGCTGTCCCCATTCCCACAGCTGGCAGCCAGATGCACACAGATGCTGCACAAGGGGAGTCTCAGCAGAGGTGACAAGAACACAATGACCACTGACTTTCAGCACATGGGACCAGCTCCACACAAGGATATGGAACTGCTCCCTTCTTCTGGGGGGCCATCAGGCCTCAGCTATGCCTTCATGAGAAGAAATGTTCAATTTTGCCTCCCCCCTGAGGAGGCAGAGCAGGGAGCCCTCCTGATGCTGCAGGAACCAGACAGACCACATTCACCTCACAGATAGACAGCACTTTGTGCCCTCCACTGCCTTGGGTCTGAACTGTTGACCTCACTGGAGCAGCTCAGGTTTCCAAACTCTCTTTTCCTCATGCCAAGCAGAGCTGATGAGGCAGGATGGAGTACCCTCTGCCTCGCCCCCCAGCCCTGTGGTGGGACGACATCCCCTCTGCCTCAGCCCTGTACTTGCAGCAAGAATGTAAACAACCCCTTCAATCCTCACAGCTGCTATTTCAGACTTTTTAACTCAACACAGCTATTACATGGCATTTCCCCCATGTGCAGTCTGTGCACAGTGCAGCCCAGCCCAGGCTGCCTGGGACTTGCTCCTCCCTATGGAACAGGACACCCTGGGGTCTCCCTGGCAGCTCCCAGCAGCCTGCGCAGGCATTTTGAACGGGGTCCATGAAGTCTGTTTAACCAGCATGATGTGTGCAACAGAATCACAAAGAAACAGGCATTTAAAGTGACATCTGTTGGATTAATTAGCTGTGTAATTAGCCTCCCCTCTGTGGAGACAGGCTTTGTTACTGCTGCCTGAAACTTCCCCAGGTGATTCTCTTTGTATCCATCCTTCCCTGAGCACACGGAGGAGCAGAGTGGGTCAGATGGGGCTGTACTGCCTGAATGAGGGGCAGGAGACAGCCCAGAGGCCACGGGGCAGCTGAGGGGCAGTAACTGGGTCAGAGAATCCCAACCACCACATCTATGTGGTGGAACCCAAACAGGAACATGCATCAGCTTGAGCAGGTCTGCAGGTTTGCCCAGAGATGAAAGGCAGGGATACAAGTCAGGCATTTACGTCCTACCCAGTTAGATCAGAACATCTCTGTCTCCTGCAACCAGCTCCTCACCTCCCTGGCCTTCGATCCCAGAGCTGACACAGGGGGTTACAGCAGGCTCAAACAGCTGAGGGACACAGCAGCCACTGCACGTCTACCCGAGCCACGGCCAAGTCAGCAGAACAGAAAAATCCCGAGGTAATCTCTAGGACAAAGAAGAAACCCGGGATCCTGGAATAGCTGCACTGCACGGATGGTTTGATGGCCAGATGCAGGTACCTCCCTGCTTTAAAGCAGAACGAGAGGGATGCTGAGGGGGGACAGTGTGCTGGGCTCTGCCCCGCAGCCCTGTGCTGGGGGCACCTGGCCTTGCCTCTCTGCCAAAGCTACCTGGAGCCAAGGATCTCCCAACAGCTGCAGCCAGGCTTACCAGAGCCCGTCCAACCGTACCCCAAGGCACAACTTCCAGAGAACCTGTTGCACAAGTGTAACTTATTGCCTAATTTGCCTTGCAGAACTTGGCTACACACGTCACAGCGCAGGGGCAAGATTTTTAGGACTGGCAAGAAGGAGCAAAAGCCCATTACGGTATTAAGTTATGTATCATGCATACATTATTTATGGTAATTTAATGAATTCCCTATGAGACAGCAAACACAGAACCTCCCATGCTGCTTCCATAGCAATTTTGGGGACTTTGTTACAACAGTTTCTTTAGGAACAGCTCAGTTAAAGCTGGAGAAGGACAACGCAGCATCCCGCAGCCCAGTGCACTGGCACAGCCAAACAGAAATCGGCAGTCCATGCCAGGTCACATAGAACAGGTTGGGGAAAGCATCTTGTGGGCTCCTTCCCAGCCTTCAAAGCAGCCCCCGCCAGAGATGGATGCTAATGAATGCCCATCCATTATTTAATGAGGTCGTCGCCAGCAAGCCTACAGCCGCAGAACTGGTGCTTGGCCAGGGCTGGTACCCAAGGCACTGAAAACATGACCCTGCCCAACCAGGAAAGCAACTAAGAGCATTCTGAGGGCTTCGAGGCATATTACCTGCGTTGAGGAATCCATCTGGTCCACGTAGCTGAATTCAAGACACAGACTGAAATGCAGATTGAGCTCTGGGTTCGAGCCCAGGACAAGAGGCCGTGAGTCGCCAACCTTTGAGATAACAAAGGGCACGAATATGGGTGACACCAGGCAGGCAAATGGACACTGGGAGACACAGCAGGAAATGGGAATTGCCAGCCTCTAGGATAACCAAGGAGATTGGAGTCCAGTAACACCAGCGAGGTGGATGGACAGGGAGAGAGGGGAAGGAGCCCAAACCTGGAGACTTGTGCGTGGGTAGACTGCGAGGGTATAAAAGCCCAGGTGCTCTTTTGTTGGGGGTCCCTCCACAGAGGCACCAGCTCAAAGTGTTTCTGTGTTACTACAGCAGGAATGAATGGCTTTATGGAATGAGTCATCTGAGACTGTGCCATGGGAAACCTGGGGTGGAACTGGTGAGGAAGCCTGGTCTGACTGGGTGAGTGGGGGGTGTGGGGAGTCATGCGGGACCCATCGGGTCACTGGAGGCACCACGGGAGGGGCTTTGGTCCCAGCAGTGAAAGTCTCTGGCCTTGGGAGCGTGACTGCTCAGGAGTCTCTGGAATGGGCTGACTGGGAAGCTTCCTTAACAACCTCTGCAAAGAGAAACACGACCGCCCAGAGGGAGCGTGGGATCCTCAGGGGGAACTACTTGAGCACAGCTCTTCAGCGCACGCTTTGAGCCCTGCACCGCAGTGCTGCTTGCCTGCTTCAGCCTCACACCAAACTGTCTCCCAGCTCCTCTACCTCCTTGCTCCAGCACTCCTAAACCCTGACTTGTTCCAGTCCTACCAGTTTGTCTTCAACTGCGCATATCGGGTGTCTGCAGGAATGTGGGGAAAAGACCCTGACAAACATGCTGTGATAAGATCCTGACAAGCACACCAGGGTAAGACCCCAAAACCAGTTGGATAAGGCCACAACAAACAGGCCCGTTACCTGTCCTGGACAAACATCTCAGCTCTCCTGACTGAAGCTTCCCATGGCAGAGCTAAATCTGCAGGCAGGGGAGTAAATAGATGCCTACCACTCTGCTCACAGCAGCTGATCACCCAGAAGACAGTGCCAGTCTTTTGGATCTGGACCAGCATCTCTCCCTTCACACTCTCCTCTGCAGAGCAGGGACTTCCCACACCAGCACAGGAGGGACAGAGGGTCACTGACAGCTTACACCACCAAGGCAAGGTCTGCCAGAGCTTTTGTCAGCAGCCCTGCACCAAGGCTGTGGCCAGAACCACCTTGTCCTCTCCCTGAACATCCCAACAACAAGCATCACCTGACATGGGAAAAATTCCTGCTTGGAAATTTAAATACTCATCCACATGTTCCAAAATTACCAGGATAAAAGAATGAACCATAAACACAGACAGAACTGGCATCGTGCATGGGAAAGGGTCAGATGCACACCGACCTTCCATCAACATGACACCTTGTTTTGAGATGACACCTGAGGCTCAGAACAGCTTTGCAAGACCACCCCCCGCTGCCCCGTGCTGAGCCTCTGTCCCTGCTGACCCATAGCTCTGGGTGAATAGGGAGAGCCAAGACCCACTCCCGCTGCTCTGCCCACGGGCTACTACAGAAGCCAGGAAAAACTCAGCTTACATAGATTTGGATAAAACTTGACAAGGTGTTTTTCTGTTCGTATTTCTTTTCTTGTGTTTGGTTTGTTTAGTTGGGTTTTGTAGCCCATTCTCACAAGTACTTTGAATTCTACACCCTGTTTGATTGCAGGCTTTTAGCTCCATGTTTTGGGGAGCTTCTGGTTCCTGCTGTGTGATCAGGGCTCCTGCTCCAGCTGCACTCTCACTCCTTTGCTATTTACACTGCTTTTACAGGGTGGTTTCTTTACTAAGCTGCTGGCTGCACATGGCTCAGCACCTACTGGAAAAGCGTTGAAAGAAAAACCTAAGTGGCAGAGGCCCATAAATAAAACATAGAGCAAGCAATGCTGTGTGCTCTCAGCAGTTCTGATTCCAGCCCTTTCAAAAAGCAGCGCAGAGAAAGGGTGAGCTCTGTGATCCTCTACTAGCGGACTTTGGTATTCAATACCTGAAGGAAGGTAAAGACATCTTTTAATGCCAGGGTGACACCATGGAGGAATCCATCACTCAGAGGAACGTGCAACCCCACGAGGGAGGTGTCTCAAGAGGGTTAAACTGATACTGAGAGCTTTTTATATCAAAATACTTGTCAATCCCAACAGGACCGAAAGTACCGGATCGTAAGGGTCTGTCCTTCTCACATTGGCAGTTCATAAGCTCCTTTCATTATGAGTTTATCCAAGACTAGTGGATGCAGATTTAAATTAAAGGTTTTGGAGACCATCTTTAAAAACAACTTTGTAGGGAGACTTAAATGAGTATTAATTTCCCTTGTGAAGCTGCCACTGGAATTTGTCTTAAACCTTAGAGGAAATCAGTTTAAAGTCCCTCATATGCTGTAATTTAAATAGGCTTCAGGCACAATTTGTGTTGCTCAAGAGTGTAATTCAGAGCTCTGACGTTGCATCTGTATTCCAAGAGATAAACTTGCAAAAATAAAGCCAAAACACACTGAAGGCAGACAGCGATGAAATCAAAGGTTAACAGAGCTCTAAATCTCGTAATGAGCATGACAGATTTTCTGTGAGCAACTTTACCCCAACAACCTTAAAAGGCAGAGACGGGAGGAAGTTTGTAATAAATATCAGAACCCAAACACGTCTCCTTTTGCCCACGACATCATCTGGGTATTTCAGAACTGAATCAGCCCAGCTCCTGGCAGCTTCAAGTGGAGCTCTCTGGCAGGTCTGTGGCCTGGAGCTGGGCTGCTCACCAGAGCTTTCCTACACTCAAGTCCTACAGGGAACATCTCCTGTCAGCCAAGTGGTGGAATGAGAGGACTCTCAGCTCGACCTTACCACAGAATTATGGCAAGACTAACTCACACCAATGCAAAAGCAGCAGTATTTCATTGAACCAGCAATTTCCAGAGCACTGAAAATTATGAAATACACAAGTTCTCCTCCACCCTGGATTCCTGTGTCAAGCCAACTTCAAAGTCAATGGTCTTTACCCAAGTCATTCCAGCCATCTGCCATTCCTGCAACTTTCTCTGGTATCTTCTAGGGCTTTTTTTTAAGCCTTCCTAAAACAAAGTTGAGCACAATATTGAACCATGAGACAAAGAGAAGACATACACAGCTCACATATTGTCCCCTTGCCCTTCTGCTTCCCACTGACCATTGAGGCAATGTCTTCAAAGAGAGTGGCAGTAATTCCCCATCTTGCTTGCAGGAAGAACAATTTTAACCCCCTTTTTTTTGTTTTCTTCTTTTTTTTTGCATGTGGGGAAGCAGGAAGCCTAGCCGCCCCTCCTCTCCTCACCCCCCCGCCTCCAGCAGGGCTATCTGCCCCCCATCCCTCTAACACTGTGACACCAAATTCCATCAATCATTTCCTGTGGAATCACTTGATGTTGTAAAGTTCTTCTGCAACTGTCACAGCTTTACTTCTAAGCGGTACATTATTTTTGCCTTATAGCTGATTTTTAAGATTGCTTTCAACTCTGTGTTTTGATCACTTACAAACACAGAAACCTCCTGTATCTTTCCAATCTTTTTTCTCCATCGTGGAAAGTTAGGCCTTCTGTTTCTCATCCTTCACCTCCCCACCCATGCCCAGACCTCTTTCCCAGTCTGTTCATGAAGAATCTTATCAAAGACCCTGGGAATCCCTTGCCCATATGGACCAGCCCAGCCCTGCCTGTAGCCTGGCTGACTCCTTCAAACAACTGAAGTGCTGCAAGAACCTCTCTTCCAGAAGTCTGCTTTTCCCCTTCCTAATCCATACGCCTACTAAGACTTTTCCATTACAGGTTCTATCAACTTGCTGACTTAATGCTTTGCAACTTCTGGCCCATGCTACTGCCAGGAGCCTCTGCCCCCTCCTGTGGGGTTCCTCCAGAACTCTTCAGAGCGCAGTCCTGCTAAGACAGTGGCTTTTTCCTTCACAGTTCCTCCACATGAGACCACCCTTCAGGATTTACCCTCCATACAGAGGTATTTTTCAATTTTGTTTTTAAACGCCCGAGGGGAATTTTCCCCCCTTCCCCCCCCCCCCCCCCACCCCGTAACACAGGCCTTCTTCCTTTTCCCTACCTCCACATGTAATACTTTCCTATTTGATCACATTCGCCTTTCTGTGGACTTTGGCTGGGTTCCCCCCTGCTCTGTTTTCTCAGGGGTTGTTACATTTAACACATACACCTAAGGTGCTTTTTGGTAACTCCTCTGTGACCCACACATATATCACACCCTTTACTGTATCTAACAGTAGCTCACCCATTTTCATGTAATTTTAACTTCAAAGCTAGCTACTACTACAGAAGGTACTCTTTTTGTCTGTTTCTATTATGGAAGGGCATTGAACTCAAATACATTGCCATCATCATCATCATTCTGTAACTACATCTCATACAATATTCCATGCACCCTCTGGGATTAAAACTTTTTGGGGATTTTCCAACAAATTTCTTTGAGAATCCTGTGGCCGGCAAAGGAGACACAAGCTCCTGTGGGAGAGGGATGATGGGACAATGCTGCTCCACGGTGGAACTGAGGCCTTCTGCTGGGTGTGCAGCTGCACATCCTCCTTCCCTTCCCACAGGTCAGCTTCGCTTCTGTCCGAGTCAGCACAGGTCCACAGTTTCATCATCACTAGCACCATGAGCACTGATATTAAAGAGTCATTTTCCTGCACACTCTGCATCTCTAGCTAACAAAGAGCCTCTATGCATGGCACCATGTAACCCAAGCCCTCTCCCTCAGACTCCCTATTCCCTAAAAAAGTGAACTCAGCACTTGGAAACACTGGAAAGGAAGACACTGAATGAACTCATTGAAGGCACTTGCTGGCAGTCTGGCCAGCAGCGTGTTTCTTCAGTAGTTCTTTGTTTAAACTTCTTCTGAGCTGCACATTCTGAACTAGAGATTGTCAGGAAGTTGTAGGAAATGTCCACACCTGGCTCCTTCTCAAGCAGATTAATTCCTTCTGGAAACTCCACCTGTGCAGCAGACACTGGGAACTTGTGCCCAACCTCTTCCAGCTGTGTGGAACACTGCTGCTCTGCTCCACGCCTGGTCTCAAGCTCTGCGGTCACGAGGAGACGAGCCCTGGTTGCTGTTGCAGGGAGCTGCACTTGTCTCTGCTCACAACCATCCCTGTCACCCAGCCCAGGCTGCACCACGTCCCTCGGGCTGTCCCAGCTATGGGAGGAAGGGTCTTCAAACCCATACTCTACCTCAAGCCAGAACACCCATCTCAAAAATGTAATGCCATGCATTGACAATGGTGCTCTTGCTTTCCAGGGAGCTCTTCAGGATAGAAATCCCCTCAGTCACCCAAGGTGGTCAGCAGTCACAGGAGAGGCACAGGCACCATGTTCCCCCAGCAACTCCCAGATAAACAACAGGATTTCCAGTTTAGTCACAGAATTTTAAGGGGACAGCAAGGAATTGGGAGAACACAACAATAAACAAAAGGCTAGCAGACCTTTCCAGTTTTTTGCCATTCCTCTCCCCTTACCCCTGATGGGGAAGGGGCCTGATGGAAGCTATTGCGATGTGCAGGACAAAGATGGCAGCAGAAGACCAGACCTTCTCCCCTGGCACTGGGAGCGTTGCAGGAGAAGACTAAAAGGTTCACCCGACTACAGACTGACAGTGTCTCCAGATCACATTTTCTGGCAGCAAGTAACACTGACAGAAGTGGCACTTGGGCAATACAAGCAGCCAATAACATGTGATTTAGGAAAAAAATGGCAAAAGCAGCAGAATAAGGAGGATTGTGTGTGATAAGCCCAGTGTGTGCTCTCACCCAGCAGCATCTGGAGAGGATTTTCTCCAGCAGGCAGGGAAGAACTCGATTACATCCAGTTAACTGTGCTCTAAACTGATTATGCATGTGCCAGGCTAATGGATTACATTAGCAAGAGGAAAAATAACATCCAATCAATCTCAATTTACTGCAGACCACACCAAGGCCTGAGAGAAGAGAAACCATTCTGTGAACTCCCCCCGCTGCCGCTGCATCCCTTCAGTTATCAGCAGAGACAAGGCGCTACAGCCGCTCCAAGGACCGGAGAGCTGCGCTGGAGCTCATCTGATCCATGCCTCATCCAGAGAGAGGCTTTTCCACTAAATCAATCCCTGATTCCAGCTATGCTGAAGCAAGATGCTGTGAATCCAGCCATCCACCAACCTCTGCTCCAAGCTTTATCCAGGCATACTAGAAGGCCAATATATGGAGCATCCAAAGGAATCCATTATTCTGAAACACGTTATCCTTCAGCTGGTGTTTCACTGCTGTTGTGTCAGAGGCAACACAGGGCTGTAGCAGCACTGACACTGTCCAGGCCTCTCACAAACCTGAAAACTGACAATTCCTCTTTGCCTGCCTAAGGAAAACATCCTAGGAATCTTTATTACAAGAACCTATGCCTGTTCTCCGACACTGGTAGGATTGTTTTTTTCCCTTTCTTCTTTTTTTTCCCCCTTTTCTTTCCCCTCAGTGAGAGAATTCTAGTGCCCCAATTGTTTTGCCCCAGTGGAACCCACTGTAGATGAAGGGCCTGGATAAAGAAAACTTAAAACCTCTGCAATACAGACTTAACAGTATTACATGTAAAAAAATCATAATATAGTTTTCAAACAACTCTCTTGTACCCCAAACTGACCTCCACAGAGAAGATTCAGTTCCCTCAGCTGGGTTCTTTAAGTCTCACTGGGGCTCTCCCGCCCCCAGTTTCCAAGCTGTGTAACTCTCTCAGGTCTCCTGCACACCAGAGAGCAGAGGTGTATGTGCAGACCTGATCATTTCCAGAGCCAGACTCTGCTGGGTGAGGCTGGATCCCAGCTCAAGATGGAACAGTCACTGTCACAGCCATCCTGGCCTCAACAGTGAGCTCTGAGAAACAAAACCCCGCTCTGAGCAGCGCCCCACCAATTCCAGGTAGGTCCAACAACCACAGCTCGAGGTAAACCTTTTATGATGCTCCTGGCTATCTCCTTCCTCCCTGAATTTGCTGGAATTGTTCATTCCTCAGAAAAATCCAGAAGTTTTGAAAATGTGTCTACACTGTGATGTGGGTAGGTACTGTAGGGCTCAATGTCAGGTCTTAAATTCCCATTACATAAAGAAAAATTTTCAAAGAAATAATTAAAAATCACAAGGTACACTCTGTGTGTATATAAAGAAACCTCACCACATTTGGGAGAAAGCAGGAAGAAAAGGATGAGGACAGAATGAATATAAAAAAACCTGTGAGAAATGAGCAGACAACGAGCGGGAGAGCACATGTGAATGGAGGGGATGCGGCTGCTGAGATTTATGGCAATTCGTACCTGATTGTTCATACTAAAGCTATTATGGGATGATTAGAGAAAAAGGTGAAGCTTTAAGTCCAGTGAAAATCAATAGAAACGTCTGGAGCAATTCTGCTGCACGAGTGAAAGGACTATTTACTGTATCCGGAGCTCCTCTTGGGTTACAGCCCACAGGGTTCGGGCCAGCAAGGGGAGGGGGTTGGGGACGAGACAAATGAGACTGGAAAGAGATGATGGTTATAAAGACAACACAGAACGAGGGGGGATGGGAGGAAAAGTAAAGACAACAAGACGGGAGTGACAGCCCAAATACCGCTGTGGATGAAAACACACAATGCCTCCAACGTGCATGGCCGCGCACACGCTCACGGCTCCTCTTCAGCCTCCTCCCTTTCCCAGCCTCCAGCAGCACTTTGCTTACAGATCCCAGCGCTGACGTACACAGAGCACAACAGCACCACAGCGACGGCCCCTCCATCCGCCCAGCGCCACGACCAGCACACTGACCACAGTGAAAGCCTTCAAGCGCCACAAAGTGACAAACTCGTATGGGAAAGAGCCAACAAACCACAGGCAAATGTCACCTTGCACAACTTCTCAAACAGTGATTGCTCAATTTCTGTGCAGAGTATCACAGCTGCACTGTCATAAGACACCGAGCCCCCTCTAAAGCACTGTGGCGTGAACATCAACTGGCCTGAAGCCTGGACAACCACAGTCACTAACAGAACACAGGCTGAAGAGCTGCAGCATGAAGTGGGATTGGATCCCAATGGAGAGCTCTGAGCAGCTCATCTCCAAAGGGTCAGAGTCCATTGTGGTTCAACATAGATTTTCCTTGGAAAATGAAAGAAGACAAAGCAGAGCCAACCCTTACCTTATAAAGCTTCAGGCTGGCCTCATGCCTTGAGTTCACGGTGTGAAGACGTAGCTTCTCCAGACTGTTGGTGTAGTAGTCACATGCGTTGCATTTCAGATGGACTGGGTTCCCAATGGCCACGCACTTGAGCCTCCATTCGTTGGCTTTGCCCCCCTCCTTGATATGTGCCACCAGCTGGTATTTCTGCACATGCTTGTCTGTCTTACAGTGCAGCTGGAAGTTGGCCTTGAGCTGTGTGTTGTAGCGGCACAGCTTGCACTGGTACGAGTCCCCCATCACCGCCTTCCACTCGTCCTCAGGGAGGCTTCGCTCCACGTTCATGTGGAGGCCCAGCATGTCCAAATTATCTGTAGTGAACTTGTTGCACACAGCACACTGGAAGAGCTTCAGCGACGGGTCATTCGTTTGCGTGAAACTTTCACCCAAGTTCATGAGCTCCTCAGACACCAGCTGTCCACCACCCAACCGCATGTCCAGCGGGATCTCGCCACCCACTGCACGAAGAAAAAAGAGGAAGGAGAGGTCAGAAAGGCTGAATTCTTGCCAGAAGATAAACACAGAGCAGAACATAAGCTGCTCCCAAGAGCCACCTGTGTACCCACAAACACACAGTGATACCACACGCAGCTGTCCCTTCGCCCACTCCTCCGTGTTGCTGGTCTGCACCAGAGCTGACGAAAAGAGTCACTGCAGCCAGCGCAGAAGGCTGGGAACAGACTACAATCACCCTTGCTACCCAGTTGCTGAAGGATCATCCAGCCCTCTGCCCATCAAAGGTGGTGAGAAAAACCCTACAGACTTTGAGAGGATGAAGAATTCCATAGCACCACATTGAAAGTTTCTGTGGCCATTTCAAGAACAGCGTTAATACTTCATTCTGTTTTTTCTTGCCTCCCAGGAGAAGCAAATGCTACCTCATGCAGTAGCTAAGCACAGTCTCTGTCACATAAAACAAAGGTCAACAGTCACAAGCCCAGGTGGTGGCTGCATCACAGGGAGGTCGCCACACTGCTATCGCAAGTTGGCAACAGTGCAGAACATGGCATGGACAGAAACAACCTGAAAAGTGCTACTCCTGCACCATTACATCTCATCTCTTGTCCAAGAGTTCAAAATGGTGAAGAACCTTCTAAAAACAGTGCTGACAAGGTAAAGACAACTAATAATAGAGTGTGAGAGCATGTCAAGGAAAGCCAGGAGGACCCTGTGTTTGTCAGGCTGGCTCTTCAAAGCAGAGCTCAACTCTGCTCACTCACAGCTACTGAGCACAACAAGCTCCTACTCACACCAGAGGACCTGAGAGATGCAGACAGAGAAACTCTGTACCAAGCACAGAGACCACCAGGACCCCTGTGCCACATCGCTCTCCTTTTCCGTTTTTAAGACATTTATGGTCTTTCTACAGCTTTTTGGTATTTTACCTTGATTTGATGTCACAGCTCAGCTTAACAATCCTATGAAAGGAAACCAGGTCACCAATTCATCAGTTAATCAAAAAGAGATGTTATTTCCTAAACTTTTCATTTCCTACATTGCAACCTATTTGCTAAGAAGCAAATGCTCTTTAAGTTACTCTCTCCTGAACTCACCACGCAGGAAAAACCCAAAAGCAGACTCTTCTGAATTATTAATGTTCTGCTCAGTTTTGGACCGAAGTGTAAGAATGGGAAAGATCTGCTTCACTTCTCGCAAAGCTGACAGCGTGTGCATCCGAGTCAAAAGGGCCAAGCCGGTGTCAAGTGCTTATTAACAGGGGCAGGGCCTCCCTCTGCAACCCTCAGTGTGAGATCTGCAACCATCGCTCTCCAGGCAGCTCACGGACATCCAAGGCCCTGTCATTTACTGTAGAAGCTTCAGTTAAAACGTTCCCAACTTATCACAACTGCCCTGTGCTTCAGTAAGGAGGGGCTCTGAGCTTCAAAAGCCTCCAATCCCATCATCCGTCACTCTGGCAGCAGTGGAACACCACCCCTTCCACCCCTCTCAAACCTGCTTACCTTGTCTTCTCAAGGCAACACAGTGTGGAACAAACCGGCCCCGAACAAATGCACCTGCCTTTGGGAGTGCCAGCAGCTGACTGCACCCTCTCTCAAAGCTATCCACCAAACTACTCCCACTCCTCACCAAACCCAGGAAAAGTTCTCAGGAAACACTGTAGTTAGGATGCTTTCCACAATGAGGAAGAACGTTCAGCGCATGGCATCTGTAACCCGTATCTGCTGTTGCATTAACTCCCTACGAAAACTCTTCGAAAATGTACCAGAAAAGCCACAAGATGAGAAAAACTGCTCTGGGTGAACACAGATGAGAAATCTGCACTGTGCAGCCTCCATCCTTGACCACCACAGAAAGGCAGCTCATGGGGCCACAGTGCCAGACCCCTTTGCTGGCTCTCTCACATGAACATGGTGGAAACCCCTTCAGCCTCACCTAGAGATGGAGCCATCGTTGCCATGGGGTTGGTGGGATCGAGCTGGAACCCCCCCATCATGAACTGTCCATCTGAGGAAGTGCTGTCCATCTTCAAGTTGGGAAGGTTCATGTTCTGCGCCAGGTAGTACTGGTAGAGCTCGGCCTCAGCAGGGGATGGCAGGCTACCGAGGCCCAGGTGCCGGTTATGTTGGATTTGGGACATGTTTTGCTGAAGCAGCATCATATTGTGCATGTGCTTCTCACTGGTCATGTGAATCCGAAGGTTTCTAGCTACGTTGGTCTCATAGTCGCACACCTCGCACCGCCATGTAGGTTTGGTTTTTGGTTTGGTGGGGGAGGGAGCCCCACAGGTGCTACCAATGTTGGCGGCGGCGGCTGCTGCGGCGGCAGCAGCTGCCGCCGCTGCCCCTGCGGTGTGGCTGAAGACTTGCTCTCCCCCTCCGTTCTGCAGGTTCTGCATGTTGTTGAGATGCTTGTCAGACTGCATATGAATACTGAGGTTGCCTTTGGTAGTTGTGGAGTAGTTACAGACCTCACAGCGGAAGGGCTTGTAACCACAGGTGTAGCTCTCGCCCCGCGCCAGACGTGGGTGCGGCTGCCCGCTCTTGCAGTAGACACAGGAGCCACCTGGCTCGGGATGTTTCTCCTTCATGTGTGCCTCAAGCGTCTGCTGGTACTTGTAGTGCCAATTGCACTTGGGACACTTGAGTGTCTTACACGAGTTGCGAGAATGCATCATAGTCATGTGGCCACCCAGCGACCGCGAGGAGCCCAGGACCGTGTCACACTTCGGGCACTCCACGCCGCTCCCCGAGGGGCACTCCCCACCCCCAAGTTCACAGAGGGGGCCAGCATGCTGGTGATGGGAGATGTAGCTCCCGTCCTCGCCCTCTGCACTCTCATTTGGTTCTGGTGCTGTGGCATTGTCTTTATTGGCACTTTCATCGATAAAGTCCAGCCTCCTGCTGCCCTCGGCCACACTGGCTCCGCCGCCCTCATTGTTAAAGCTTAAGTGATTCCTCCTGTTTGCACCATCAAAGACAAAGGAAGAAGCAGAATTAGAACTAGTAGAAGCCGTGCCCCTCGACAGGGTCTGGAGCACGTTAGGCATTAAGGGAGAGTTAGAAATGCTTTGGTTTGAGAGAGCAAGGTCCTTTTTGCTGCTGCCACTGCCTGCCACAGCCCCAACATCCTCCTGGGGCCGGTCCTCCAGTTCATCCTCCAACTCGTTTGGAAATAGTCCTTTGCAACCCTCATCATCCTCATCTTCTTCCTCTTCCTCCTCTTCCTCTTCCTCCTCTTCCTCTTCCACATCCTCCTCCTCCTCCTCTTCCACCTCCTCGGCTGGCTCCACTTTTTCCAAGAGGCTGTCCTGGTCGTCCCCCTCTTGCTTCTCCCCCTCTGCCACCCCAGGGTCCTTCCCCTCCGAGGATTTGGTGGGACTGGAAGCCAGCGGGCCCAGGGGGACTGAGGTAATGGGAGTCTTCAGCGCTGAGCTGGTCAGCCCACCCAGGTTGAGGAGTGCACTGGGGGCCAGGACACCCGTGGCTGGTGGCGGCTCAGCTCCACCAGCCGCCCCGGCCTGGAGGGCCTGCTCACCTTCCATGCAAATGCCACTGAATTTACCATAAAAACTGTGTCCAGGGCCTATGAGGTTAGCTGCGGAAACGAGAGGGTGCTGAAAGGTTTTGTTTTTTGGTTCCAGAAAGCTGACAAGGGGTTCCTTGTCTTTGCCTATCCCTTGGATGATAGCGGAGATGTTCTTATTGCTAAGAATTTTCCGCTCCTCCTCACTCAGAGTCATTCGGTGGTCGTGCACGGCATGGGTCACGAACGAGCGGACATACCCAAAGGAGAGCTTGCACAAGAAACACATCAGGATGGGCTTCCTCTTCCCATAGAGCACAAAGCCATCGAATTTGGACAGGTCCACATTGTTGGGAACATCTTTGGATACACAGGAGCTTTTGGCAGAACCGTCGCTGTTCAGGTAATCCTTGTTGCTTTTGTGTCGCACATCGAAGACGCGGAAGCTGTGCAGGACGGGGCTGATGCCCGCCAGGGCTGAGGTATTCGGGAAGGCCTGGTCTGAGCTCTCAAACCACTTCCCGAAGGATGAGGCTATGTGGAAGGTGTTGATGATCTGTGGGTAGACAGGAGCGGCGGCAGAGGGCTCTCCCTGCTTGGGCAGAGAGTTCGGGAGCAGCGAGGGGAGAGTCCCGCTGCCGCCGGCACCCCCGCTTTGCACCAGCTGGCTGAGGCTCTCCACGATGTAGGCTGAGCCATCGGGCTGGTAGACGATCTCGCCGGCCAGGTTCTCCACGTCGCTCTCCTCCTCGCCGTCCTCGCTGCTCTCGCTCCCGCTCTCCCCCCGCAGTGGCGGGGGCGGGCGGGCGCCGGCGCAGCGGTGCTCCATGTAGCTCTGCAGGCCGGCGAAGGAGGCCGCGCACTGCCCGCAGCTCACCTCCTTGCCCGCGGGCTCAGCGCCGGGACCCGCCGCGCTGCTCTCAGGGACGCGCTCGGGGAAGGGGACCCTCAGGCTGTCCAGGGGGCTGCAGCTCTCCGCCGCGGGCTGCTCCATGCTGCCAGCCGGGTCAGGGAGGTGGGCGCTGTTGAGATCAGTCCATTGCTGGTGCTGAGGAATGCCGCACCCATTGTCCTTCCCGGGGATGACGGGCGAGTCACAGCCTTCCATGGCAGGGCTGGCACGGAGCGCTCATTGCACCCGGTACGGCTTGGACCTGCAGATGGGGAGAGGAGAGAGGCAGGTGAGTCAGGGTGTGCCCGTAAAGACCCCACCACCACAAGGGCTGCTGACCCTGCTCCTTGGAACCGAAGTGGGGGCTGGCGTGCCAAGATGGGCTCCAGGGACAGCCAGCCCAGCCTCAGGGAACGCACTCAGGGAATGAGCAATGGAAACATGTTGGCAGCAGTAATGCAAGAGGCAAACTGAAGGAACCTGGAAGGTGGCAAAAACCTCCTTAAAATCTTTCCTAAAGGGAGCCAGCAGGAAGATTGTAGGACCTTCACTGTCACCCCCAAGGCCTTTGGTCTTCAGAAAACAAACAAAATCATCATGGGAAAGAAACAAGACACGACAACAAAACAGTTCTGTGGCTTTATAACTTGGTAAAAACTCGTATTCTCTGGCTCCCCCTAAGGCAGATGCTGTTCTTCTGGGTGTTACCCTTCTGCTAATGGCTTGGGAAGCACAGACCCAGCCCTACCACACGCACACCTCAATGGGAGACCATGTGACCCAGAGCAACTCCCAGCGATTTTGGAGTAACAGCGCTCAGAATGCACAGGAGACGTAACTGCTCTGTTCTGGACAGAGTTTAAATACAGAGATGTCAGGAGAGAAACCAAACAGGAAATTCCAGATCTGACAAGGGTGCATCCTGGGGATTGGAAAGCGGTCAGCCCACCACGCTCCAGGAAGCTCCCAGAGATCCTGCAGGGCACAGCCTCTGCACACGGACTGCTTCCTCTCACCCCTGGAGACAAATGGTGGGTGCAGGTCCTGGAAGAGGAGGACAGCCTTCTCACTACTTCCATTCCACCAAATGAACGCGACTGGAGGATTCCCACCAACCACCAGGCAGTCAGCAGGCCTGAGCTACTGACCGCGGCCGACATCCAGGGCCCCCTGTCATCGTGACCCTCTTTGCTGCATCCGGTCAACAACTCCAACACTGCAATCCTAAAGGAGTCCTGCAATCCTGATGGAGCCCTCTTCAGCTGATAAAGAAAGCGTGAAGGGAACTGGAAACCTGCCAAAGAAGACATGAGCAGCTGCAGAGCAGGTGATGTGCCACAGCAGCACCATGTGAACTACCTGAATTAGTTCAAGGAAAGGAAAATGGAGTGACATTCAACGTTTGTTTTTTCTCGTTTCACTATCTCCCAGTTTATTTTCCTTTACTATACAAAGCCATCCACACCTCTGCTGAGTTCCCTAATGTGTTTGTACTTTCCCTTTACATTTTACTTCTGGTGAAGCTCAAAGAAAAAGCATTTAAAACTACCACTGAAGGCAAAGTAATACTCTGAAAGCCCTTGTGCAAAGATACCTGCAGAAGGACACGCAGCTGCAAGGGAGACACCATCCAACGTGTTCACACACAACATTACTCTACAGCACCTCCAGTCTCACCTTGCCTGGATTCTATGTCATACACAGCTGCCTCTGCAGTTGCACTGGGAATAAATAGGGATTTGCTCTGCAGTAACAGTAATCTGGTGCACTGAGCAGAACAAGAAGGAAGAGCAGAATCCCACTGCCAAAAGGCTCTGTCTGGGCTCTTCATCAGCCAGTTTTGTTCCCCTAGCCTAAAATAAGCTCCAGCCATGTAACGGCTCCTACTGCACCAGCTCTCTCCCTGGAACATTTGTCCTTAGCTGTGTGTTTTCCTTAAACTGATCCCAGATCCTTCTGCGTTGAGACTGCACGTTCACCTTCCCACAACACGCCTTCTCTCTCCCTTTTCACTGCTACTTCTGCACTGGCAACTGCAATCCAAATGGAACCAACACAGATTCATATGGGGAAAATGAGGAAAAAGAAACTCCATAAGCCTCACACTTTTGCCAAGTGAAGTTTCAGGAATATCCATGCAGACTTCAAAGCGCAACATGGAATGACAACACCCTACCAGTTCTTTTAGACACGGAGCATTGTGCAGGCCAGCACAGCCAGCTCCTGGGACACACAGCCAGGTGAGACATAGGCAGGGTCAGAGCGGTTCTGCCATCAAGAACTCCTGACTGGCAGGAGATGCCTGACTGACAGCCAGGCTGGAAGGGTTAGCAGGGCTGGAGGGGCGGGAGGGTTAACAGCCTGATTGGAAAATCAATGTAATAAATGCTTGGTAAGTTACAGGAACATGCGGGAAGAGGAGGCCGCGATTGATAAAGGACTGCAGCTTTGATGCTGCACTGGGGACTTGTTTATTGACAGGAAAGCCAATCTCTCTCCCGGCCCGGCCAGGCAGACCCGCACGCTCCAATTAATTGGTGGGCTTTTCTGCCTTGGCTTGCTTTAACAGCTCTCCCCCACTCACTCCAACTTAACCAGCTCAAGATGTGCTATGCCAAAGGAATCTTCTCTCCTCTCCCTTTCCTCAACACGGAGGAGCCCTTACACGGCATGTGGAAAAACCCAGAGCTGAAATGGCCAGCCCAAGCCCCGGACACAAGCTGAGCCCCTACACAAGCTCACACTCTTCTGATGGTTCAGTCACCATCACAGCTGTTCCTGAAGGGAGCACAAGGCATGAAAGTATTTGTTTCTATTCACACAGAAGCTGCAGGAATCATCTCTTGAAACTGAAAACAGCAACTTCCTTGCTAAAGCAAACCAGGTTCTAAGCAGGAGCACAATGCAGTTATTAGCCCACTACTGGGCCCTGCATCTTCCACCACCCCAGACTGCCCCTAGGCCACCTGTGTGGGGACACGGAGAGCTCAGATGGACAGACAGACATGGTGTGCTCCACACCTCCCATTCGCTCCCCCTGCCACCCTCTCTGCTCTGTTTATCAGCCAGTCAATAAGAAAAGGTAGTTCTTACTTAAGGAGGCAGAAGTCAACTCGTCAGGTCGATCAGCACTCTGTCTGTAAACATGGTTTCCCGTAAAATCAATGAACTCCAGTTACAGAGAGAACAGCCTGAGCGCCAGAGGCTCCGCGCTCTCACACCGCCCCAGCAGCAAAGAAGGGCTCTCCTGGTCCCTTCTGCAGCCTCACATCCCACCGCTGCCATGCCCACCCTGCCCCTGCCCCTTCCTCACCGCACCACTGCATCTCACAGCCCCCTGGAACCGATATGGGACCAGCCAGGGCAGCGCAGGCACCGCAGGCCAGGAGTGCTCTGCCAGGCACCCTGGCGGCCCAGAGCTGCAGGATGGCAGGTGCAGGTGACAGCACAACACCGTGTGCCCCACACTTGTGCCACCTTCCTACAACCAGGCCTGCAGCTGGCAGCCACGCTGTGCAGGACATGCACGGAGTCAATGCCTGTGGCCCCCCGTCATCTCCTTCCAGCGCCCAGCCCCATCCTCACAGGGACAGACATTCCATCTTCCAGCAACGCTCCCACCGAGGAGTGGCTGGTGCTAAAGCAACGCCCTGCAACCCCTGGCAAGCTGGGGGCTCCTGGGCACCCCCAGCCTGCGGCACCAGGCTGCTTCCTCCCTGGGGACGCTGGCAGCGGCGGGCAGCAGGGATGGAGCGGGAGGGAGGCGGGGGCTCCTGCTGTTGCCCAGGCTTCCCGAGAATTAAATATGAACAGCCGTGCTGTGTAATTTTAAATTGTTAATTAGCACAGGGTTAATTAGGCGGCCCTTTCACAAGAGGCTGTTTGGCAGTAAACCAAGACTGGAAGCAATGAGGAAGGAGGAAAACAAAAGGAGAAAGCGACAGTGAGAAACTGTTCCCTCAGCTAATGACCCACATGGCACCATGGAAAAAAGGGCGCTGAGGACACAGAGAAGACACAAGCAGATGCATTACACCCACAGCCATTACCTGGCCGACGGTCCCTGTAGGCTGCCCTCCGTCTGCCCAGCTGCACGGCACAGGGAAGAGCTCAGGCCCTCAGCCACCTCCAGGGTGCCAGTGGCTCATGAAAGCCAAAAGGGACAGAGATGGAAGGACAAGGACAGCACAGGACTAACGGTGCACTCAGACACTCTGCCCACACCCCTCCTCACACGCTCAGCCTGGCCTTCTGCAGCGTCCTCAGAAGGACAATGCCTGGCGAGTGTGGAGTCCAGGTCGGCCAAGAAGCTCCTGTCTCAGCAATGGCACTTGATGACACTTGTTCCAGCCTGAAAACTAGGGATGGACATACCAAAAGTGAGCAAGCAGCCAATTCAACTTCACAGTCACAGAAACACGAAATAGCTTGGGAAGGGAAGGGACCTTGGAGATCCCTGGGAACAGGTATGCTCAAAGCTCCCGAGAGCAGGAGCCCAGGCGGGGGGTGCAAGGCAGTCACTGTGACCCTCTGAAGCGGTGACACAACGAATCTGGAGCATCAAAGCTTTCTGTGTCACCTCCCCGCACCTGGCGTGCTACACAGCACTCGGGTAACACTTAGGAAATTGCAAATGGAAAGAAATGATAAAAATAATTGCCTAGGATCAAGAATTCAAAAATTAAGGAAGAACAGAATGTATGTTGCCAAAGCAACTTTAATTTTGCTCCTTTATGCATATGAATTATGATACTGCCTGCAATTAGGTGAGCACATGCTGCCTCACTTGGCAAGCAGGATGGTCACAGAAGAGGGTAAAACAAGGTGGCAGGAGCATGTTGTCACTTCATGTGATTTCTACAGCAGCTGCTATCACACAAATATGTGAAGAGTTACTTCCTAGAATAGAAAGATATTTTCAAATTTCCTCAGCAATGCTGGCTGGAGATTCGAGTGGCAATACCAAGAGTTTCAATTCCCAGTTCTGTAAAATCCTTCTATCTTTTAAGTTAAACAGAAGACATGGATCCCAGCTCTCACATTCATTAAGGTACCAGAAAGCAGCAAGATACCTGCCAGCCTAAGGGAAGTGCTGAGAACTCTGCAACAAGACCTAAGCTATTAGGATAAAATGGTACTTATGTGCCAAAACCTGAGCATAACAGGGAATGTGGATGCACAGTGTGAAGAATGATTTCTAGTTGGGGTTTTTCTGCCAGCATTTTACAACATCAGTGCCTTGGGATTCCTCTTATGCAATTCCTAACCAAAAAAACCATCCCTGAAAATACTGATGTATTTGCCAAGTTCAACATTTTAATGAAGAAATTACAAACTAATTTTTCCCTTTCACATAGCAAGTCATATTTTGCACCTCTCCAAGTGATACCGAGCTGTGTTTTGGCACACACCCTGATGTGGAGTTGTCTCACTGGCAAACACGGTCTGACAAGCAAGATGCCAGTCTTGCCAAATCCTGAACACCTGACATCTCTCTTCCTCTTTTGCAGTGAGGCTTTACCAACCAAAAGCCCAAGCTCAGTTCTGACTTCTTCCAGTGTTCTGCTGTATGCCAGACTGTTTCCATCTGGACACATGGCCATGTCCAATGCCTCTGCAGTGGGAGCAGAATTAACAAGCCAGCCCTGCCTGCTGGTGGAAGAAGCATCCAAACAACATTGACCCGTGGGTTCCAAAGAGTCTTGGGGCTGCAAGTCCTCACAAGCCAGTTGGTTATCCTGACAAAGCCAAGAATTCATAGAACTGAAGAATCATTTGGGTTGGAAAAGACCCTTAAGAGCAGCAAGTCTAACCATTAACCCAGCACCACCAAGGCCACCACTAACCCGTGTCCCCAAATACCACATCTACACGTCTTTTAAATCCTTCCCTGGGATGGTGACTATAACACTGCCCTAGGCAGCCTGTGCTAGTGCCTGACCACCTTTTCAGTGAAAAAATTTTGCCTCTGTGGAAGTTCCTATGAACACTACGAGCTTTCCCCTCTGACAGATTCTAGCCCATGGATCCTGAAGGGCCCAAGGTCCCAGAAGGGGATGACGTGGCACACAGTGGTCTACTGAAAGAAAAGATCCATCAGGCACCTCAAAAGGACAAGACAGTCCTCCCCCAGCAGGAAGACAGCCCTGTGGAGGGATCGCCTTGGGCAGCACTCCAGCCGGCAGCGCAAGCGGCGCTGCTCTGTGCACGCGCGCTGGCACGGCCACGGTGCGAGAGCTGACACAGGGCTCACATCCACGGGCACAGCCGGTCCCTCAGATCTTCCTGGCATCATTAGCATAAACAGCTTTTCAAGCAGCAGGAAGCAAAGGAAACGCTGAACAGAACAGGGCTGGAAAGCTGCAGGGCTCAAACACTTGGCATGAAACTGAGAGAAAGGGGCTCCTTGAAAAGGTGAACCTTCCACATCATCCACATTTTCCCTCTGTCCTTCACACCAGCTAAAACTGAGCCAATGGGAGTAACACAAGTCAGGCAGCTTTTCAGAAGGCATTTTGTTATGAACTATTACTCCAAGTTTGCTGATCCCTTTGAGCCAGCTACTGCACTACACACAGAAATATTTATCTAATCTTCAGCCCGCTGCCATTGAGAGTGGAGTGATCCCAAGGAGGGCCGGAAGGCTTTCTGTGAGCAGCTGGGGACAAGAGCGCTTATTCCTTCGGGAGATTCTTAGCACTAAGAATATTTTGCAGCAGAGGTAAGCTGGCTTCAGTCACATTTCTCTCTACACAGCAAACTGAAGCACTTGCTTAGCTCATACATGACAGGGCATTCACATGCTCCTAGGGCACCGAGCTTGTTCTCAGGTTCTGCAGGAACCTCTCCTCTTGAGCAGGACAGCACAGAAGTTCCAGGTTTTGTTTCAAAACATCACACATCTCACGATTCTGTCGTTGCGCAACTCACCCCTTTGCTCCAAACCCCCGAACCTTTCTTGTTAAATGCTGTTCTCAGCCTATGCTGCTGCATAAATAACTACATTTGCATCTGGTTTGCATTTTCAGTGCACCATTGTTGATCCAACTCCAAAACTAATCAAAGAGCTGCTGAGGACAAACTGCCTCGCTCTGTCACACAGACCCCACAGCCCCTCAGGCTCCCCCAAGCCCCAGTGCCTCAGGAAGAGGGCCATGCTTGTCCCCCCGTTTTGCCATGCTGCAGCTTGTGCTGTCCCCCCAGTGCCTGTCCAGTGGCTCACACACAGTTCCAGCCACCACGGCTCTGTCTGGGCCCCGTGTCCTCCATGGTGGGCAGGAACATCCACAAGACCTTGTACCGGGCAACCGCTACCCCCACCAAACCCCTGGTGATGCTTGTGAAGGGAGAAGTCCTGAAATGCTCCGAGTTTCCAGCCCTGCTACATGGCTTTGGGATCAGACACAGCCAAGCCTCCGTGGCCCAGCTGGAAGGGCTGCTGCTCCGCTGCCAGGCTGCGCTCCACAGCCGTGCTCCACACGCGCAACCTCGCGCGACTCGCAAAGAAATCCTGCCAATGCTCCTTCCTCCTCCGGATTTACCCAAACAACATGTGTGCTCCAGACTAGTGTCAAGGGCCAAGCCAAGGGTAAGAGTTAGACTCATAAGTCATGCAGATCTCCTCTGCCAGGGCTCGGATCCAGTCCTTGTTAGGAAGCAGACTCACTGCGACATTCTGGGCTCAGCTGCTCTTTCCCACCCTTTGGGAAAGCCAATGCTTTGGATTGGGAGAGCAGGCTCAGAGGTATTAGGTCATTCTGTAACCATTCCACTGGCTGCTCAGACAAACACCGTGGCTGATACATCAGCTCTGAACTACACACTGGGGTTGCACAGTCCCATTGCAAAGGTCACTGGTATGTCTGCTTATACCAGCCATTCACATTTCAGTATAAACACCAGTTATAGACGTGTCACTGGAAGATAATTTAAAAAAAAACCCCAAAAACAGGTAAAGAAACTTACTGGTATAGCTGGGAAACTGCCCCATTTGGAGCATCCTTTAGGCCAACTTTTAGCAGATCCAAGTGGTCCCGTACTCCTGTAAACAGCATCCACGTTTGTTGCTCCCAAAACAACATCCTGCTCCAGACTTCATATACAGCCTAAGCATGTTCCTTATCTGGCCAAAATAAACTCTCCTGATTGCAGCAATCATCAGGAGTCAACACCTATGGACCACCTGACAGCTCAAAGTCTCAAGTTCATGCTCTCAGTGCGCATGGTGCACAGTCCCTCCATCAGCTGCTGCATCCCTGGTGCACCTCAGAACCACCACCTGTGAAACCCTTAACCACCTCACACGGGAGAGCTGACACAGATCCAGGTAAATGGGGATTCCAAAGGATGTGCCCGATGCATCTGCAGGCACTGCCAAGCCTGGTGAGCACCACACGGCAGCACACTGCGAGGGACACGGGCACCTTCAGAGGGGAGGGAGGAAGTTGCTACGCACACATCTCCAGACCTCCAGGACTGAAAGCGTTACTCAGCTGCCTGGCCTCTTGCTAATTGTGGGTTTTATTTTTATTTCCTATTACCCTCTTGCACGCCTGATGAGATTATCTTACCGGAACTGACACAGCTGGAGGCTGCAGCCATACATGGAGCCTCTCAGGAGGCAATGCAATTTTATTTTCATTGATCAGGAATCAGCAGGGCAGTAAATGATGGGAAATTCCATTAGGAGAAATACTGGGCCACAAGACCCAACTATCTAGGTACAACCAAATCTCAGAAAGTCCCATCCTTCCTCAAAGCCCCATCTGGATGCGGACAGCAAATCATCTTTCTTCCTCCCAAAATGGAGTCAGCTACTAACCTGATATTCCTAATTGCTGTCTGCGCTTCCAGAAGCGGAGGCAATGCTGTCAGAGCACCCCCAAGGGCTCACTTAGCCCAGACAGTGCCTTTGGTAGAGCCAGCAGCGCCCAGCAACCCCAGCTCAGCCCAGCAGCTGCTGCAGGGCCAAGTCTGTTTCCTGGCATGTGCCCATTCCACAGTCTTTGTTCTCACAGGCCAGGCAGGTGTCAGTGGTGCTGGCATGCCAATGCCTCAGCCAGTCCCAGCAGAGCCAGGCGAAGCCAAGGGGATGTCCAGTGCATGGTCCCATTTGGAGCCCAAAGCCCCAGTAAAGCACTACAGTGTCACTGCAGAGAGCAGCCCTCCTTCTCCTTCACTGTCTCGGGGCACACAGCAGTCTGGGAGCACACAGGGGTCTTAGGGAACCCTTCTTCTGACAGAGCACCACAACCCACACAACACTGTTACAAGCCCAAACTCCTCTGAGCCCAAACTGAGAACCGTATGTCAATCCTTCTATTTTAAACCCCCCCATACACAGGACATGCACTCAATCCCTCGCTCCTAGATCAAAATCCCACCCTCAGGCCTCTGATTCAAAGCTGGGTTTGCCCCATCCTGCTGTCCCTTGCTGCACACACGTGGGTGACAGGTGAGCCCTGAGCCCCCTGGCAGGATGGCCGGAGCCGCCGACACGCACGGGTTAATGGGAGCTGACCGTGGCACAGCTGTTAAGGTGATCAATACCAGTGAGATACTAAAGCAGCGTAAGCCACATTATTGACTGCCAAGCAGATGATAAAACTGTTTATTATGATAATTGTGGGGTGCCTGCAAGGTGCTCCTAGCGTTGCCTTGAGCTTTTTACCAAAATAAGAACTGCCAGAGCATCACCTGTCTGTAGTCTGTAGCCCCCTTGCCCCAGTGAGACCCTCCACACGCCACTGTGCCCACACACTGACCCCAGGCCACCTCCACAGCCCAGCTACCACTGGAATGGAGAAGGTCACATTACCAGACGCAGTCCCTGAACTGTTTATCTCACACACACCCACACACACCCCTATCAGGGCTTACTCCAACATCTGCTGAGCACCTTCTGCTAGAGCATCATTCCAGGGAAAACAGAGCTCAAACACCAAAACCTGTAACTTCAGTTCTGGATCCTCCTCATGATGAGCTGAAAATTAAACTCAATTTCCCACTCTAAAACATTTCCTTCAGTATTTCAATTATTTTTATCTCTGCTTTGGACTTTTGTACAGTTTTCCACATCCTTTTAACAAGATTTAACAGAATTTACCCCTTCAGCACCCAAATTCTTGTGCAATGCATTAGGAATTCTTTTTGAGAAGACTGAACTCTGGATACACTCAGTGTGGACGATCCAGCAGGTGTATGTGCATGCAGGCCATGCCTCAGAACAGGTGACACACTGCAGCTCATCACCTGCCACTGCGTGTCTGCAGGGCCAGCAGCTGATCTGCCAGCACACAGCAAGGCAACATTTTGATTCTGAAGTCATTTCAAGTATCAAAATAGTTTCTCTTGGATTAAACTCAGTAACACACATCCCCCAGCCCCCAGAAGAGAAGCCAAACTGCCCGATGGGATATGCTCTGGCAAAAGCATCTATTGCTCCTCCATCTGCAGGAGCAGGAACACAGGCTGTAACACACCCGGGGCTCCATTGCCACCACAGCCAAATGACAGCTGAAAATGAGTTTAACAAGGGCTGAAGCTCCAGGGTTCTGTCAGCAGCTCCATGGGCAGTAATTAAGGAGTATGGGTCCCATTACCTCCCAGTATGGACAAGGCTCTGACAGCTCCACCTCAGTGTTAACCCCAAGGACCACTGGCTATGGGCTGCAGGCAGCACTCGGTGCCACCTCCACTTCTTTGGCTGCCTGCTCCTGTGCAACTGAAACGCCTTCTCTAACAAATCACTGGTGACATTTGCAAAATAAACTTCACACCAGCAGCCTTACTGTAGACTGGCCTCAACCTGGACAAGACCACAGGAAATGCTTCTGGCCCTTCCTCCTTGTCCTAATGCCTTCTCTCAGCAGGACTGGAATAACCCACCTACCCTTGTTGTCTCTCCCTCATCCCCCTATTCCTTGGTGCCTCCCACCCATCTAAAAGATGCCACTTCTTCCATGAGCACAGTCAGCCAAAGACTCTCAAGCCAAGTTTTTCAGGGGGAAAGACAAAACCATACGCCTCCACAACTGCTTCATCCTTCCATGCTGAACCAACTCCTTTCTCAGCTGCTCTTTCCCATGCACATCTGTACTGCAGGATGTGGTCAGGATGGTGTCATACCTCTCTAGCTCACTTGCAGAGCAAAGAGAAGGGTAATGATGGAACTGACAACACAGCTGAACCCAGCACTCCAAGAAGCAAGCACGTCATGCCAAACAGCCGCTGCCTTACAGGCTGGAGATCTGGACACAAGCTTCTACAATTTTTCCCCTCTCAGCCCAAACCCTGGTGATGTGCTGCAGAGCCCCATGAAACTTATCCCAGAGATCTTGGAGACCTGGGGCTGCTCTTTCAAACTCTCATCAGTATACCAGTTATAAACAAGACTAAAACAATCCCTTCTTATTAAAACCTAGACAAGAGAGAAGATCTCCCTCCCTGTCACCCTTGCAATGAGCCATCTTCTATCAAGGTTTTTCCCCTCCTGTTCTAGAACAACACTCTAGAAAACAACTCAGTGTCAAACAATTCTGTTCTACTCCTCCATACAAGTCCTGCACCCACCCTTCCACCTCTGCAGGGAGAGGCAGCAGGTGCTCTGAGGTGGTGCCAGGTGCAGGGCTGGGTGCCCCTCCGTGCTGTATCCAGAGCCATCCCTGGTTGTTAATGCAGCAGGAGCCACCTGGCATCTGGTCCCCTTCCGCAGCCCCCCTGGACCTGCAGCTCTGAAGACACAACTCACTCTCCTCCTGCAGAGAAGGCAGGGACAGCAGACTGGGGCCCCAGTAGCACTTACTTTTCTTGAAAACATCTGTTTTCATTATCACTATTACTTTTAATTAGCACTTTACAGCAGCCCTGAGCCCTCCCAGCTGGAGGAGAGCTCTGCTCCTAAATGAACAATTAGAAGGTGCACTAGGAAATTTTTTCTCATCTTCAGAACCCAGTTTTTCAGCAGAGCTCAAAGACAAACCGTCTGGTTAAAGGAGCTCCCTTGAAAAGGTCTCTTCAGGCACAGCTCAAAGCCTGCAGGTCACCTGGGGATCCCTACAGCGTGAACGGCCACTGAACTCAGGAACCTGAAACACTCAACTGATTACTAATGTCAGAGTCTTAACGCCTCTACCCTCATGGCTCACTGAATGGCCTCCTCTTCCTCACCTGGCCACAATAATTGCCCTGCAGAAAATCAAAGCCTTTAATGCCCATCTCACTCGTGCAAGGCCCCTGCTCAAGAGTTCAGGCCAAGCACAAGCTCAAAGACAGAGCCCTATTAAATGCATAAGGAAATACGTCCCTATGAAGCATAATTACTAGAAACATGGACTCCTGGTCAAGTGCTTCTCTGAAACCCAACAATGAGAAATATCCACATAAAAGCCCCCAGAGACAGCCTCAGCCATTCTAAAGAAAGCAGAAAGACAGAGAGGTGAAGTGTAAGGATGAAAGGGCTGTCCCAGGGCCACAGCTGCCATCCCAGCAGCCCTGCGAGTACAGCACCCACAGACTCCAGCCTTTAATTAAGAACAAGCCATGAAGCTCCAAAATTCTTTAGCCAACACTGATGGAAACCTCATTTCTTGCACCCCTCGCTATTCCCTCAGTGCTGCCATTGCTCTGCTCCTGAAGCAACAAGACCCAGCCGTCCTTGAGGAGCCCCCAGCCCCAGCACCCACTCTGCCCCTGGAGGGCAGAACACAGAAAGGTGATGGAAAAGCTTCCCCCTCAGCATCCCCAAATCCTTGCATCCCATAGAGTCCCACTGCAGCCGCCCAGCAATGCTGCATTTTCCACCTCCCAAGTCTGGACTTGGAAGATGAGTCTTGTATTCCAGAGAGCATTCCAGAACCATTCTAGAAATCCTAAAGTCGGATGAATGACAAGGCTTATGATAACACCAGTATTATAATTTCCACTCCAATTTGGAATCCTTTAAGTCACCCAGGTTCCCCTATGCCCCATCACATTTTCCTTCCTCCTCACCCTTTACAGCCACTTCCTCCCTCAGAGCCCTCTTCTGAGCACTGAGTTAAATTCCATGGCAGTGAATTTCATACAAATGTCAAATAAATGTTACTTAATTATTTAACCTCTGATTACACCTCCTGCCATGGAAAGTTTACTTAAGCTACTCAGGTGGGGACATGGTTTGCAGTGTGCAGCCAGTGGTAACGAACAGGAACACCACCACCAGAGGATCCCTTGGCTTGCCCTGGAGCCCAGAGAGCCTGGACAGGGCAGCTGGAGCCAGGCCGGAACAGCCAAACCCACGTCCACCAGCACTGGGTCCTGCACATGCACAGAGTGCTCCCAGTGCCAGCCCGCAGCCCTTGCCCTCCCACCTACACCCTGGGCATCCACACTTGGCAACAGCACTTTTTCTGTTCAGCACCTGCAGTCCAGTAAGGACTGTGAGCCTCTGCTGAGCTCTCCAACAGCTGTCTCCGTAGAAGGGGAAGCAAATGCCTCCAGTGCCCAATGGGCCCAGATACCAATCAGACCACAACACAACACGGGGGGAAAACGACACAAAACAATTAATTCTTGGCTCGTGTTTTAGCTCTGAGCGAGGGAAGGTGCACAACAGAGCGAGAGGAGACTGGAACAGACAGAGGCTGGGATGTGCTCCAAGAGCCCCAGGGGCAACAGCGCTGGCTCCCAACCCCACAAACACAGGGCTGCTCTCCAACAGGTGAGGGCTCCGGCAGGCTCCTGGGTAGAGGGAACGGAGAAAGCCTCTACAGCAAGATTCAGTCTGACTTCTCCATGCCAAATGCCTTAGAGAGGGAACAGGCTGAGCCATATCTGATAAATCCATCTTCTGTGACCAGGTCTGTACGTAGGTAGGAAAGGAAGAAACTGATTCAGCAACTCAACTGATGTGCACACTGCAGTTGGCAATGGAAGGTGCAAGAAGAGAATGACATGAGAAATTATCCACTTCTACATCACAGCCCATCTGAAAAGCTGGCTTGAAATCCAATCTTCATTTCCAAAGGCAACTTCTTTCTTCCTCTTCATCCAAGTTCCAAATAGCAAAGATGTGCGACACTTACCTAAATCACACTCAACTGCTGGCCACACCTGTGTGCTCCAGGGACAACACAACATGACTGTGTGTGTACGGTGACCATGGCCAATGCTCCTGACAGTGGCAGAAGTCAGACAGGTCACCTTTACTAAATGGGAAAAAATGAAAACCTCTCGGTCATAAAATAGTCTGGAACAATGTGAAGCTTTTCCAAGACTTGCAACTTCATTATTGCATGCCAGTGAAGATGCATTTACTCTCTAACAGTTTCCTCAGGAAAACCAAGGACTCACTGGTCCAACTTAACCATGTCTTGCCCATGCTGAGAGCAGAATTAGTACTGTACCAGAACATGCATACTTGATTTTATTTCAAAAAATTCTAGAAGGGGCAATATACAGGGCAACATGAACAGAGGTTTAAGAGAAAATTCAGTATGATAAATACCAAGTGACTTAAAAAGAGATCGAACAGAAATTAAATGGGAAAATTGTTCCTTATTTTTCTTTCAAATTCAAACCCCCAAATGCAAAGTGATTTTTCTTTCAAAAGCAAAACCCCATTTGGGAAAAGCTTAATTATGAAGGCCTTCTTCAAAGGTTTGTGGCAGAGGGCACATGAAAAGATGGGAGAAAAGAAAGAATTTGAGCTGCAGAAAGATATTGCTCTGCATCGTGACAACTCACTTGCAGCCTGTGCCCACCCAGGGCTGCACAGCTGATGCTTCACCCCACCACCCAGGCCACCACCTCAGAGCAATGTCTGTCTGCGGCTCCTTCCTCTCCCTTGCTCCCCTCTGCCCAGCCACAAAGAATGAACTCATTTACACAACAAGTCTCTAATAGACAACCTCCTTCCCCCCCACATCCCTCCCCTAGGGCCGGGAGCAGCAGCAGACATCCCGCCACCAGCACGCGCTGACAAGGTTTTAATTACCTGGGTGAAGGAGGATAAGGAGATATCTCCAGGAAGCCAGGCCTAAAGGAATCATTACTCATCCAGCCCAGCCTCTGGAGCATCAAAAGCTGAGTGACTGACCCTCCCCATCAGCTGATCCAAGAGGATCAGTCTGGAAGGGAGGCTGAGAAGTAGCCCTGTACACTTCTTCACAGCCCTGTACACTCTGTTTATCAATAAAAACAGTAAATACATGATTTTCAAGCCATAGGTTTTTATAGGCATGTCCCTGAGCTTTCTGAGATTCAGGGCCCTCCTCAATGTCCTCTTCCCCTCATCCTTAACTGAATTCAGGTCCTTCCTTCTCAGTGACACAGTGAGACAAACTATGGCAGGAGGAGTTGGAGCCCAGCCAGCTGCCATTTGAGCTCCAGGCTCCATGGGGACATAAAATCAGCCATCAGACCTTTGAAAACCTGCCCAGCCCATGACAGTGTTTGGTGGACTACATAGCCACAGACGATGCCAGACCCTTTTCTGAGCTCCCTAAAATCTGCCCCTCTGTATGTATCCACACACCATCTCCTCGGAGCTCAGCCCGATCTGCTCCTTGCCCCCAGCTCTTCAAGGGACGGGATAAGCTGAAGACATTTAATAGATAACATTTCCTTAACTCTGTTGCCTAACTCATTTCCTGATGTGAATCACCCACTGCCATGGATGATCCTATGGATGGTTCTCCATCCTACTCAAAACATCTCTCAGAGCCATGGTAAATGCCAGCATTAAAGATACAGCTGTGAACAAGCTACTCAATTAAAATAAAATTTTAACACATGACAGAAAGTGGGAACAAGAAGGAAGAGGAAAACAAACCCCTACATGACTACTTTTTTCCAAGGGACACAGGTCTGGAAAACACATCAGCTTGTGTTCTGCACAGAGATGCATGTTCTCCGTAAGATACATGGACACCTGGGACTTCTGAACAGCCAGGCACGGGGGTGAAGCATCAGCCCCTCTGCCCCAACTCGCCCCACACAGAGGCACCTGCCCTCAGGGACACCAGAGCTGTAGGAAGGTCCATGGGTTTGCAGAGTGAGAAGCAAGGCACACCACTGGCAGAGCTCTGGCAGCCAGGGAACGGCTGCCCCGGGCACCGGTCACACGAGACGGAGGTTCCCAAAGCACAGCTGCAAACCAGCCCCCGTGAAGATGATCTCAGCAGCAGCCACTGTCCAGCACAAGAACTGCAAGGCTGAAGGCCACGGCAGGCCAACGTGAAGACTCCGACTTCCCCGAGGACATAAGGGAATTTCCAGGGTGTGACAACACAGCAGCCGTTACAGTCCAACCCTCTGCTCTGCTGAAGCCACGAATGGAGGAGGCCCTGAAGATCCAGCCAAAAACTGGAATTAGAAGATCCTCTGGGTCTCTCAGACGCATCTTCAGGCAGTGAAATAGTGCAGCTGGCTGTGCTAGTCATGAAATGAGAAGAGCCTTTTGGTCACAGGACAACCCTTGGGGCAGTCCTGAGTCTAAGATCCTCTGATGAGGAATAAGCTGATGCATTGTGGACTGTCAGATCACCAGTGCTGGGGTCCAAGATGACAGTGACTGATATTCTTTTTAATCATAAGCTGCAGTTGCCAGAATGACCCGTCACAGCCACGGCTCAGCCTGCGGATCACGCACTGCTGGCGCTGGGAGCTCCTGCAGCAACGAGAGCCAGGGCGCGTCAGGAGCCGGCACACGGGCGCTGCGAGGGACGCAGGGAGCGGAGCCAGGCACAAGGGAGCTGCTCGATAACCACCTCAGAAGGCACCAGAACACACAGTGTGGGACAGCCATCCCTGACCCTGAGCACTGGAAATCACAGACCGTAAATTCAACAAAATTCCAGTCAAGTAGTAGTAAAATGAAACAAAGGTAAAAGGAAGAGCAGGACAAACCATCAGGGCAGACCCAGCACTGCTGGCTGTGCCAAGGAGCTCCCCACCCACCCCTAATCCCCATGCTCTGCCCTGCACAACACAGCTGGTGCTGAACAAGCCAAACGAAACCTGTGGTGTAACATGGGGTCTCTTTGGTCCTGACCTACTGCTGCCTCCCAGCCACCTCCGGCAGTGGGACTGGGACAGCCCTGCAGGGGAATGCCTGCTTTGGGACAATCTGCATTCTTTCAAAGGTTTCAGTAATAATCATCCATTTCATTTCAGTTTCTATTATTCTTTATATGAATTTACTTCTTGTAAAGACTCAAATTCAAGTATAGAGAAAAGGCAAATCGTTACTTTCCCTTTGAACCCCAGGACACAGCAGCATGGCACTGTCCTCTTCCCACCCCACACCTGGCTCTCATTCCACTGGCACCTGCAAGCACTGTGAAGTAGCCACAGACCACTTCAGGTTAAACTGCTTTCTCAGATACATCAGCCAAGAATGAGCCTTTCCAAACTAGAACCACCCAGGTCCAGAATGCCCCCATCTTTCTTGAGGGAGACTGAATGGAAACCTGGAGCGCAGCAGCACAAGGACAGACCTGCTGCTGTTCCAAAGCAGAGAGGTACGAAGGAGCCACCCCAAAAGCAGCAGCACCCAGAGCCAGGGAGATCAGCTCAGACAACTGAAACCCATCAGCACACACAGAACTGCTCCACCCCACCCCCCAGGGGACCATTCACCTCAACTTTCAAGATACCTGCCAGCCCCTCTGCATTTTCTCTTCGTGTTTCATGATTTGAGCTGAAAATAGCAGCTGTCGCAGAATCACAGACTGGGCTGGGTTGGAGGGGACCTTAAAGCTTAGCTCATTCCACCCCCTGCCATGGGCAGTGACACCTTCCACTGTCCCAGGTTGCTCCAAGCCCCGTCCAATCTGGACTTGGACACTCCCAGGGATGGGACAGCCACAGCTTCTCTGAGCACCCTGTGGCAGGGCCTCATATCTAATCTAAATCTACACAATCTGAAACAATTAAGAATATCCAAGTACATTTTCAACAGGTTCAGCATCAGATATGTGTAACCATCCATCAGCTCAGGATCTATGCCGGGTACAGACAGCAAATACCTGTGCTCAAACAGGGCTGGGAAGACACTGCTGTGGGGTTTATTTCCATCCTAACAGAGAAAGCAGGAAGTACTGTGAAGGCAAGAATAATAGAAGAGAGAGCAATAAATGAAGACCAGGATCAAACATAAAGACACGCTGTGAAAACTAACCCTGTGTCTCCCTTTACTGAAAGAACTGCCCCTTCTTCCACACTGCACTGGGGAGTTGTGCGGGAGAAGATGGGCACTAGCTATGATCTAAAAAAGGCATAAAACTAGGCCAAGAGCAGCTGACACCAAAATGATGGAAAGAAAATACTGCCCTGGATAAAGGCTTCCCCTCTTGAAAGGCCTTGGGAGCCTTTGCACTAACATCACTGCTGGCCTTGCTGCCAGTCAGCAGAAACCACCGATCCTTGATGAAATTAAATTGAGAAGCATATCCAACACACTAGAAGACCAGAATGTTACACAAGCTAGGATTTGAGGTCTAGAATAACGAGAGAGCAACTAAATCCGAGGTTATGACAGGAAAACTCTGAGCTTCTGCAGTAAATTCAGGGTTTACCAATTGGGAATTACACAGGAGGAGACAGACTAATGCACTGGTCAGGATGAACCAAAGGATGCAGCTGGACAAGTGGCAAACACAATCTCCAGGATGTTGCTCAGATTATTTGTGGAGACAAGGAAGCAATAAAGGGCACAATAATAGCACTGCAAGATCTCAGCTGGAATGACATGTATGACTGTGACCACGTTAGAGAGAACACCTGAGTGGGGAGCAGATGGGGAGCCACAGGTAGAGCAAGCGCTGGGGCAGAGGTTCTCCAGCACAAACCTAAGGCTTCAGGTCCCCAGCCCTGCTGTGTCAGGCAGCTGGCATGTGCTACCCCACAGTGCCCACACGCTCATCTGTCCTGCGTGACCCAGCAGGTAACATGGGAACACTCCTCCATTTCCTCTGAGTTGAGCTTCTGGGACACAAATTCAGCAGCCCTCATGCATGCCTGGGGCCTCACTAATGCCAGCACAGAGGAGGCATATTGGTTTGAAAGTTAACTTTCCTACTTTTCACTATTTATTTCTTATGGAGGAAGATAAGAACAACAGGCCACAGTGACTGTGCCATTTATTATGCAACTGTTTGTCAGTTAATATTTGTGTTCCAGCAAGGCAAGGACCAGATAAAGGATGCCTTGGAGCTGCCCTCCCTGCTGGAAATGCGCCGAGGAGCTGCCGGGGTTCCCCGAGCAGGTCGTGACCCAGCTGTGACACCCACAGAACTCAGCTGGGCTGCCCCAGCCCCACCTACCTGCGTACATGCTCCCTGCTCACACTGGTACCTGCCACCACACGCTCCTCTACAGCTACAGAGCAGCATGTGTGAGTGCAAGCTGTCTAAATTTAGCCCTGCTTCTTCATGCTCCAACCTCTCCTTCCATAGCGCCGGAATAATGGTGGCAATCTCTTCTGGCAGCAAGCAGAACTAAAAGGATTAATCTGCTACATCTCTGTAAAAGTACTCCAGTAATTAAGAGGAGCAACTGCTGAACACGATTAGCACTAGACTAGAACAAAACAGAATAAGCAATAGGGACCTCTACAAAAGCACGTGCCGAGGTGTCACACCTGCCATCCCAGCCAGGCGGCATCCCAGCAGAAGGGCCTGCTGCTTCACCCTCCGCTGAGGTTCAACAGGCACTGGATGCAGACATGGCCTACTTCTTCTGCTCCCCTCCATCATGTGCCACTGCTGCCCTGGTTACACTCTCACCAAATCTATTTTTGTACTGTTTTTCGCCACAGTTTTTGAAGTGTCTGAAAGAAGCCAGTATCGCGGAAACACAGAGTGATTGGGTCCCCAGAGATCTCCAGGTGGGCTCCTGGCCACACCCTGTCCCAGCTCTGGTTACAGCCACCACACACAGCAGTGAGTTCTGGAACAGGCACCTGCTGCTTGCTCTGGCTCTGGACTGTAAATGGGAACACCTGTGTTGGGACGAGAGCTTGGCAAGGCAGGGGGACAGGCACACCGTTCCCAGAGCATCCTGGCAGGGAAGGCCGATTCCCAGCCTCGGCAGGCTGATACCTGACCAGCTGCCAGCAAAGCCACACGATCCACCCCGCACAGGGTCACAGGCCACCTGCACAGCAGAGCCTGCTTTAGAAGCCGTCTGGGGACACTGTGACACATCCCCATCACGTCCCCGCTCTCCTCGGAGAGCTGCAGGACAGCCCAACACCAACCGCTTTAGGCTCGCTCCCTCCTCTCCCCACATGCTGCAGAGCCACGACACCACACACTGGCTACAACAACCTGCCAGCAAGAAGCAACACAGATATGTGAAACATGACCTGCGACATGACCTAAATTCTACTTCTGCAAAATGAAGAGTCACTCCAAGCGCCTCCCTCATGCAGCACACTTGCTTTGTTTCCTTTTAGATTTAGGACACGGGTTTTCTAACCCTCCCAGGAGGTTCAAGCACACAAGGGAACTGCAAAGAGAATGGTGACCAAAAAACAACACCACAGCTAACAGAGAATGTGTAAAATTGTTTGCCAGGCAATGCAGCAAAACAGGAAGAACTGCACTTAAAAACCAGTAGGAGCTTTACTACTCCAGCACACTGGGGCTGTAAAAGACAATGACAAGACCATCCACTTGGGTCTACAACTCCTCAGGCCTCCTGCAGTGCTCCAGCACCAGCACCTGATGCTCCTTGCTGAGCACATCACCAGGACACAGGTTCCCCATGTTCTGCTTCCCACCTCCAGCCATCTCATTCCAGTACTACAGCTCTCTTCTCATCCCATCCTCACTCCTTCATGGCTTAGTTCCCATTTTAGGGAGTTCAGCCTCAAAGAAATATCCTGGATGTTATTATTCCTCTTGAAAGTATTTGGCAGCAGATGATCTTAAGTTTTTCTTAAAAGGTGTGTGTGTATGCCAGAAAGGCCATCAGGCTCAGCTGTGCTTGTCTCAGGAAAAGACAAACAGGACAGAAGGAATCCAGCTGCTCCAGTCCAGAGGTCCCAGACACTTAGGCACCCACATTCCCCCTTCTTCACTGAATACACGAATAAAGCTAATCCCACATGAGACCAGCTCTTTGGAGTGCAGGTTCTCCACCCCTCTCCACGGAGCTGGTCCCCACCTGCCTGTCCCATCAGAGCTCCAGGGGCAGCTGCCAGCCCCTCCAGCAGGCGGGTGCGTTTGGAGGAGCCCCAGCATCATCACACCTGCAGCTCTGAGGCCGAGGGAAGGCACAGGTGTGAGGGCGAGCCCAGCAGTGGCTTAGCAGGAGTACCTCTGGGAATGGATTCGGTGTCAAGTGTCAGCACGTAAATTGCTATTGGCTTCTCAATAAGCAGCAGCAGTGAGCTAAGTGTTTCCCTGTGTCGTGCAGGCTCTCTCTGACTCAATACAGCAGTATTGACAGCACAATCACAGGGTAATCCAGGCCCCACTAATATCTCAGCACTTCCTCATTGAAAATACACTTTCTACTTGGACACCAGCCCATTAGCACAGGCTCCATCACCAGAGTCCCCCCAGCCCACCAGGACATGCAGCAGCACAGCCTCCTGACACTTCCTGGGGCACAGCCCAGGGCACCACAGAAAAGGGCTCCTTGCCATGAGAAATCACCAATGGAAAAAGGATGAAAGCTAATCAGAAAGTCTTTATGGCTCAAGTCTCTGTAGGTTCTGGAAAAAATTGGTATTTCCTTGCTAGACAAGAGAAGTTCATTCAGGGAATTAATTCTGTTCTTGCCCCTGACCCTCTGCCTGTCATCCGTCCTCACAATCTTATCTCTAAACCTTGACCACACGTTCCTCCAGGCAGCAGTTTCTCCTTTCATTCATGGAAAACAAGAGACCTGCACCTGCAAAGCAGGAAAACCTACACCCTACTCCCTACTGCAGGGCATGGATGCTCTGGAGGATCCTTAATACTCCTCTGGCATTTGGAGAAGAGGGAGGTTTGCTCATTTGCAGGTATCTCATGTTACCAGCCACTTGAAGACAAGATCAGAAAGTGAAAAATGTTAAAAAAACTGGTGGGGACTGGTGGGTCCCCTTGGGCTGGATCAAGCAGCCTGTGTGCTCCCAAGGCTGTCCCTGTGGAGCTCGCCGGAGCTGCTCATGCCGGGGTCACCCACAACTCCCGGCGCTGCGTTCATCCGACCGAGGCACGCGGCTCCACACCCCCCACATTCAGAAGCTGCATTCATGTGGAAAGCTGGTGCCTCACCACATGCAGCACACAAACGGGACTGTAGAATGGGCTGATCCACTCAGTTTACGTTTAATCTATTTTGGTAACAATAACAGCAGACCCAGGAGGACGGACACCTCGAGGAGGGGAGCACACACTGCGCCCAAGGCCTCCAGCTGCCCCACACAACTCCTCCTGAAGACCATCTACGATGATTTCGCTGCCACTGCTACCATAGAAAAATGGTTAATCTAAGGACCAAACCAGTAAACTAAGGATGCCTTTAACAACTACATCCCAACACACCTGGCATAGTGCCAAATCTTTAACCAACACAACTTTATCATGTTCCAGCACTGATAAACAGCCATCTTCCACTTCACCAAGGCTGCAACAGCATCAACTTACTGGAGAACTGCAGATAAAGCAAGATGGGAAGCACTTCCAACAGCAGTGCATGCTGTGACCCCGTTCCCAGCTGGCCCAGCACCGTGCTCTCCCACTGGGCACGGCATGCTGCAGAGAGCTGAGCAGAAGCGTTTGAAAGAGAACCCCTCTGGCATGGCCACGCCAATGTGCCATTGTTGGAATTTCACAGGCACGGTCAGGAGCCTTCTGGGGAGACAGGGAAGGTGATTTGGTCTGGAAGCAGATGAGGAGCAGACCCCTAGTTAGGAAGAGGTTAACGCTGCTCCTGCCTGCAATCTGATAAATGGTCTGCAGAAAGCAGGTTCTCTCACTTTGAGATATGATGTCACTAACCTTTATTGATCCACAATCAGAGAACTTTGCTTATCTCTCTCCTGTGATATGCCCTCCTGTACTCAACTAGTGTTTAATACACTGCTGGGCATCTGGCACTTGCTACAGCTCCCACCACACCTCTGCTGGCCCACCAAGGACAATGTCTGACAGGTCGTGTCTGCAAGTTACAGACCAGCTAACTCGAGGGGTAAATGCAGGCGTGCACCCCCTCCCACCCCACCACCTCCACCACGAACCTGTGTTTCAGAGAATGTTATACACCTGTACTGGAACATCTGGTGGGAAGAGGGGGCCAACAGCAGAGACATGGTCCAATGTAGTCTTACAGCCTCCGAACCTGAGGTGAGCATGTGCCCTCTGAAGTTACTGTTCCTGTGGGAGTGTTTATCTTAACACAACTTTTACTATTTTACAGAAACACTTTACTTCTAGCCTCAACTTCCTTTCTAATATTTGAGGTGAAACATGAAGTTAGGTGACTAATACAGGAACTATCAATGAGCCACTTGCTCCAACGTGGCAGCAAAGCCACAGACTTATGCCCCAAATCCAGCGGGGTTTGCTTCCAATACACTAATGATGCCGGAAAACAGCTGAACAGACACGTAGCAAAATCTGTACCTTAAACAACTAGACCAGTCATGTGTAGAGATGACTGGAGAAGCGCTTCACATGCTGTTTTTCTGCTAGATAACACACAAAGGAGTTGCCTATGAGCTTGCCTTACACCACCACAACCACAGCACTACTCACTCACAGTGCAGGGCAGCTCTCGCTCACCCCGAAACCAGAAGCTCACAGGCTGAACCAAACTGGAGGTACTGGAGAGGTGGGGTAAAACACCTCAAGATTTGCTTTGAAGGTTATGTGAACCTTTTTGTTTCAATGGGGAATTGGTCTTGTAAAGCTTTGGAAAAGACAGAGTTGTAAGTCTTCAAACACACATATAAAATAGCTATGACCTATTTTACTCACTATCCACCCAAAAAAACACATTCTTGTATCACTGCAGGCCAAGTTTTAGGGTAGGAGTTAAAGTTTTTCCCTCTGTTAACTACAGGTCATGAAGCATGGGCATGGGGTCCCTAATCTCCAAAGCAAGATCCTAAGGAGAACCACCATGGTGCCAGCAATACCCTCTTGGTACAGTGAGAGCCCCTTCGAGTCTGTGCTTCTGTGACTATGAATACACTGCTCTGCAGACAGGTCAGAGGAAAAAATTAAGAAGAATTTGTCCACTTTGCAAACGTCAAATTACTACATGTTACTGTTCTGATCCAGTCCAGTGATTCTTACAGCTTCAGACATGCACCAAACTTTCTTTTTTTCATTACAGGTCTATTGAAACACGCGCTTCTTAAAATAGTAAATTACAGCCTTCTCCAATTTGTGGAAATAAATTAGGGAACACTGTCCAAATGCCAGCCTTGGCAGAGAGCACAAAAATCCCAAACTTAGATTTCCTGCAAGTTGAGAGACATTTGAATTAGAGGTATTAGACTGTAACCCGTTAACCAGTCATTAAGTTCACATACAGAACACCAAATATTTCAGGATGCAAAGGAGAAACACAAGGGCCAGTGGTCGAGTCACCTCTGTCTCTGGCAGCTGGAGAGAAATCACCACTGATCCACCAGAAAGAGCTTCAGCCGATCCCAATCCTAAAGGCGAACCTGGGCAGGCATGCAGATACTGCTAATGAATGGGTTTCATCCTGATGCTACCGTTCCCTGTTGAGTGCAGTGCAGTAATTTATGACAAAAGCCACCCCGGGCGACTCCCTGCTCCACAGAGAGCTGCGGGCAGCAGCTCCAGCCCTGGCCAACAGAAACGGGTGGAAAAACAAGCTGAACTCCTCATCCATTACATGCTCCAGCTAAAAGAAGTGAGGAATTATCTGCCATCCACAAAGTTTCACAAACCCTTTATCCAGCCTTGGACTGTGGGACTTCAAGCTGTGGCCAGGAGGGAGCAAAAAGCCTCAAGGAAACCCTGAAAACTTATTTGGAAACGTAGAAAAGCCTTGTTCCAACCTGCCCTTGCCCTGGGCATCAGCATCACCAGGCATGAACAAGATTCAAATATCTCAATACAGTAAGGACTGAGTCACCCTTTTTAACAGCATCTCTTCTGAGGATCTGGTCCACACAGGATTTCCCTCAGCTCACCCATTGCCTCAGCTCTTCTAACCAGGGGAGGCAACCTGCACAGCTACTCCCCTTTACCTGCCCATTGCTGCCAGCACTGTACCAGGAGCTACCAGAAATTTAAAGACATCATTCATGCCGTTCAGCTGCTCAGATGTTTCCTCCATGAAAAAGCTTTCAGTGTAAATATATCCTGCTGCAGCTCAGCATCTCCACTCCATTACAGACAGATCACAAGACTCAGCGATTCCCTGCCAAAACAGCAGACTTGGAATAGTTACAATTTTTAATGTACAGTCTATACAATAACTTCACAACACCAGGGAAAATGCAGCTCAGTGCAGCCAGCAAGGAAGTGGCCAGATAAAGAACTTCATTGCAGGAGGATGCAACCTTTAGATAGAAGCATGTTCCAGGGCAGTCTGGAGCAGCTGTCTCAGACCAGTCCCAGCTACGAATTCCTATAAGGTATTTCTGGAAACTGGATGTGCCTCATAGCAGGCACTGCTGGATGCCTGGCAGAAGAGACATCACTGCCCAGAGTGCTCTGCACAAGCTTAGGTTAAAAATTGATAACACTATAGGGCCATCTTCCACCTGGCAGCAGTTTATATGACAAGAACCTTCACTTCACTGGATTTAATGAATGGTTTTTTTAAATCCCTTCACCACAGTATTGCTGCCACCACCTCCAAGACCTGGGTCTTCTGCTCCAGCTACAGACCACTCTGGATGTGAATTCCCAGAGACATCCCTACTGCCAGTCCTGCAAATCCAGACAGATGTGCAGTTTTCTCCCAGTAAAAGCCCAAACTGGACCCAAGGGGCCAACAGAAACCCCCCAGCTGAGCACCCGTCTCCACACAGGGACCCCCACACCTTGCATCCCGCTACGCTCGGCAGGCCTGGGCTGGGACCCAGGGGGCAGAGTAGAAAGGGGAGGGTGGCTGCTGCTTCTCTTTATTTAAAAGGTGCTGCTGGAGGTAGAAACACATGAAAGTCCATGTAGGACAAGGGAAGGAATTATCCCTCCCATTGATTTTCGCTCTGGGGTATTAGAAAGAACACAGCATTTATCTGGAGATTTCTTCCCAAAGCTAGCTATGGACTTTCAAACGTAAATGAGACTTGAAAGGGGCTTATCAGGCAAGAATCCACTGAAACTTCACAGGGGAGGGGGTGTGTGGGTGGCCGGGGGTGGGGACGACGTGGGAGCCTGGCGGGGGCTCTCTGATCTATGGCCTCTTGGACAGCTGAAAGCCCCGCTCTGTCTGGACCTCAACCCAGCAGCCAAGGGGCAGAGCCCAGGGCAGGCAGCAGGGAAGGGGTTCCCTGCATCCACATCTTCCAGCAAGCATTCGTTCTTCAGAGGCCCTTCTGCAGGACCACAATCCCAATGGCATCGGGACCTGATGGCATCGGCCACTCCATGCCAGGGAAGGCAGAGGGCTGAGGGCAGCTCCCTAGCTGGACACAGCCGAGGGACACAGGCTCACTGCCCCTCTGAACTGTCTCCATCCTCCTGCAGCCAGGGCTGTGCCCAGGAGCTGCAGGAGGCTCAACCCTGACCTAAGGAATCCCTTCTGCAGCATTCCCAACAGGTACCCACCCCAGTGCCACCGCACTCGGTGCCAGCGCCAGTCCCCAAACCCCTGGCCCCACACAGGCATCGGCTGCCACGCCACGGCCCCACTTGCTTGGAAAAGCCTCGGCAGCCTCGTCTCCCATCGCTGTCTTTCCCAGGTAGCTGGGAGGGTGTAATTGGTGAGGCAGGAGATTAGAAATATCGGCAGCCTCTAAGTAAGACTTTAATTTACTGGCAGATCAATAGCGCTAGGGTTATATTGGCAAAGTGTCTACAACTCTATTGACTCACGCAATTCCTCTTATCAATTTATCAGAAATCTGGAAGCCAGAAGATATTGTTTGAAGAAAAAAGGCAGCAGGAGTTTGAACACTTAGCATGGGCTGCCCAATCAGGCACTCAGCACTAAGCGTTTTACAGCAGATGTATCAGCCGCAAAGGAGGCCAATATGATATGATTAAGAGCTAACTTGCTTCCTCACATGCCACACAGCCTTTTTAAGCTGCTTCTCACCTCAGACCTTTGCACTGAGACAGTCACTAGGACAGACACGGTCCCAACAGCCCAAATGGAACTAGAAAAATCTGTATTTCACTCTGCAGGGTCCTAAATTCAACCCCTCCTGCCTGGACCCTACCCAGGCTCACTTGGGTTTCCTACGAAGTCTCAGCTTTACGGAGTTATAAGCCCACTACAGTGTTGGGAATCTGTTCAGAAGGATTGCAGAAAAATCCTCATTTCTGTACTTCCTCAGAAAAATTCAGCATGGTGAGTCTGCAGTGCCACATTCCTTTGCCTTGCAGGGTGTGAAATGGAAAAGCAAGAGTAGGGAAAAATACATCTCCCATGTCTAAAATCCAGTGGTGAAAAACACTGCTGGGTATCAGAAGCGTTTCTTCAACTCAGAGAGGCACTGAAACAGGAAACCAAAATAAAATACTCCAAACCCCCTCTCTTTCATTAGTCCTCAGATGACTAGAAAACATGCAGCAATTCGGGCTCTGGGATCAGGAAATGTATCTTGACCAGTGAGTCTGCCACTCCTGGGAACGTTCCTTGATAGGATGGGGAGCTCCACACTAATGAGTGGGTACATCCCCTCTTCCAGCGGGATGCAGTGCTGCACAACTTACCACCCCACCTCACCTTCACTCCTCCACCATCACGCAATAAGGCACCGAGGCTTCAAATATAAGTAAGGTGGTGACACTTACCAACCCAGGGGCAAAGGGCCACTGGTTTCCAGCTGGAACTTGCCAGTCCCTGGCTTCAAGCTGGATGCTGTCACCCCTGCTACTGAGAAGCCACAGCCCTGCCTTCCAGGATAAAAACAAAGCCTTAAAAACTAAACAGAAGTTCTGACTCAGTAACTGTGAAAAAGCCTTGGCTGGAGGGCAGAAAGAGGCAGAGTGGGACAAGCACTACTGCCTAGACTCCTGACGCTGGCTGAAGCCACAGCCTGGGCACCACCACGGCCCCTGGAGCAGCTCCTGCCCAGGGTCTCCTTGCTGCCCACCCCACCTGCCCCAGAGCACAGCAGGTAACCCCTCCAACCTGGGGGCTCTGGCAGACCCAAACACCTGTGAGGCCCACAGAAAAGGAGATGGAATGAAAGATTAAAATGAGTAAAATCCTTGAGCCCAACCAAGGACACAAAGATACCCTACTTGGGAGGGGAAGAAATGCCTGCCTTTGCCTTTGTCAAAGCAAAAATCCAACTCCCAGCTGGTGTGGAAGGCCAGCAATTCCCACTCCATCCTTGTCATGTCCAGGTCACCAGAGCCACCCTTGGAGCATCTTGTCTGAGACTCATCCATCCCATGGCATTTAAGGTGCTCAACCCCAACTCTGAAGTGCTCAATCCCAGAGCATCCAGCTGCAGTGACCACCTCAACCCCTCAACAGACACCTTTGTCCTGAGGTCCCCAAGAGTCTGCAGCCAGTTCATGCAACTGGGCTTGAACTGCCCTAAGGACACCCAGCACGGGCATGCTGGTGTGGGGGGGGGGAGCAGCTCAGACCACCGAAATGGGGAGAATAAAGACCTTTTGCTTAAGCTCCAGGAAGCAAAGAGAAAAAACACTAATTAACTCAGCAGCAAGTTGTTAGTATTTGCATACAAATGCAGCCACAAATCATGACAAACAAGGCAGGACAAGGCAGGCCCATTAGTACACAGAGATCCAGCCTGGCTCCTGTGGGTCATGGCAGGCAAGCTGCCAGCTGCTCCCGGGGGGGCACAGGGAACGGGCCCTTATCTCCACCAACACTCCTACAACCAGCAGCAACAGAAGCCACAGGGATAAGGTTTCCTTGCATGTAAAACAAAGGAATGGGATAAATTCTTCAATCCCAGTCAACAGTGAAGTAAGAGCTGCCAGAGAAAAGCCGAAGTGGAAGCTCCTCACTCTGGCAGCCATGCTGCTCCTCACCCGGGATAAGGGGAGAGCAGGCTTCCCACCACAGTGGCCATGCAGGGAAGATGGACAGACCCATGTCACAAAGAACAAATCACATCTGACATAGCAAAAGAATGTGCCCAAAAGCCTGAAACAAATTACCTGAACAGAACAAAATCCAGCTACTGTAGCAGTTCAACAAGTTTACCCTTCCAAAAGCCACTATGGCCGCAGGCTTTATCACACATTTCACCTCACCTCGCCTCCTTGCTTCGGAGGTTTCTCCTCCTTGCCCGGCAGAGGCTGCAGGTGCCATTGGCAGCAAGCCTCCCAGCTCCAGCTCGGGCCCTCCCTGCACACCCGCCAGCACCCTGATGGGCTCAGAGCTCCCTGCCTTTACACACTTTGCATTTGCCTAATGAGTCACTTATTACCACTGAGGACTCAGTATTACACAAAAGTTACTATTTTTTGTCTCACAAAAAGACAAAATCTTCAATTCCACTGTTTAGGGTTTTGCTTAACTGTGTGTTCCTCCCCCCCAGTCACCTCAGCTGGGATCGCGGGATTTAAAAGAAAACTCCAGCAACTACCAGTTCACATCAAGGCTTCACAAAAAGAAAAATGAAATCTGATTTCTAATTTTAAATAGGAAACTCTCACTGGCAAGATCCCAAGAACCTTAGATGGTGACTTTCATTAAATGCAAGTTTCTCATCACTGCAGCTCAGGCAGAGAGCAAAGCAGCACAGCCTGGCCCTGCCACAGGGTACCCGGAGCCCTGTGCACAGGAGGAACACGCAGCTTCAGAACAGTGCTGGAAACCAGCACCACTGTGTCTGCAGTCAGCCAGCAGCATGACACATCCCAACAGGAGCCAAGTCTGAGCCGGCAGGCAGGATGAACGGATGAGCTTCCCACCACAACAGACAACACACAACTGAACGAGCGGTACAGTAAAAATATTCTAGACTAGATTTTTTTTTACCCCTAAATGCAAAGTTTCAGAACACACATTATTGAAGAAATCACAGCAGCTCTAACAGCAATTTCCACACTCAGGTCCTGCATCATCTGATTTAGAAACCACCCTTCTGGCTTTTGAGTGTGTGTTTGCAGGAGAAAACACTTCTGCTTGTCCTCGCCTGGGAGCCAGTTAAGATCACATTTTCACTCTGGGGTATGATGTTTTGCTTTACTAATGACTTTATAAAGAATAAACCATTAAGAAATCATCAGTCTATGGAAACAATCAGAATCTGGAGGTTTTACACAGGAATCACTCTGTAATGACCAGGAAAAGGGGCATCTATACAAAGATGTCCCCAACAGAGCCCCCACTGCGCTGGTGCTTGGATGTGGATGGACAGACAGACCTCAGTGTAGAGTCTAAACACACTTGATGTACAAGCACACAGAGAACACTACACATACACAGTTGAGACCCAGGAGCACAGCCAGACCCAGCACAACCCGCACCAGGGCAGGGCACAGCATGTGCCTGGCCACCCTCCTCTCTGCCAGTGGCCGGTGCAGCCTCTGCCAGCCCCTCCACTGCCACCAGTTACATCCCAGAACTCTGCAAAGTCAGAAAGACACAGAAGAGACTTCTTGGACATGAGATTAGGCAATGGCTTAAATAAAACCAAAATCAGTTTCAAAACCTGCAGCAAATACTTGGTTTGGAACTGCAAAGAGCAGTGGACAGGGGAGGAGGGAGCTACCCCAGGAGAAGAAGGAGCTACCTGGGGCAGGTATAGATCCCTCAGAAAACAGGATCCAGATCCTTCATCAAAACGTTGGCCAGTGCTGCTGCAGAGGAACAGGGGGTGGAGGGGGAGCAAACAGATTGTTTGTTTATTTAGGCAGGTGAAACCACAAACAGAAGCCATCCAGGCTGCCAGCTCCAGGTGCTGGCTTCGCACGGAACACACGGAACGCACCAGGGCATGAAGCCCGCGGCAGCGGCTGGAGCAGGGCCAGAGCCGCACACGGCAGAGCCCAGGGACTAGGCCCTGGCTGCCAGCAGCCCCAGCTGCTCACCCACAGCACAGCCCAGCAATTTCCACCCAGCTCCCCAGGCCAGAGCTCCCAATAGGAGAAGGATGCTCCAAAGGAGCCAGGGCACTGTGGGGACCAGCTCCTCCTTCCATGGTAGAAGGAGCTCACCCTTCAGCTGAGCCTCTGCCTCAGCCATAGCTCAGCTTCCTTAGGTGAAAGGGCTGCACAGGGATCCTCTGAGTTTTGCTGTACTCCTGAAAGGGCAAAAGGGTAACAAAACAAGGATGACTAAAAGCAGTGCCTTCCTCCCAAGCACCCTACACCAAATGCACACTTAGGAGCCAGCCCCACACTGGGACCATGCTTTTGGCTCGGGCAGCAGCAGAGCAAGCGCTCCTCTGGGAATAGTCCTCGGTCCTGCCTGCCTGCTCCCCTCCGCTCCAGCAAAGCCATTTCAACCTGTACCACATGATTATTTCAAATTAAAGGGAAACTGGCAAAAAACCAACCAAAAATAAAAATATTTTGAGGAAGCTTTTTCCCCCCCCGTCCTTTAGCAGTTTTTCTAACTCAGGTCCCTTCCCTAAACTATTTCCCCGTGCCACTGCCCCAAAGCTCCGTGTCAGCAAAAGGAAAAAGCATCCAGGGCAAGGCTGGCCTTGGTGGCAGCATCAGTGTCACACACAGATAAAACACCAGCCCCAGCAGCCTCTCCAGGTCCTGCCTCAGCACCACTGAGCCGTCACTGTGATTTACTTGCCAAGAGTTCCTACACACAGGCAAACAAGAGGAATTCAGTGCAGGCATGTGAATACAGCAGTGTGAACCTGCTCGTGGACATTCCTGTTTTGGTTTGAAATCAAGTTGCTTTGGTACAGCTCATAACTGTTTCCAATTCAATTAAGCCAAACTAAAATAAACCCTCCTTGAACTGAAAATAATGTCCACAGGGCATTCTAATGTGCAAGTAAATCCTTTGAAAAAATAATAATAAATCAATGCAAACTTTTCTAAGCAGGAAGAGCGCTGGTAAGCAGAGGGTATTTGTTCTGAAAACCTCTGAAACAGTCAGAATGAGGAGCCAAGCACAGTTTTCACCAGACATTTCTCAGAGCCCAATTGAACTGTTTACCTAAGACAGTTAAAAGGGTATCAGCAGTATGAAACGCAGTCAGCTTCAAAGTCACAGTCTCAAGTCCTAAACATGCCACAGCAACCTCATTTTAGGCAAACACAGGCTCTATTTTTGTTAAGTGTTTCTCTTCCTCTGCTGTGCAAGAGGCTCATACAAGGAAGAAGGAACTTTAAAATATAAAACCAACCAAACAAAAAAACTTTTACACTCAAGACACCGTGAGAACATTAAAGAACACCACCTCTGTCCTTTCTCCCATAGTACTCACTGTAGCTATTTCTACAAAAAGAACCTTTATTTTACCATTTTCTTCCTCTTTTGTAAACAATCTGCACCCTAAGACTCTCAGTCCTTCTATTTCCAGGCACCAGGGAGCCAGGAACCATCTCCACAGCAGTCACCAACATCACCTCTGGGGCTCAGAACTGCCCTAGCCTCCTCATAGTGACCTGGACCATGGCGCTGACTTCAGGCCCTCATCCCCTCCGTGCTGGTCAGGCACAGCCAAAACCACTGCTTGGAACTGTTCAACATCCAGGTAATGGGACTAATGGAGAGAGCTGAGCCTTAACAAAAGTAAATTAAAACAGCAGTTGAAAAATCACCTAGTCCTGCTCCACAGTCCAGCAAGGCCTTCAACAAGACACAGACACAGCTTTTAATATCCCAAATATTTGCATAGGGGAAAACTGTGACCAAAATACTCCTCCCCTCCACCTCCTGGCAACTACGCTTTAATGGCAGATGGAGCTTTTTTTGGTTTCTCCACTTTTTTTTTTGTTTTAAAATGCAGAAGACCCACTGAGCACCACCAACAGTAAAATACCTATGTCTCTGCCCAACACCTCTCCACTCATGTTCTCCAGCGGTACAGAACTTCAGATCTCCAGAGGACAGCCAGTGCTTCTTGAGGAATCTCACCAAAAGCATCTCACTGACCGTTGCTACTCCATGGGCTTTGTACCCAGAAGCAAGAAGGGACTGAGAAAAAGATCGCTGGGGGGATAAAAACCAGTCTTGACATCCAGTTCCTGCCTGAACTAAGCAGACATTCACACAGCCAGTGGCTACTTGGACTCAAGGAAGGAAACCTCCAGTCCCAAGAGAGCATCCCATCACTCCAGAGACACAAAGGTATGCTTAAACGAGGAACATGGCTAGAGAAGTGGCTGGTTGGACACTCCCAGTTGTACTGCCAAGAGCCAGAGGACCTTGCAGGGGGCCTCTGGCAACTAGGTCTGCAGCCCTGGGCACAGTTGGGAAGTTTCAAGAGAAGAGAAGTCAGTCATGCTGTTCCTCCCATGAGGCTGACCCCAGCCACTGCTGTACAGATCAGAGCTCAATCCTCCTCCTCCTCTTGCACAGGCTCCAAGCAATCCCCCGGGCACTTCCAGAGCTTGGCTCTGTTGTTCACACATCTGCAGTTCCAGGTGAAACCGCTGCAAGCCTGCCATGAAGGCAGCTTTTCACGCAGGGCTGCACTGGCACCAGACCCACCACCTGGGGAATTTCCAGGATCTCATGCAAACCTCTGGGACTTCCATGTTGCCCAAAATAAAGAGGAAACAGTGGAGAGGCTGGTTAAAATAAGGCAATCAAGGAAAAAAAAACATCTGTGGCAGCTCCTTCAGACAGGCACTGCTACTCGCCGAGTGACTGGTTTCTGAAGTAGCGGAGGCGCACGTGGTGCTGACCACCCTCGCCAGGGCTGGGCACCCCACGCCAGCACACGGCTCACAACCCGCTCCGTGGCCAGCAAAGGGCATGGGGCTGGCAGCAGCGTCCAGCTCACCACCCGCTCTCCCCTCTGCCAGCCATGATGCACTGCCACAAAACCCATCCAGTGAGCCCTCCTCCAGCACCAGCCTGCTGTGGGGCAGTGCGTGCTTCTTGTCCACCATCCTCATTTCTCGATCAGTAACACAACCAACCAGATGCTCCACCCCGCTGCCGCCTCCTCCAGCTGTGCTGCAGGCCCAACGCCATGCCTACAGGAGCTCATCCTGAGGAACAGGAGCTCAGGATGTACACCTCCCTACACCACCACATGTGCCTTTAAGATTAGACTTGGACTCTGTAGGGCTACAAACCCTGCCCAACATGACCAGTCCTCCACCCCAGCGCACTGCACCCCAGAAAGCGGCAACACCAAGAGGGATGAGACGGTGTCAAAAACAAAGGACGAACCAGCTCCATTTCTCTAGTACCACAGCACAGGTCTTGAGCACAGCGCTCTGCTGGGAGGTGCTGAGGTGCTCTGGACAATCCCTCTGCTCCACAGCTGCCCCCAGCACAGCAGGTACTTCCACTTAAAATTTAAGGATGAAACAATGCTCTGGGGATTTAAGACATGTTATGATTTTTCACAATTAACCCCCACTTACAGTCCCTGCATGTGAACTACACATCATCCCATTTCATCCTCCAGCAGAGGCAAACACTTGGTGTCCTGCCCAAAGTCAGTGTCAGAGCTGAAACAGATCTTCTGACTTCCAAACAAGCTCACGGTGTTAAGCTGCTTTTAACTGTCTCTACGGAAGATGAAAAACAGCAAGAAGAAAGGAACGGGGGAAGGAAGTATGTAAGACTAAAAGAGACAAAATTAACAGGAGAAAATTAAAGAGGAGATATTTAGGCTCTGACATCTGAAGTAGCTGTGTAGGAGCACACGCCCGGGTGCTGCACACCCGGCTTCCAGAAGACAGGCCAGAGCACCCAAAGTCGGATGCAAAGGCACTGACCGCAGCACCTTGGGGACACGGTGAGCCCTGCCAGCCCCTGAGTCCCACTGGGCGCCTTCGCCTCCAGTGTCTGGGCCCAACAGTGTCCCGGGCACCTGCTGTCCCCCTCCCTCACCAGCACTGGGAGGATGCCCTGCTCCTGGCCCCGTTCCTCCACGTAGCTGCGTATGAATGATGGTGGGCCTGCACTGTGCTGGCGGCCGGGGCACCTCACTCCAACACCAACAAAGCAGAAGGTTAATTTGAACCTCACAGCCCTGCTGCTGCGCGCTTGTGCCTCCTCCTCGCCCTCCCTCCCCGCTCTCCTTTCTGTGCAAAGCCTGACATCTACAGTTCTGTCTGGCACAGTCAGGGGCTGCGGTGGGAACCGCACAAGGACACGGGGACGTGGTGGCCGTCTGCCCTCCGCTCCCTGGCCTTCGTTCACCCACATGCCACAGCACAAAGCAACCTCAGCCCGATAAGGGGACATGCACCAGGAGCAAAGACCACCCGTCGGTACCACTCCAGCGGCCACAAGCACACTGCTACAGTTCACTCGAGACCAGCTCCTGCACTGGCACTGGCACCGGCACCCAGCACTGTCCAACGCTGCACACCCAAGGAACCACGGCCCGGCAGCATCGCCTCCACAGCCATTGTGCGGGAACCTCCCACACCCCAGCACGGCAGAGCCCCTGCTCTGCTTTTGAGGTATCCAAGGGCTGCGCACCAGCCTCTGCAACACCAGAGGTACAGCTGGAACGCACAAGCTGCTGTGCACAGCCTGAATCCAGAACACCTTCACACTGCAGGAGCAGGGCTGCTTTGCAGACTCTGCAGCTCTCAAACCTGTGCCTCAAACACCAAGTAGCTCTGTGCACTTTCCCTGCTCACTCTCCTGAACCAGCCTCCAGGCCTGCCAACATGCTTTCCCACCACATGGTACCTCAGCAAACACACCTTGGAGAAGAAGCCCCAGATTCTGCATCATCTCAAACAACCTGCACCTGATGGCAGCTCAGCCAGCTGTGCCTCCGCACCCTCCTCACCTCCCCCTTCTTCACTCAATTCCATTATAACAAGAAGACCAAAACCGTCTGAGCCCATCACCAGACGTCACAGTCACTCAGGAAACCCACTGCCCAACCCAGCAGGATCAAGCACATCATTGCCATGTTAACATCAGCAATTCCGTTTGCACGCTGAATTCCGCATCAAGCGCCGGTCTGTTTGCACAAGGCAGCCGGTGGCAGTGTGGAAGGAGGGTTAAACCCCCTGCTACCCAACTAATCCAACCAGCCATTTTGGAGTGGGCTACCACCGGCTAGGAAAGCGCAGCTGGAAGTACGAGGTGAGCCCAAGGCAGGACCCAGGGTCGCTGCTGCTCGGACCTGAGGGTTTGGGACTAGCTCCCATCTTCCCCGGCAGGGACCGATGCTTCAGCAGGCACACTTGGGCCATGAAAATAAACACTAAGAAATAACGTGTTATAGGCCCTGCAGGCTCCACTTTCCCAGATACCGGGGCAGGGGGAGGATGGGAAAAAACATTTTACCAGAGCTGCCAAGCACATTGTCTACTCCAGCATCACTGCCATGCCAAGGAATCCGCGCAGCTCAGCCCTCACCAAATTTAATACCTGAAAGCCTGGTTACCACAGGGCCAGCATCCTCATGTTCAACAGCAACGTGCACCACACAATTGAGAACACTGTGAAATGTTTGTTTTCCAGGAGGGGGGAAAGAAAAATACTGCTGGTCCTCTTTGCCTTTTCATAGCAAGAGGCATGTTTGGCACTTGTGACATAATGAAATTACAATCAACAGCTAAGTGTCTCTCCTAGCAGCAAACTCAAGGGCAAAGCCGGGTGGCCGCAGCCTGCCAGCGGCACCCGCTATCATCCCGCTGTCCCCTCCACCTCAGCAGCGCCTGGGGCGCGCTGGCAGCCACCACCAGCTGCGGCCTGCATGAGCTCCCTTCCTGACATCCCCAACCAAAAAATAATTTCATGTGGGGACGAACTTGGACTGTGCTCACAGCCACCTCTGACACACACAATACACACCTGGCGCTCATAGCCCCGCGCACAGCCAGCGTTGCTGTGGCGACGAGCACCCACCTCCCGCACCGACAGATGGACACATCTGTCCAGCACAGCCAACAAGGAAGCGTTGGAAGCTCTGGCTTCTTGCCGGCACAGTGAGACCTCAGCGAGACCCGCAGCGTCTCCGAGGGGAATGAGGAACACAGGGGTGGCCAGCGCTGGTGGGATCCCCAACCCAGCAGCAGGACCGCTGCCGGCAGCGAGGGAAGCCCGACTCATCCACCCTGTTTTGTTGTTTGGGTATTTTTTTTAAACTAGCTGGAATTTATCTATTTCTCCAATCCCTGCCTACACACAAACCCAACCTCAGGAGCAAACAAAAATGCCTGAATCGCAAATCAGAGACAAAGCAGAAGGCAAGCGGGCGGCCTGCTCCCGCTGCCCTCACCTCACCCCTCGGCGGTTATATTTAGGTACCGCCACGGTCTGTGGTGCCGCGGCCCCCTCGGGCACGGCGCAGAATGCAGATTTTCCAGACAACAGACCACAACAGCTCCGTCGAAACCATTAGAGGCTGCGGCGCCCAGGCCTGCGCACAGATGTTTTGATTCCCACTCTCCTGCCACGACAGCCCTCGACAGCCCCATCGCTGCTGCCACGCGCTGGACACCCAGCCTGAATTTTGGCTGTCGAGGAGGAAGGGAGGGGGAGCCCTGCTCCCCAGAGAGGAGCTCCGCTCTCTAGTCTACCCCTGCATCTCCCCAGGGACGGGCAGCCTCCCCATGGGCTCTCAGACGGCGTGGGGGATGACCCACCATGATGAAACAGGAGCAGCACAGCGGGCACAGCCCCCACAGGCACCTGCTGTGGCCCCAGGGGCCTCTCCCAGGCTGAAGCCCCCACAGTCATCAGCTGCAGGAGCCTGCGAGCGGCACAGGGGTCTGGCATGTGCTGGGCCAGGGGGACCTGTCGTGACCCAGCTTTGTTCACAGCCCACTTCTCCTGCCAGCCGGACGCACCCACTGGTACATGGCCCCCAAAGCCACACAAAGGCCAAACCTTGGCTGCACTCTGGTGAAGGGATGCAGGAGCCGTGAAACACTCAACCTCTCCCGAGCCTGTCTCTCTGGAACCGATCTCCGCAGCGCAAACACACCTCCAGCCCCAGCAGGGCCAGCGCCGCCGCCACCAGCACCCACAGAAGATGGTTGCCGAAAACTCTCCCACCGCAGACAAGAAAGCGACACTGGTAGGGAAATGCTCCCACGAGGGATCGAGCCCCCGCAGAACAGAGCACGGCATGTGAATAAAGTTGATGTAAAAGCCAGCTAATTCTTTTTCTGCTTCTCCACGCAACATTTTTTTTATTATTATTACTGCTACTACTGTTATTTTGGAAAGCGGAAGGAGGTGCTAACAGGGAGGCTGATGCAGCCAGCTGTGTGTCCATCAGCTTGGGATTCAGCGATTCCTGCTGAAGCCGTTCAACCACCAGCCAGGCCCAAAGCAAATCTGCCGCTCCTGGCCTCTGGCACGACACCGACAGCAATGGGGCGGGGGTCAAAGCAGAGAGATGAAAGAGGAACACACGCCTCTGCTTTTGTCAGAGCGGCCACCACCGGGCCCCAGTGTGACAGCGGCCATGACAAGTCCAGCCGATAGTGCCAGGCACACGGGGCCGCCCGCGCTGCCTTGGCCCGCCAAGCAGCACCTTGGCTCGGTCCTGCGGGAACAAAAGGCAGCAGCAGGGCGGGAGGGGGGGTCCGGAGGCTCTGCAGCAAAGGACCAGTGCTGCTGTGGCCGGCACGGTGCGCGGGATAGGGGCTGGAGCCAACTTCCTGCTGCCCTCTGCTCCCAAAATGACCACGTTTAAAAGAAAAGAGGAGGAAAAAAATATACAAATACAGCAAAGCAACTTCTGGGGCCAGATGCAGAGTTTCGCTCCCCTCTAATGTGCCTTTTCTTTGCTTTTGTTCCAGTCGAAGGCAGCCTGCGGAGCAGGACCGGCCAGGAGGCAGCTCAGGCAGCTGCACAGGGGAAAGCCCTCGACCGGCGGCAGAGCAGAAGCCCGGCGAGCCCTGGGCCTGGCCACAGGGCCGGCGCTTCATGGTGGTGGGGAGCCCGGCACGATCCTGCTGTCGGGGGCCCGGGACGCCCCGCTCGCCCCCCTCCCAGCTGCTCTCCGGTCTGCGCTGCTGCGGCAGCCAAAAAGCCACGATCCGCCTTCACTCAGTGCCGGACCAGACAGTGCTCCCTAATGAGGGAGCATTACAATCAGCTTGTAATGCTGAATTTTTAATGCTGCCAAGGGCTCTGTTACATAATAAAGGATGCAACGGGAGCAGAGGGCGGCCGGTGGGGTGGCCCGATCCCCCCGGCCACGCAGGTGGCGGCCCCGGCCCACTGGCCACCCCTCGCACCCCCTGACCCGCCGCTTACCGCCAGCGCCGTAGGATAGGGCGTGCACGACGCCCATCGGAGCTCCTGCCCTGCCGGGAGGGTTGCACAAACTTTCCTCAAGTGCATGGAGGGGTGATGCCAAAACGCTGGCTCCGCACTCTGCCGCGGCTCGGCCGGGAAATGATTTAAAAGCAAAGTTCACGAGCATGTTAACAGCATGCTCTCGTATGTCCCCGCACACACGGGCTGCGCTGCGCCGCTCAGTAATACCCTAAGACTGTAAATCTATAACCACTGCAATGATTTAGTGATTAAAAACATGATAACATATTGTGTAACTGCAAACCACAGAATCCCTGCCAACTCTCCTCCGAGATACAGGAACAAAAATACAGAAAATGCGTTGCTCGCAGCGGTCTTCCTAAACTCGATGGAAAGATTTTAATAATAACAATGCAAAAAACCCCAAAAAAAACAAACCCCAAAAACAAAAACCCAACCCAGACATCAGAAAAGGCTGGATATTAAGCAAGGTTAGAAAAAAAAAATATTTAAAAGACAGAATTTTAAATACGGATCTTGCTCTAACAAATTACAATCTAAACATGCCTCGCTTTTTTCTCTTTTTAAGTTTGTCGTAACTGGAATAACTGGTCTTGTGTGATGTCTTGCATATTCAAAGTGCTTTGTAATAGGATACGGAGACCAAACCTTATTTGCCTAAACTCAATGGGTTTTATTTTTTCCCCTCTCTCTCCCCCCCATTTCTTTTCCTTTTATTTTCCCTCCTCCCCCCCCCCTTCTCCTCTAACAGGGGGAGGGTGTTAGGGGAGGCAAAAGGAAGCGAGGGCTTTAAGCTGTAAGGAAAATACCTGAAAGGGGAAGCTGCAATCCGTAATACAGTGAGGAAAGCCAAATATTATACATATATTTTTAAAGGCAGCTATGGGAGTTTTGGCCTCTAAGCAGCCAACTTGACCCCATTCTCTCTATTCCCTTATTTCCTCCGTTGCAGGATTCCTGCACCTTCAGTCGTATTCGAACTCAATGTGACCCTAAGGAGGGAGTCACCGAGTCTCCAGAAAATTGCTCCATATTAAACAGGAGCAAGAAGAGGAGAAAGACAGACAGCCGGCGCAGAGGGGACACGGTTGCGTTAGAGTCCAGGACATATCGAGAGCAGCCCCAAGCACAGCGGGAGAGAGAAACAGACCTTGCTCGGAACCAATTTTTGTTGGTTTAAAAAAAAAAAAGGGGGGGGGGGGGGGGGGAAAAAAACAAAAATTTAAAAAAAAAAAAAAAAAGACAAAGACACAAACAAATGCAACCCAAATTATAAATAATTCACAGTCCGAACCCCGCGTGTGCGTGGCACCCACGCACGCCGTGCACAGCCAGGGCACATACACACACACACGCTGCCCGCGAAGGGTGCGCGCGGCAGCGGGAACCCGAGCGCAGCGGGTCCCGGCGGGGACCGACAGGACCCGCGTTTCACGTAGTGCGATAAGCGCCGGGCGATGCAGCCCCGAGTCATTAACCCCGGCCCCGAGCGGGCTCGGCCTGCGGTGCCGCCCGCCCCCGCCGCGCTCCCGCACCGAGCCGCCCGCGGGGAACAAGAATCGCCGTTACTGTGCGTGGCCAGGCCGTGCGGGCCGCGGGGTGCGGGGCTCCGCGGGGCCGGGCCCGCCGCCGCCGGGGCAGTTTTCGGCACT